>NW_024412391.1:66014963-66400266 GCF_014898765.1 Herpailurus yagouaroundi
TTTGGGACAGAGAGAGACAGAGCATGAACGGGGGAGGGGCAGAGAGAGAGGGAGACACAGAATCGGAAACAGGCTCCAGGCTCTGAGCCTTCAGCCCAGAGCCCGACGCGGGGCTCGAACTCACGGACCGCGAGATCGTGACCTGGCTGAAGTCGGACGCTTAACCGACTGCGCCACCCAGGTGCCCCTCCTTTTAAAGCAAATAGAATTTGTGAGACATTTTGTTTTTCCCCACTGAAAAATCAGCTGACATTTTCCGAGTTCCCTGTGCTTTCCTCTGCTCTGGACAAAACAAAACACCAAGTTTCATGACAGTCATCTTTTTGGATGTGATGTTCCTTGAAAATTGCTTTTCCCCACCTACCCTCAAGTCTATCCCTAGTAGAGTTTTGGCTTCATAACTTTCCTCAAAGAAAGTGACTCCAAGGGCCCTGTTTTTCCATTTTGGTGTTCTCTTTCTTCTCTAAGAAATAGAAACCTTAAAAACAAAAGTCTCTAAGTATTAGTTCTACTAGTGTAGTATTTTATACATATACACACACACAAAAGAACTTTAATTTTCCATGTGGGTATATGCCTCTCTATTTGGGAATAATCACTATCTTCCATCTTCCAGTGGAAGGTCATTTCTCCTTTTTGCTAACTACCTGTAAGAAAACAGCTCCTGACACTGTGCATGCTGCAAAGACAGTCAGCCTTGCTTTGGAGTTTTTTCAGCCACTGTTGGACATTTCCACATCTACCATCTCCTCTCTCAAGTCATGGATACTGAGTTCATTTTACTAAGACCCAGGCCTTATCCATCATCTTCAAAAACAATCTGATAAATTGGCCCTTCCTAAGGTGAATTACCTCTCTCAGGGACTTCTGAATTTTAATGGGAAACCTCCTGAGGGAAAAAAAAATTAGTTTCTAAGGTGGAATTAGCTTCATAGGGCAGTATAAGAGATTTTTTAATAGGTCATGGAATAAGTTAGACCCTTGAGTCACATCAACTCAGCAGCTTAAACTCATATTCACAGGCTGGTTTATCCTTTATAAAAATAATTATGGATTATCAACTATTTCAGAAGTTCTATTATTCACAGTTCAATACACTATGAGAGAATTCCACATAACAGATCTGATGCATGGTTGATACTTCAATGGTTACTCATTTTGTTTTTAATCTTCTAGTCACTGAAGAACAAATCGGAACATGTGGAACCACACAAACAAATCAGCTGTACATGTGGTTGGATTTTTCACTTTCCCCATGGGTGTTTTTGTCGAACAGCTAAAGAGACATGGAAATCTGCAATTTAGTTGTCACTGTTGAGAGATCTCTCTATGGTCTTATCTTGCTATTCTTTGCTTCACCGGAATCAAGAGACTTGAGTCTCTTCCCTCTTGTTCCTAGGGAGGGAGAAGGGCTTTTCATGTGATCTTTTATTTCAAGCCTAAAATACCACTTTTGTTGTTACATACCTGTGTTTTGGTTACTTTATATATAGAATATATATATATATATATATATATATATATATATATATATATATATAATGGCAATACATGTAAACAGACCAAGCTGGATAAGACTATTTGCCTACAAAATTGCACGCAAAGAGAAACTGTTCTGATGCAAATCTGCACTGGAATTGGAAACTGGAATTCAACTGAAGGCCTCTATGTGCAGAGGTAGGTTCAGACCGTCCCCAGAATTTGCCTATCAGAGAAGGAAATACTGCACATTCAGCTACCTAACTTGGCCACAAGCAAAGCTCAACACTTCCAGAATCTCTGGGAAAATGAGATGGTACATATTCTTAGCAGGAGCTGACAATTAAGCAGAGTGAACAATCATACGAGGCAGGGGAGAGGGTGTTCATGCTGCTTAGCCACATGCCTCAGGTGCCGGGAGTGTGAGGCCAAGGGCCAAACGCTTTCAACCACCCAAGAAGCCGGGGATCCTGAAATCTGTAACCCTATGGCATGTTATTCTGTTTGTTATCATAGAGACTGCCCTATTCCTTCCAACTATTTCCTCTGGCATGATAAGGATTTTGTGAGGTGCCAGGGGAGATATAATTCATTAGAATCAAGTAATGATTTGTAATATTTAAACTATTCCATTAAACCAGGAAGCAGGTCAGAAACTAACCTTTAAATACAGCCAAGGGAGAAAGTCAGCCCAGCAGCTTAAAATATATATCTTTTGCAGGAAGCAAGGAGCATGTAATTAGCTGTAATTTCTGCAACTGCAGTCAGGAAGCTTTATTTTTTGGCTGATAGGCAGTGTTATCTCCTGATGGCCTGGGAAACCAAATCCTAGGGTTACAATCCTGGCTCCTGCATGGACCCTTGTGGGTGGCTTCTGGGGTGAAATGGCAAAGGAGCAAAAGAAAGGAATGGGCCGGGTGGGGTCAGGAGCTGGAGAAATTACAGCAAAGGATCTGGGTGATAGCCACTCTGATTCTTCTGCAAGGAGTCTGAATTTTGTGAATTATATTTAAACATATTCTGATTTCCAATGCAATCATTACCCTAAGATATTTCTAAGGCTTAATATATTGGGTAAAAGCTATACTTTTTGGCTCCTGCTGGTAGTTGTGGAAAAGTTAAATGTGCTACTGTTAGAGGATCACTTTTATTTTTGATGGTTTCCACAAGGATAGATTTTTTTTTTCCAGTGGGCAAGTCTCAGCCTAGTAGAGGCATTAAAAATTAGTAAAGGTGGAAATGCTTTGAAACATTTGATCTCTTCTCAAGGAAGCTGAGCAGAGGGGCGGGGAGTCCCTCAGGAAGCCTTGCTGTGTGGAAGCATATACACCAACAATGAGATTTTCTTCAATACCTCCTATGGCCTTGTTTCTCCCTTCTAAGTCAGGGAAAAAATTCCAGCTCTCCTCTCTGACATTTGATGTAAATCTGAAGTCTCAGGGGAGGCCATGGAGGCTCAGATAGGGGGCAACAGAGCAAAAACAGCAACATGGCAGTAAATAAATCTGACTTTTGTCCATTCTGGCTAATCCTGGTTTGGTTTGCTGGGAAGTGAGTGCCGTTGCTTTTGTTTTTCTGTAAATTGTCAAATCCTGCCAACCTTGCCCTCTGAACCAGATCAACCAATGAATCATCCAACAAATACTTGAACTAACAGTAATCTACCCTGTCCTTAACCAAAGAACCAGTGACAGTAACTGTCATTAAAAAAAATTATATCATTTATATAACATATCTCCCAGTTATTTATCAAGGTTCTGCAGTGTATTAAACCTCTTTTCTAATTATTTATAAAAAGAATTCTGCAGTCCACTTGGGAAAGAAGAGATATAATTTTAAATGATTTAAATCTCTAAGAATAGTGTAGGCTTAGGGTAGCACCAGAAAAGCCCTAAATACCATTTCTCTCTTCTGCTTCCTGGGATGAGCTCCTTTTGATGGGGATCACGTTCAGATGTGTATTGTACTGATATTCCCCAGATAACACATCTTGAATTACAAACTCAAGCATCTTCTGGATACCGAGAAAGAAAGGATAAAGCAATAAGGTGAACAAACACTCATTAGATGAGAAATGGAAAAGCAAGGGCGCATCTTTCCAGGGACCTCCATTGCCAGCATTTATCCTACAACACCCACAGTATACAAATAATTGCCTCCGATCTCTGATGTGGTCAGATAAATCTGCTCACAACCCCTCAGAAGCAGCTGAGACTGTTTCTCAGATGGCTCCCATTTCTTCCACAGCAGCTGCTCGTCTGCTCATCTAGAATGTAACAGTTCTGTCCTGTCCTCCAGAGTACAGAGGCATTGTCTCAGCTATGAATAAATCATTAACCTTATTTTATTAATAAGGCAAAGCTAACAATACTTCCAACCTGGCCCTGCTCTTCCTTTCCAGCAGTGCCTCAGAAATGAGAGGCACACTGTTCTTCCCGTGCATGTGGGGAAGGGCTGTAAGCTTCCAGGATGCAGCTTACAAGATCTGGGGGAAAAGCATGAGCCAGCTGTGGACAGATGAAGCCTAACTCTAAAGGCTCAGAGGTCTGCAACTGAAGAGAGAGAGTTGCTTTAAAGAGAGTCAGTTACCCTGGGACATCCACTGCTTCCCTGGGACCATGGGAGGGGAGGGAGCTCTTCAGTGTCATGGGGGAGAGTTTGGGGAAGGAGGCAGAGCAGAGGAACAACTTACCTCAGTGTTGTTTTTATAAATAATTGAATTTTTTACATTTTTGCTTAATAAGTAATATTTTAGTATCATAACCCTGTCTTAATACAACTTCAAATTGTCTCCACACCCTGAAACAGGTGAAACTAGACTCTAGGCTTTGTTTTTAAAAAGTCTGTCAATTTATAAAGGACCTTGCTATGTCATCAGTTCAGTTATACTGTTTACTATATTTCTTATTGTACACAGGCCTCTTTTGGAGACAAATGATAGAAATCTCACTTACTAAATTTAAGCAAAAAGAGAGAGAGAGAGAGAGAGAGAGAGAGAGAGAGAGAGAGAGAGAAGCTGTTGACTTAGGTAATGAAAACTTAAAGAGGTGGCACAGATGTTAAGCATGGGCTAAATCCAGGAGTTCAAAGAATGTCATCAGATTGTTCTCTTTCTTTAGACTCCATTTTCAGGCAGACTCTCCCTCATGGTGACCACCATTGGGAGACTGTTGAGGTTTTTGGACACACAGCTGCCCTCTGGACTAGCAGAGAAAAGGACTTTAATACTTGACATTTCCATGTGAGCTCTGATAAGGAGCTCAATCTTGGAAACTTTTCAGAACCCCCAAACTGCTCTTCCTCAAGTCTCCTCACTCAGCAAATAACCCACACCCTGACCTAGGGCCCCACCACGATCCTTAGAGCCATTCTTGGTTCCTCTTTCCTTTATTGCCATTCCAAACCATCAGCAAGTCCTATCAGATCTTCAAAATGTTTATGGGCCAAACTGCCTGTCACCATTTCTGTCACTACCACCTTCTGAGTCACAAATATCTCTTATCTGGACCAGTGAGGAAGTCAAAAGGTAATGACCTGTCTCTTTACCGACACTCTTAACCACTAAAATCCATTGTCCATGCTTAGCTATAATGATAGTTTTCAAAACCATGTCCTCATCTTCTTAAAATGTTCTAGATTTATTTTCTCACTGTTCTGAAGGCTACAATTCTGAAATCAAGATGTTGATAAGGTTGCTTCTTTCTGGAAACTCTATTTCGCATCTCTCTCCTGGCTTCTCAAGGATAACAGCCGTCCTTAGTGCTCCTAGGTTTGGAGTGCATCATTCCAATCTCTTCCTGACTCCATCATCACATAGATTTCTCTCTGTGTCTCTGTGTCCAATCTCCCCCCTATTAGAACACCAGTCATTAAATTAGGGCCCACATAAGCCAGTATGATCTCATCTCAGCTTGATTACATCTATTAAGATCCTATTGCCGACTAAGGTCACATTCACAGGCACCAGGGGCTAAGATGGAGAATATCTTTGTGGAGACACAATTCAACAGTATACCCTCTAGCCTCCTTAAAATTCACATCTGTCCCATAAGCAAAATACATTTTCTTCCTCCCCAAATCCTTAAAAGTCTTAACCTATTCTAACATCTACTCTAAATCTAAAATCCCATCTAAATGTAATCTACTCAAAAAGTCCCAACCTCGTCCCCTAAATCAACTCAATCAGATAGAGATGAGACTCTGGGCATGGTCCATACTGGAGCCATATTACTCTCCATCTGTGGATCTGTGAAACTTAGAAAGCAAGTTATCTGCTTCCAAATTACAATGGTGGGACACTTTAGGTATTCCCATTCCAAAGGGTCGAAATTGGGAGGAAAAAAAGGAAACAGTTTCCAAATAAGCCGGAAAGCCTGCAGGAAAAATTCCAATAGGTTTCAAGGGCCAGGCTTCCTTGGAAATGAGACTGAAGGGAGGTTAGCATGTACTGAAAGGAGAAAATTAAACATATCTGAAAACAAACTACTAATTTTTACATGTTGCTGAGGATGAAACCTGAGGAGGGTCCCTTGGACTGGCTTCAGCTAAACCTACAGCTGCAAATACTCTGGCAGCCCCAGAGCTGCCCTCAAGGCCAGCAGAAGGTAAGGAAAGAGAAAGTCCTGCAGCAGGTAAACTGTTTATACTTGAGATTAGGGGATAAGCAAGGCTGACTTCATAGGTGTGCAACCTGTATCATTCACAAGGCCCCACACTTAGAAGGGCCCCCAAATTGGCTGAATGTTCTTCTGTAAGCATCTTGAAATTTAAGAATTTCAAATATTAAGATACTTGAATGATGATCCCCACATTCTTTTTTTACACTGCCCCCCCAAATTGTGTAGCTGGTCCAGTGTAATCACTGCCCCCACGCTTTCTTATGACAATTTTTTTTAATACAGAAGAGGAAAAAATGAAATCTATCAGATTATTGACACAATTATTTCTGAGATTAAGGTAATTTTTCATTTTCTTCTTTTTGATTAATGAACATGCCTTACTCATATAAGAAAAAAAAATCAATTTTGTAAATATTGAGGGGCACCTGGGTGGCTCAGTTGGTTGAGCATCTGACTCTTGATTTCGGCTCAGGTCATGATCCCGGGTTGTGGGATCCGCATCAGGCTTCATGTTGAGTGTGGGGCCTTCTCGGGATTCATTCTCTCTCACTCTCTCTCTCTCTCTCCCTCCCTCTCCCTCTGCCCATCTCCCCTGCTTGCACTTGTTTTCTCTCTCTAAAGAAAAAAAATGTAATTATTGATATGGAAATACCACAGAAATAAATTTTCTTCTAAAGTATCTTTTCCATCTTGAGTTCAACTAGAATGAGTCCTATAAGCCTTGTTTTCCATGCAGAGTTCACCTGTTGGAAGGAAGTTGTGCCAGGCAAGAAAACTCCCCTTGGAGACATCAGATGCATGGAGGCTCCAAGAAAGTTATGCCTGCAAGATCCTCAAGCTGTCTCCACATAGTGTTCTCTGAAGAAAGGAAAGATTAACATACCTCCAAACACTTGCAACCTGTTTCTTTATGAAGACCTAACCACTGAATTGTCTCTGTCCCAAATTGCAAAAGTGTTGTAAAAGAAAATCATATACCTCTGCCAATGGGCCTTGCTACATGCTTTTAAGTCCAGTATCAGCTGGGCCCAGTGCTCTGCAGCATACCAGATCCCTTTATTTGGAAACAGTTACCATTTTCCACAGCACATGCCAAACTTAACTCTGCCCTTCTCCACCTTGAGTAAATAATCATTCTTCTAACTACCCCAAGAAAATGAAGAGCATTCTGCATGAATTACACAGCCTCTCCTTCAAGTTTTTCTTTACTTTAAAATGTTTCCCTCTCCTCTGGCTCCTACATCTTAACTTCCAAATAAATAAGGTTCTGTTTCTCTTTTCATATAATAACATAATGCCATCCTTACCTAAAGTACATTTTCAGTATAAGAAACCCAAGGTCACCTTCAATTCTTTGCCACATGTCTGCAGGATTAAAGAAAAAAATCCCTATTCATCTGTGGCTACCTTTTCATCCTTTGGGGGTAACTGATGCTTATATATATGCAAGTTAACATGCTTTAATCTACTTATGAATTAGCTGTTTTTGTCTAAGCGCAGAGCTCACTTTCCCTATTTTTTTGTCACTGGTGTTACTCTGGCTGTCTATGGCAGCCAGTCTCTAGGATGGCCCTCAATGAACCACACCTCTCAGTACTCACAGCATTGTGTGGTAAGTCTTTTAAATCTGGGCTGACGCTGTCATTTGCTTTAAACAACAGAATATGATGACAGTAACACTGTGCCAGCTAGGTCTAAGACTTCAAGAGACCTAGTAGCTTTTGCTTTTGATCTCTTGAGATTCAGATATCAGAAGCCCATTTAAAGAGGCTCAAGCTAGCAGCACAGTGAGATGAACATGGAGATAGAAAGATGTCTCAGCCTTCCAGCCAACCCTGCCAATGTCTGAGATGAATGGAGTCATCTTGGATGATCCAGTCCAAGTCACCTTCTCTCACCACATGAGAGACTGAGAGAAGAACTGCCCAGCTGAGCCCAGTCAACTAACAGAATTGTAAGAGATAATAAAATTGTTGTTTTAAGTTCCTAAATTTTGGGATGGTTTTGCTAATCTGTAGAAAATAACTGCTCTTTTTAGCAATCTCCTCCAGGTAGCTAGCTTCTCAACACTCCCATCACCTATTACTTAGTCTATGCCAGGTAGCCATAAGCAGTCCACATACTGAATAAATGAATTCCAAGTGGATGGAATTCCAAAATATATCTTTGCTTATACAGCTTGAATTACTTTTGAGAAGCTCCTTTTCAACATTTTAAGGCCCAACCCTGGGCTGCCATTCAAACATTCACCAATGATCTTAAAATTTTGGCAGTTGTATTTTGCCTGACATTTCTGTGGGCATCATTTATATTTACACTATTTCAGTACGGATATAGTCATTGTCTAAAACATATAACATCGTTTACAATTAATGTGTTATGATTGCTGTGAATGCCTCATCTGATACTGAAGTAATTCATAAATGATAGGATGTAACCATTCTCCTATGGTTCAGGCTGTTCTATAAGCATATTATTTCTAGCAATGTGTTGCAGGCTTTTGAAAGTAATAATCTACAGTGCATGCCAGGGGAAAATGCCAATTTGAAGGCTTGAAAGAAAAATGTAACAAACTACCATATTTGTTAGCATTTTGAGATACCAAAATCTTAGTGAAATTTCAAATACCATCCATTTCATCAGGCCTCTACATACCAATAGACTAACATTATAAATCAGAATTTGCAGGTTCTTGCCTGAATATTAGGAATATCTAGGGAGTCTGCAGTAAGGATCTCACGTCCACTCTAGCAGACATTCCTACTTCTCCACCATGTTTCCCCAGGCATCTAATGGCACTCCGCCATAATCTCCCAGAACAGATGTTTCTCCTCAGCTGAGGCACCAGAACCCTCTACATGCCAAACCATTCAGTGTTCTGTTTCATTTCACATTCTGTTAAGTAGATGCATAGCTATGCTCCTTGGGCATAAAATTTTTAAAAATCTTCCTAAAACAAATTTCTAAATTTTCCTCACTGCTTCCTTACTTACCAAAGAACTCCCATTTAAATTCATTAGGCATCAGAGAAGATTCATCTTCAAGGACACAAAGTGACCGACACCATTCTGTTCTCGGGACTGCTCCCTACCCCCATCACCCTGAAGTTCCATTACCAGGTCACACTTTTCAAGCCTCCTCTTTCCTTCAGAATAGGTTCTCCCTCTTCTGAAACAATCTTCTGGCAGAGCTACCCTACCAGCTCAGAAATGCCCAGCGGGCCTGAATCAAAATCATATGCCAACTTAGGTGCAGAGGAAGCCTCCCACTGCAAAAACATGGTAAATAACTGCATGAGACACTGAAGACCCAAAATGTAGGCATAGTTCACCAACATTCCCCTAGGGGGAATGCAGAAGCATGGAAGAGGGAGACTAGAGGCTAGATGTATTCCCAACTTACTCACTCACTTGTTGGATAACTCAGGCAAGTTAGTGAACTCCTCTCAGTCTCAGTTCCTCAATGATACCAGTGATATCAGCCCATAACTTGGTCTAGGGATTAAGCAGACATAGTTTTCCTTCTTTATGTGCAGATAACACCCATTCTGGAGAGAGATGTAGACTTTGATGAACCACAGCAGGTTCCCTTCTCAGCAAAGCACATGATGTAATGATGTAGCAAGAACAGGTGGGTAGACTAGGCCTTAGAAGATAGGCATGCAAACAGCAAAGCAACAAAATGCAAGTGCAGGACAGAGAACTGTGGCTTTCTTTGGTAAGACAAGGTACATGAAAAAGAAACATTCCATGGAAGATATCAAAAATAACTTCTCCTGAACTTCCTAGGGGGCTATGATAGGAGTTTTTTTCTGGGGGGGGGGGGCTGGGATTAAGATGGAAAAAAAATTATTCCCTTGGATGGTATGAACTGAAGGTATCCTCTCAAGACCAAAGTCCGGTTTGTCTTCCTAAGACCAGATGGGCTCTATCTAATAAAAACAGCAACTACTATATGGAGCATTTATTACATGCCAGATGCTGAGCTAAGCATTTTACATGTATTAATGTATTAAGTGTAGTACATTTAATCATGACATCAACCCCCTAATATTACCATTGTCATTCCCATTTTAATGACGAGAAACCTGAAGTATCAAAGGATAAGCATCTTGCCCAAGATCCATAGCTGGTGAGGTGCAGAAGTAGGATTGAAATTTAAATGATCTGGGCAATCCACACACACGAACCATGAGCGCTGTTTCCTGTTAGTGATGTTCTACCCTCACCTCTGAACTCTGATTCCATCCACAGCATCCAGATCCCATATTTCTTCCCCACAGAAACTTATACCTGACATCACCTGCCTGCACTCCATCTCCTTCACCAAAACAGCACATTTACAGTCATGTGTGCAGTTTGTATTATCTTCTGACTGATGTCTGGTTCTCCTGACAGACTGTGAGCTTCTTGAGAGGAGGGATTAAATGTTATTGGTTGTCTTTGTATCTCCAGTAGCCAGCACTGGGCTCAAAAATATTTGTTGAATGAATAAAAGAATTATTTAAATGAATAATCCAGACAAGAGCACTTAAACCATGTGGCTACAAAGTTTCTCAACCCCCGCACTCATGACATTTTGACCTGGATAACTCTTTGTTGTGGGGGATTGGCCTGTGCATTATAGGATGTTTAGCCACATCCCTTGCCTCTACCCACCATATGCCAGTAGCACCCCCCCAGTTGAGACAATCAAAAACATTTCCAGACATGTCAAAATCCTCCTCTATTGAGAACCACTGTTTGGTATTAAGTCCCCACAGACTGAATGGCCCCTATCACAGCTCTGACCAGCAGTTACTGTCCCTAGATTTCTTGAGATTATAAAATATGCTATGTGGAAACATTAAACCTAATATAGGTATAATGTTTAGGAAAGCTTCATGCACATAGCAAGCACTACTGTAATTTTTAGTTATTAGTGCTCTTTTTGTTGCTATCATCATAACAGGAAAGGCAACAGAGCAGGGTTGAAGGGAATGGTGTTGTGGACAACTAAAGATTTAGGGAGAGAGTCTCCTGATTTTAGATAATGAAAACCGGGACTCCGCTATATAAGGTCCAGTCGTCAGTGACCAACTCCAGTAGCCATGGCCAGCAGTAGGAGCTTTGTAAACACAGTCAAAACAGGAGTCTTGTCCAGGCAGCAAATAAAATCATCCGGAAAAAATTAATCGCTCTCACTGAGTTTCTATTAAAAAGCCATTCTGAGTATGTGATAACTTTCCTATTCTTGTAATTAATCCTTTTCACTGTAGTCTCGGGTGTCTCCTGCCTTGATGCAATGGAGCCACTGGGCTTACTGAAGAACACATCTCATGTCAAACAGGCTGTGGCGTGAGAAAGAAAAAATAGGTCTGCATGAGAGCAGGAAAAAAGTTCAGGAGGAAGTACAAAAGGCCCAAGCTGTAAAAAGAATCATCTGTTTTGTTGCCCAATTTCTCATAATGAGTCAACAAGTAGGCACATCTTTTCTGATGACTGAGTAAAAAACAGTAAGTCATAGAAACTGAAGTGCTAACACCTATGTGCAGTAAACACTGGGACTCATTCCAGAAACAACCACAAAGGACTTTCAGGTGACATGGAGACACTAAGATGCTACGGTACTCGCTGAGACAGACTGTGAACTGCTAGGCAAAATTCAAGACTGACAGACAGTCAGGGTTCAATGGCATCAGATACTTTAAACCAAGAAATGTTAAAAATTCAGGGAACAAGAGAACATAGGGCTCGCAAAGAGATTTTGCTACTCTCATTAAAAGCATCGTGTCAGCTTGGTAATGCTTACAGACTTAGGAAGGCCACATTGGGGTTTCATAGGTCAGAGCTGTGAAGAAATCCACTCACAGCAGTGAAAGGACCACTTTTTTTTATATGCCCACTTAACTTGCCTGTGTCTCAGTTTCTGAAATCACAGCTGTGTTACATATGGTTTTACCTTTTTTGCATATGATACTTATTTTCATTTAGAGAGGTGGGTATTATTGTCCTTAATTAATAGGTAAAATTGAGGGTCTCAGAGGCTAAGTTATTTGTCTCAAGTCCCATAAATAGACATAGGTACAACAGGCTATTTCAAGTCCTATACTCTTTCTAAAATCCTGCTGAAAACCAGAGACTGGCTTTCTGAGGCCTCTTTCAGCTCCAAAATTCCATGACTTTATGGGTTCTCTATTTTTGAAAGCATATCTGGTCCTTAATGTTTTCCTTCCTTCATCCTGGAAGGGGTTTAAATTATCAGAGGCAGAGAGGCTCTGTTTCTCCCTACCACTGCTTGTTCCTTTTTGGTTCCAACCAGTTTAGAAGACCTGGAGATGGGCCCAAATGCCTGTTCCAGACGAAAGTAAGATTGAAAAGCTTGCCTCAGAGAAAAGTGCCACAGAGGGTAAGTTAGCTGTGCGAAAGGACAATCTAGATTGACATCAAAAGAGGCCAGAGCTGACTAGAGACAGTCTAGACCTTGTGGCCTTTTATGGGTGAATGGGGAGAACAATCTGAGTTTGCAAGCTCAATGAGATGATACTCCCTTCAGAACAGCTGGAAAGAGGCCACCCCAGTATCTTCCACATCCAACCAGTCCTTCACACACAAGCCAGATGAACTCCCAAAAAAATACACCATGTTGCTTCCTGGCTGAAACAACCCCATGGGGTTTTGGCAACTTTTAACGAAATCCAAAATCCCTAGCACAGCCTCTAAGCTCCTCCAGAAACGTATTCCTTGTTCTTTCTCCAGCACTAACTTCTCCCATGTGCCTTATATTCAGATTGTATTGGAATTCTTGCTCTTCTTCCAACAAGGTATTGGCTGCTGACTGTTGGTTCCTCTCCATCATGTGAAATGCCCCTAGCCAGCAAGATCCAGACCAAAGTCATCTCCTGTGTGAGCACTTTGAGTACTTGGATTCTACTTATGCAAAGATCAACTACTTTGGATTATCATTCTATTTCTTTCTCTCCACCCTTAGTCCATATCTTGTTTGTGTTATCATGTCGCTGAGCTTGAAGGAGGTGCTCAATAAGTCTATGAGTAAATGCAAAAGTGATAGAAAGAGTTGATCAAATGAAGTAAGAAGAAATCAGAGCATACTCTCTGATTGTACCTTGTCTTCTTTGCCTCTGTCCTCAACCCTCTATTTTGGTATTGCTTCATTTGTATTAGAATGAATAATATTGGTCGACTTATATTAGAATTTATTAATTACTTTAGGTTCCCTATGAATGAGGGACTATCAAGTCTATCTCCAAAGCCCCTTGCACACAGCAAGTAATCAGGAAACGGTTTTGTTTTTTTTTTTTTAATTTTTTTTAATGTTTACTTATGTTTGAGAGGGCGGGTGCAGAGAGGGAGACACAGAATTGGAAGCAGGCTTCAGGCTCTGAACTGTCAGCACAGAACCCAACATGGGGCAAGAACCCAAAAACTGTGAGATCAATGGCCTGAGCCGAAGTCGGACACTCAACCAACTTAGCCACCCAGGTGCCCCTCAAGAAACTGCTTTTTCCTTTAAAACTCTAAACGAGGATTCCAGAATCACAATAATTGTAATGTCTGGCACCCACGTCATGCCCTTCCAAGTGTCCATCAACAAAGTGCTGCATTCTGCAATCTAACAACCTCTCCTCCCTTAATTTTCTCCTCCTAACCTAAAGTGAACGTTCAGGGATGGTTTCTTAAACTGAGAAGCTCTGTGTCCAGTCTCTAGAAGTTCAACCTCTAAATGATTTCCAAAGGGATCACTTGTCACTGGGGATAAGACATAACCCCATAAGACATAAGACAATGGTCTTGATCCCTACCATTCTAGGACCTTTTCCTCCCTTACAGGCTGCACTTTCCCATGGCAGCTTTCTGGAATTAATTCCTTGACTTTTACTTTTCTGCCCTTGATACAGGATTAGACAATAAACACTCAAAGCTAGGCTAGCTGAGGAAGAACACAAATGATGAGATTTATGCATTAAATACGAAGCAGGGTACTTTCTGACAGGCTGGAAAAGAACCATGGAGAGTGATGGGTCCAATGTGCACAAACATTGCACATTACTCAGCAGGAGCCTTCATATTCCATGCAGCCTATGTGCACAGTTAGGTACATTACTAGGCAGACATGAACGTGAAATGTTATTTTCAGAGAGCACAATTTGCTTCCTTTATTTAAAGAAAAGTACATATGGAGTAATCAAATAGAACTGTGTTTGAGTTCAGGCTCCACAATTTTCTATGAGACTGTGAGAGAATCATCCAATTTTTTCAGGTCTCAGTTTCCTCATACATGAAATGGGTACATACCTCATTGGATAACACAAACAAAGCACTTGCCATAAAGTTCAGAGTTCTCAGTAAGTTCAACCATCACTGTCATTATCATCCTCATTATTATGATGCTTAAATTTCAAATTAGGGCAAGTAACTTCAAAAGAAAAATTTTAAGCCAGGAAAACATTCCCTGCTCTCTTTTTTCAAGGTTAGTGAAAGCATAATGTTTCTCTTGAAATATATTTGGACTATTTCATAATTAGGGGGCACTATTCACTAAATTGTGGCTACCATGAAGAACAACTGGTATCCCAATTCTGCCTGCCACTGTTCTGTGGGAAGGCAGCTAATATTTACACAGAATCTTCTCTTCTGTGTCATCTCAACTGGTCTAGCTATGAATGTGTATTGCCTAATGTTATATTTGGGGGGCAACCAAGTGATGTAATTTGGACTAGAAGCTCTGGATGCTCTCCTAAGGCTAAAGCCAAGACATTATACTTCTCTTGCACCCCTTATGATGCAGAGCACAGAAGGGACACAAATAGGTAAGAACTGTATTTTATAACAAGGTATGAATGACATACTGTTACCACTGCCTTCTATGATGCCAAGAATAAACAAGAAACCCCAAGCACTCTGCTACTTTCACATGTAGCTCAGGGAAAAATCACATCACTTTGGTGTCATGCTAATCTGAATATGAATCCTTCCCCACCAAGAATTAGTACAACTCAGATAATTTAGCCACTCTGGAGCTGGATGATACAGTAGGCTATGGTATTGAATTATGTGACATATGTAATTAGTACATTGCTTGGCACATAATAGGTGCTCAGCTAATTACAGGATTTTTTTTAACCCCCTTCCTTCTGCATAAGAAAACAAGACATCATGAGAGAAAAGGAAAATTATCCTTATGGGATGCAGTTCAAAAAGGACCATTCAGATAGGGAGAGGAGCCAAAATTGTCTACAAGATTATTTTAGAACAGGACATGGGTTCTCAATTCAGAAAAAAAAAAAAATGAACTTTTAAAGCCATATAGCCAACTTAAGGCACATTTTTTTTTTGTATTTGCAAACATTAAAAAATTTTTGCTTTCACACATTAAGAGCCAAGATTAAACTATTTTGAGTATAGGATTTGTTCCCTGAGTTATGGAGAGTCTATGCTTAGTCTATGGCTCCATAAATATTAATGAAGGGCCCAGATACCAGATGATAATGGCAGTGGAGCTGGTCTAGTTCTCACGCCTTATGTTTGCACCAGGAGGGGCTGGCTATGATTCCATGTTTAAAGAACTGAGCTTGACGATACAAAATATCAGGCTGTGTGATGAATGTCTTCCCACTACTAAACAATGAACTCTATGAAAACTCATAACCATACACAGACACGTGCACTTAAATCATTAAAAATCAACTGGTTGAATTTACACAAGTGTAAACTGTGCCAGAATTTCAGTTTTGCTAGTGGCACTATGCTTTTTTTTGCCTTAATCTGATTATTTTGCTGATGTCTAAAAAGCCTACATAAGGTGGTTTCTCTGAAAAGTGGCTACTGTCCCTAATTTTCCCCACCTTATAGCAATGTGTCCCATACTTTTCTGTCACAATAACTCCTTCTCCATCTCTCCCTGCATCCACACATGACATTTATTCATAAGACTATGGATATGTTTCCTTAGCAACACGCTAAGAAACTTTGAACCTATAGCTGCATGTGTCTTCATGACATACACCTTCACATGTGCATGGCCTGAATACACATGCCGCCTGATGTGGGTCAGTTTTCAGATGGAATGGGGATGAGCCACTCGATGCCTCTGTCTTGCATACACATTACACTGTCCATAGGAATCATCTAACTGTTTTGCAGTTTAAACTCTGAAGCAAATCTAACATATATGCCTGCCTACAAACTACCCCAAATTCACCATGCCCACACAGAACGGTAAGATTGAAATCACAAAATTACAACTGAAAATCACAAAGAAACTTGAAGAGATGACCATTCACAATATTACTTTTTAACAACAAATAACTAAAACCCAGGAACTATAAAAGGACAATGAATTTGACAAAATACTCATCTGTCTATAGAATGGCTTTTCCTTCTAGAAGAGTCTTACATCATAATCAGATATTTTTATCTGTGCCATAGAAAGGGAGGAAATAAATTTATAAGCATTACTTGAAAAAAGAAAAAACCCACAATGGATGCATCCATGATACTTACCATTAATAAGACTTTCTATAAGACAACATGAGAACACATAACCAAACTTCAAACATTCACAATTTTCAAATCAACAAGTCCACTTATAGTAATTTATCCTAAAGATGTCATAAAATGTGCTAAGATGTACCCACTAGTACTTTATAATAATGAGAAAGAAACCATATAATTAACACTAAGAAGTCATTTGAGAGAATGACATAAAACATAGTCACAGGCATGGGAGTTTGGCTATGATATGTTTCTAAAAGAAAAATTTGATTTTTGAAAAAAATATGCATGCTTGTTTATGCTTTTGTGTGTCTATGCATATACATGGATAGAAAAATATCTAGAAAGATACTTATGAAAGTATTACATGGGTTATCACTGGGTAGTACGATTAGAAGTTATTTTCACTTCTTTATACCTTTTGCATTGTATAAACTGCTTGGAAAGAGAATAAAATTAAAACTATTTAAATTTGGGGGGGAAACACATAACAATACGGACTACACAATTATTACTGCCAAACTGAATATGTTAAAGTCAACCAGAAAAATATATACCACAGAATTTGGAGGGCTTAGTGTAGCAACCAGCCATCCCCAGTGACATGGTGAGGATTTGAGGAAATCACGAGTGTAGAAAAGACCTGGAGTTTTCCTATTTGTATCACTCGACATATAGCCTTGTCTCGTTAGTGACTTCATATTTGCCACCTCCCTCCACCTTCCCCTATACTTATGGGCAGGCTGCTGGTGATTGATAGTCTCTCTATTGCCAGAAAGATGAGCTGAGCTGTCAGGGGAATGGAGGTGAAAAGGAAGAGGAGAGTGTTCCACAAGGGAGATGACATCCAGGAAAGTATGCCCACGTACCATATGCCTACTTCATCCAGAAATGCATTAACTCAGTAGGACACATCCAGGTAAAACATTTAATACAGGCCAATTAGTGTTCCACTGCAACAAAACAAAACAAATAAACAAACAACAGGCACAGAAACTAAATCTAACCTTTGTTTTTTTCTCTTTTTTCTATTCCTTTCTTCTCCCCCCCTCCCCCATCTCTCCGTTTGTCTCTTTCTCTCTCTCTGCCAAATTTCAAACATCCTGTATAATCTGCCATATGGGCCAAGCCATCCCTGGAGAGAGATGCTAAGCCTTTCCTAGTGTCAGATTGTCGTATTTAAATATAAAAGTTTCTTTTCCCCCTGCATTCTGGTGCTGGAACTGGAGTAAGTCCATTTTGCACACCCCTGGCCACAGTCATGACTAGCATGCAATCTGTGCCTCCCAACCCTTCTACAAGCATCTCTAATCTGATGTGCTGCCTTATATCCAACCTGCTTTGGTCTCAGACACTCTGCCAGGCATATGATGGGTCAGTTAAAGCTGCACCCCCAGCAGAGACAGAGCATGTAGATTTTATTTAAAAGTAACGGCTATCCATTCAAGAGGTAATGTTGTCATCCTGGCCAGGCCTGGATCCAATGTGTGTTGGAGAACATGAAAGGACCCCCGGCTACAACAACGAATCATCACACACTAATATAACCCAGTCAGGTACACTGCTATTTCTTGCCATTTCTTTTTCTCATATGAAAGTCGCCATCATTTCACACACATTTTGCAATGATAAAAGTAGTCCCATTACTGCCTGTCTTGTAGGGATGGAGGAGCATTTTATAACTTGGTTTAGACAACTTTGAAGTTACTTCCACAAATCTCTCTCCACCCCAACTCTATCCTTTTTTTTTTTCTTTAAAAATAAGTATTATGTCTTTTTCTGTGTCAAACAAAGTCTTG
Organism: Herpailurus yagouaroundi; assembly: GCF_014898765.1. Taxonomy (NCBI): domain Eukaryota; kingdom Metazoa; phylum Chordata; class Mammalia; order Carnivora; family Felidae; genus Herpailurus; species Herpailurus yagouaroundi. The sequence goes on from NW_024412391.1 coordinate 66,033,354, forward strand.
ACAAATAGCCAAGGCGTTATGGGCTCTGCTTCATTTTTAATTTTGAAAATGGAATTAGGAAACTCAAACCATGACTCTTTCAAAGCAATTTGGAGGCAAGCCATTACCAGATTAATTGGATGTAGTCAAAGCAACAACTCATTCAAAATAGAAGGAACCAGAGTTAGGTAGAGACCCTACAGCGCCATGTCTCTGGAATTTCCACCACTCATGGATCCAGAGAAGTCTAGACCACTTGCTTTCAGACCTGGAACACAAGAGCCAGTGTAAAGAGGGATCAGGGTTCATATGTTGTTAAGTTTGTTGTTGTTGTGTACTTTAACAATACAGCTAATAACTAGGTTTCTTTATGAAATGTTCATTTCCCCCTGTGTGATTCTCAGAAGACTCAGAGGTGAAAGGGAAACAATCAAATATGCAGTAACTACATATACTGTTGGATTTTACAGACTTTCTCCTCTCCTTTCAGGAGTTTCTATTACTTTCACCTCTCAGGTAAATTATACTGTGTTTGAGAAATAAAAAGAGGAAAGAATAAAGTGTTTGCCATCAACTAATCCAGCAATAGTAATTGGTAATAACATTCATAGATATTAACCCACAGCACTGGGCCACACAGAAATGAGTGAGATTAGTCCCATTTCAGTTACAATAACAACAGGAACCAGGCCTGTGTGTTTAGATCTTAGTGGAAGCACAGTACAGATAGCAAAGCAAGTTTAGATTCAATGATCAGAAAGGAATGGAGCCCTCCCCCGGGCCCCCCCCCCCCCAAAAAATGAAATGATTGCCAGTGGTGGCTTGCCCTTGGTTCTAAGAGTTAGGAGGCAAGTATTTTTGCAAAAAGAATCTTGGGAAGCAAAATGAAAATAAATTACTACAGTTCTAGGCATTCCTTCTGCCTGGGCAATTGTGCTCTTCTACATAATCCTCACAAGAATGGATGGCTCAAAAACAAAACAGAACATATTAGAGGGGGGCCTGGGTGGCTCAGTCAGTTAAGCATCCAACTTCGTCTCAGGTCATGATCTCCCAGTTCACAGGTTCAAGCTCCATGTGGGTGGGGCTCTGTGCTGACAGCTCAAAGCCTGGAGACTGCTTCAGATTCTGTGTCTCCCTCTCGCTCTGCCCCTCCCCCATTTGTGTGTGCTCTCTCTCTCTCTCTCTCTCAAAAATAAATAAAACATTTTAAAAATTAAAAAAAAAATAGAACATGTTAGAGGGTCATATGTGCATGGCCCTGAATGAAATAATTTAGGTCTCCCAAACTGGTATCTAAGGTGTAATAAAGGCTTTAGAAACTACCTTGCAATATTTCTAGTCCTTTCTCTCTACAATTTAGTCAAAACACAAAAACTCAAGTTGTAATAGAATTCTCTAAAATAAACTACACTGGAAAGTGGAAATCAATACTGGGAACTTAAAAGAAAATAAATGTCTATTTAGCTTTTATACCACCCTGAAAAAAAGCAACCCTGAAGAAATCTGTTCACTTGGATTTGAGAATCTGAAATCTACATTTTCTTACCTCTGCCAAATTAATCCCATCCCTCCCCTCCACTCCCACTCACAGTCCTTTATGATTTCCTCTTTCGTTTACACCCAAAGGCAGAAGTGAAGTGTGAAAAACTGTTTAAGTACCCTTAACTTACCCAGAGAGGAAACTATCTGACCGGTTTTTTTATTCCATGATATTAAAGTAATTCATCTGAGTTTGTGCTAATGACAGTAAATCTCTTGTGCTGACAAGCTGTGGTCAATTATCCTTTCTACAGCCTTTTAAATCCAAAGCACTAGGAAATGCGTCAGTGTTGGAAACTTGTGGCTTGCTAATTCAAAGGAAACAGCCAACCCGCTTGGGCAGCCCTCTAGGTGTACCACCGCGTTCCTCGCCCCTAAACAGCTCCCTTAGGAGCCTGCAAATGTTGAGGCACTTCCACTGGAATTTACATGGACGGAGGAAACGGTTTAAATCAAGTGGTGTGTTATTTATCTCTATAATGAGTGGTTTAACAGTGACAATTAGGAAGGAAATTCTACAAGCCTGAACTCCAGTTACTTATTACTGCCACTGAAAGTCAATTAAAGTGTCCAAGTAATTACAGGGATTGGGATCATCTGTCATCTGGTAAATCACATTAGAGGGAAGAGGTACTTGGTTTGTTTTGAAAGCGTGTGATCTAGTCACCATCATGTTGGTTAATTTTCGGACAAGGGAATGTGTGAGGGAACTTGCCCCTCACATCTGCAGATCCGATCACCTGGAAAGCAACAGAAGTGTTCGCTGGATTTCCATCCAGGCTCAGTGGCTGTGCAAAGGAGTGAGTAGGCCAGGAGGTGGGTGTGGAGGGGCCAGCTCTTCCACACAAGTCATCCAGGACAATGTTCTTCAACTTAGAATCTTCACGTGGCACCCTCTTCTTTCTCATGCTCCTGCTACATCAAGACCTTATTCTCTTGCCCCCTTCAGGCCCACCTGCTCTCCCACCATCTCTAATGCTTCCTCTGTCATCTCAATCAGTTCACTGTATCACAAACATTCCCACCACGATTTAAACCACTTCTGTGCCTTCTCCACTTGCTATGTAAGATGCATTCCCCTCCTCTCTTCTGTCTGTCCAAACCCTCTTCACCCTTCAAAGCTCAGCCAGAGTCTTCACTCCTCCTTCATGTACAATACAATACCAGACCTCTCCTTTTATGAATTGCCTACGGAATTTTTTTTTTAATAAAGGGCTGTTTAAAAATATTTGTTTATTTTTGAGAGAGACAGAGAGAGCACAAGCATGGGAGGAGGAGAGAAAGAAGACACAGGCTCCAGATTCCATACTGTCAGCACAGAGCCTGATGCGGGGCTTGAACTCACAAACTGAGAGATCATGACCTGAGCCAAAGTCAGACACTGAACCGACTGAGCCACCCAGGTGCCCCTTGCCTATGGAATTCTAAGTTTATCGTTCAGTGGTCTTCAGACTGTGAACACCCAGCAGGGGCTACAGCTTCAGTCTCCACTTTTTGCACAGCATCTGTGATACACTTCCACTCCCAAGTGGGAACTCCCTGATCCTTGGTTCCTGACGTTGCTGAGTTTGTTGAAATGGCCAGGCCTAGCTGGCATTCCTTCAATTGTTCATCCTTCCTTTATTATTCAGAAGCATGCTTTGAAGGGCTGTTTAGAGCAGGACACCAGAACTATGTATGGCTCCTAAGTTTGAATCCAGTGCTTCCTCTCCCATCACATTGCCTCGATGGAAATCTGCGTTTGCTCACACCACCCTGCACAAATCAAGGAGTCTCTCAATGCTCATCATTCCTTCCTTGGCCAACATTTGCAGGAAAATGGTCATAAAAGCACACATAAATATAGAAAAAATGAATTCTCTCTCCTGTGGGTCTACACGGCTCTCCTCGGAGCATTCTTAGATCAACCAGGAGACAGAGAGAGGAAAATATTTTCAAATGATCTTCCAAATGAGCTCAAGGCTTCCACAGGGTTCAAGTTTGGTTCAGGGGATAGGCAAAACTTGGGCCAGCCAGCTATGTTTAGGGTCAGCCAGACTTTGGGGTCAGCTGGCTATGTTCAGGTTGAGTCAAGAACACTTGCTGCTCTTCACATCCCAAGACAGATATTGGAATTTTAACCTTCCTTCTTGCAGCCTCTTCATGTTTTACAAGTTCATTTCATCTCAGAGTAAGGCTCCCCAGAGGATCTATTTTCTCATCCTTCCCTTCCATGGCATGTCTTTCAGTAGCTCCTGTTCAGCACCTGTGGTGTTTAGAATTCATAATTCCACTAGCATTTGCTCCCAAAATGTTGTTTAAAAATGAAAATACTGCATATATCCAGAGAAACTGACCAGGAGGAATCAAGAAGTCTGACCAATGGGAAAAATCCATACAATGTTTTCTTTAAAGCTTGTCAATATTTTCTACAAGAAATACTTCCCATAACAAAGCACTGAAAATAGAATGTTCTTGGACATCAAACATAAAGGCAGGACTGACAAGCTCAATGGCATCAGATGGTATCAAAGGACTCTTACAACCTTTTAATGGCTCAAGTTCCCTGACACTCATCAGCACATAGTACTGAAACTATCGAACCGGCCTCCCAACACCCACATCACCAATTAGAGCATCTAAGTTCAGCACAGGCCAGGGTTGTGTTGTGTCTCCTCATTGGGTAGCACAGTGACTGGCACACAGTGGGCCCACCATAAATTTGCACAATAAATATTTAGTCACTATTGGGTTATATAAACAGTGTGCTAGGTGTGGGGATTTAAAGATACCAAGATACACAGTTCCCATCTTCAAGAAGTTCAAACCCTGGCATGTGATTCCCAAACCTGAGTGAGCATCAGAATTGTTCAGGAAGCTATAAAACTAAAGAAATCCAGACATTGCCTTCAGAGATTCTAATTCTGTAGGTCTGGGTAGGGGCCCAGAATTCCTTATTTTTAATAAGCTTCCAAGACACCTTTGATGATTAGCCACATGGGTAACTCTTAGTCTACTGGGTGGATAATAAAGCCTTATGTTTTTACATCTCTTTTCCTACATATGAAGTATTTTCATATCCATTATCTCACTTGATTCCTACTCTGAGTAGAGTAACATATCCCGAAGTTTACAAATGAGGATGTGAAGCTTACAAAGTTCAAAAAGTGGCAAAGTCAGAGCCTGAATTTGAACCCAGTACTTCTATCCACAAACTCATCAGTGTTTCCTTCTCACCAACTTCCCTTTGAGAAGAATGGCCCAAGTTAGCTCTGTCAGGTAAAGAACAGCAAACCTTAGGTCAATGCACAGCTAGGATGTTGAGATCTCTTCTTAGGCTTTTTGGAAGAAACAGAAAAATATTGCCTTCTCCACCTACCCACCTACCTCAGCCTCAGCTGAAACATCCCTTGGCCTGGATTCTGCTGTTAAGCTTTAAAATCTGTGAAGGCACACAGACCAATTATCTGAACAGGGCGCTGGACACAGTGAACCCTTCTAAATAGTGACTCCAATGGATTAAGTATTCTTTTTTAGTGTCAGCTTTAACTTGCTCATCTCATCTTTTTAAAGAGAGGCAAGATATGTCTGCCTGTTAATGATATCACTGGTATTTTGAGTGCCTTCCTTAAAAACATCGTTGGGATATCAGGATTGCATGCCTTTAAATATATTCATTTAGTCTAGCAAGATGCCATGTCTTTCTGATAAGATGAAAAAATGAATGTAATCTAATATTCTTTTTTCTCTAATATTCTTAATAACAATGAATAGTTTAACCTGTAAAAATGATTAGCTAACTGGTTAAAGTATGTCCCAAAGAAATGGAAATCTGATAAGTTTTTCAGAAACAAATTTAATAAAACATTATTCATAATTTTACTACAAAATGAGTTCAAGGGGTGCCTGGGTAGCTCAGTTGGTTGAGCTTCTCACTCTTGATTTTGGCTGAAGTCATGATCTCATGGTTCATGGGATCAAGCCCCATATCAGGCTCTGCTCTGACAGTAGGAAGTCTGCTAAGGATTCTCTCTCTCCTCCCCGCCTCTCTCTGCCCCTCCCCCACCTCAAATTAAACATTAAAAAAAAAAAGCAAAATGAGTTTGAATTTGGGAACAGACCTGAAAGTGACATTGCTCTCTTGAATAATATTCTCTAGACACAGCTATCTTAAAGATTTCACTAATTTGGATCAAGAAAAATTAATTTTCTTGTTTTTAGATAATGGCAGTTAACTGAAATGACCTTAGAATGTGGCTAGCTTCTCTTTTTATTAACATGGTATTACTGTATATAGGTTTTATGTCTTGATTCCTCCATGAAGAATTAATGTATTAATTTCAAATGTAAAAAAGGTCTTATTTCTTTATTGTCAAAAATAAAAAGACATGTCCTTGTACTGGGGTACTGGTCAAGCAACCTACTAAGCAAATAAAAGTAGAACTTTTTTCAAAACACTGTTATAAATTTTTGTTTGTTAGTGTGATTTTGAAAATAGTCTGATATGATGTGGAACCAGATCTGGTAGATAGAGTGGTTTAAGACTTTTAATAACATTTTATAGTAATATTTTGGGTGACTTACAACTATAGTGAAGAGACAAATTTCCTTTTTGGCTCAGAGATAACTCTACTAAAGAGAAATTTTTCAATGTTTGGAGAAAAGGTAGTACCAGCAGAAGACACAAAACGTGGGTACTTATGTATGACTGCCTTCAGGCAGCTGTCATCTGAACTTAAAGATTATGAGATGTTTACTTACAAATCATTGGTTCAAGAACAGGATAGGAGAGCTCATGTTTAAAATCTCTAATGTTTAATGTATCTGGTCATAAAGGATGAGAAGTTTTATTAAGAAAATAAAAGCACTTTTTTCCCTTTTTGCAAACAATACCAGAGTGAAATTATTCTAAGTTCATATCTTAGGCAAAGAATCTTAAGTGCTTTTTATCTTCCAGGTTTAAAAAAAATCTATACCCTACAACCCAACATTTCTTTCTATGCCTAAGAAATTAATTTCTCACCACTCACCAAAGTCATTCCAGGGTCTGTCAAAAATTTTAATGCAAGGGATATATGATATAGGAACACTGGCATATACATGCTACAATTAGTTAAGAAGTATTTTCTTTATATATAAGTAACTGAGCTGTCCATTAAAAACTATAAAAAAGAAAGCCTGAAAATTTGATGGTCTTTGATTTAAAAGAAGTTGATGTTAGCTGTCTTCATTATTAGTATACTTATCTGTTACGGTTCATCAAAAGAAACTCTGAATATTTCCATTTTTATAACTTTATTGTGCATATAATGGACCTAAAATAAGCTGCATATATTTAAGTGTATAATTTAATAAATTTTTTCATAGGTAAACATCCATGAGACTATCACCATAATCAGTATAATGAACATAGTCATCACCCCCAAAAGCTTCCTCATGCCCATTTGTAATCCCTCCCTCCTCAGACAACCCACTAACTTGCTTTCAGAAATGATAGTTCTGTTTATAGGCCAAAGTTCCCTACTATTATTGTATTACTATCAGTTATTTCCTTTCTGTTTGTTATTAGCTGTTTTGTGTATTTGAGGGCTTTCATGTTGGGTGCACAAATATTTACAACTGTTTTATCTTCTTGTTGGATTGTTCCACTTATGATTATATAACGTCCTTTGTCTCTCATTACAGTCTTTGTTTTAAAGTCTAATTTGTCCATGGGGTGCCTGGGTAGCACAGTTGGTTGAGCCTCTGACTTCGGCTCAGGTCATGATCTCATGGCTCGTGAGTTTGAGCCCTGCATCAGGCTCTGTGCTGACAGCTCAGAGCCTGGAGCCTGCTTCAGATTCTGTGTCTCCCTCTCTCTGTCTGCCCCTAATCCACTTGCATTCTGTCTCTGTCTCTCTCAAAAGTAAAAAAATATTTAAAAAAAATGTTAAGTCTAATTTGTCCAATACTCAGCTTTCTTTTCACTTTCATTTGTCTGATAAATGCTTTTCCATTCTTTCACTTTCAATCTGCATGTGTATTTAGGTCTGAAATGAGTCTCTTGTAGGCAGCATAGAGATGGGTCTTGCTTTTTCCTTCATCCTATGTCTTTTGATGGGAGCATTTAGACGATTTACATTCAAAGAAATTGTTGATAGGTATGTACTTATTGCCATCTTGTTACTTGCTTTATGGTTATTGTTGTAGTTCTCTGTTCCTTTCTTGCTCTCTTCCTCACAGTTTGCAGGCTTGAATTAGTGTTATACCTGTATTCTTTTCTCTTTACTTTTTGCATATCTATTACTGGTTTTTTTTGTTTGTGCTTACCCTTAGGTTTATATATAACATCTTATGCATATAATAGTCTATATTAAGTTGATGGTCGTTTAAGTTTGAACCCATTCTTTACTTTTCTCCTCCCACATTTTTAGGTATATGGTGTTGTACTTTACATCCTTTCATTTTGTGAATCCCTGAAATTTTTTTTTTTTTTACAGATACACTTAATTTTATTGCTTTTGTGCTTCCTACTTTTCTTACTCCTACTTATGGTCTTTCCTTTCCATCAAAAAAGTGCCTTTTAACATTTCTTCTTATGGGTGGTGGGGGGGGGAGGAAGAGAGAGGGAAGCAAACCATAAGAGACTCTTAATAGGAAACTGAGGGTTGATGGATAGAGGTGGGTGGGGGATGGGCTAGACGGATGATGGGTATTAAGGAGGGCAGTTGTTACGATGAGCACTGAGTGTTATATGTAAGTGATGAATCACCGACTTCTACTCCTGAAACCAATATGGCACTGTATGTTAACTAGAATTGAAATAAAAATTTAATAAATAATAAATGAAAATTTTTTAAAAAAGAATTTTTTTCTTGCAAGGTTGGTTTAGTGATCATTAATTCCTTTTACTTTTTGTTTGGGAAACTATCTCTCTTTCTATTCTCAATGAATTCGGTGCTTCAGGGGTATCTCCATGTGTGTTGCATGCATCCTACTGATGTGGCTAAGCTGTATTTGCCTTCAGTGCGGTCACCTGCAAGGGCTCGCTTTGCCTGTTGTGAGCAGAGTTTGCTCCCTGTGTTGTCAGTGGGCCAGTCTGGAGCTGCCTTAGGCTTGCATTGAGTCAGACCAGATGTTTGCCAGAGGTGCAACAGCACCAAACTGCAGGACGCCCTCTCTGTGTTGTCCCCTGAGAAGTTTTTGATGATGGGTAGGGCCTGCAGTCAGACAGAGGTCTTCCCCCAGTAGGGCAAGAGTCTTTCTGCAGTGGTGCTGGCTCCTGTTGGGGCTGCCTCCACATTGCCAGGTTTGTGGCACTGCTTTGGATGGACTCCTACCAAGGGTGTGTTGGAGGGAATGGGTTTGCAAGAGAATGCAGGTGTGGGGCATCATTGTCAGCAAAGTTTGCAGCAGTCTGCTACAGGAGGGGACCTGAAGCCACTGGAATACTCCTGCCCAGGCCCCGGTTGAGGGGTTGGTCCACAGAAGAGTGGGGGGTGGGGGAGGAAGGGCACACTGTTAGCAAGATAGATGTACAGTGCTTGCACAGCAGTGGCTCCCACTGCTGTCCACGGATCTAGGTTGGGGGGAAGGGAGAGAAATGGGACCCACCAGCTCCTTTGTTCCTATTGCTGGAGAATTCTCCAAAGATCCCTGCCCCTCCAGCACACCTCAGAGATTGGTAAACAAATCTCCTTCCCATATGCCCCAGGCATTTTTCAAACTGTTGCAGCTGTGTCTCAGCAGAGCTGTTTGTTGTGCTGTCTCTTTAAAGGCAGGGACTCAGTTTCCTCTTGCTCTCCAGCTCTCCCAGAGCCAAAGCTGTTGATTTTTAAAGTTCCAGGTGTTAAGCTCCAATGATTGTAAGAACTCAAGAAGTTAGGGTCCTCTGGTATTCAAAGCCAAATGTTAAGGGGATTTGTCTTCCCAGTGTGGGTCCCCTGTGCCTGGGGTGGGTTCTGTTCCTCTTCCTCTCTCTGCACCCACTGCATCCTTTCCTCCCTACAGACAGTCTCACAGGTCCATACCCTCTTCAGTGTAGCCTCTTCTCTAAATTTAGCTGTGGTGAGTCAGTTCTGACAGTCTTCAGGTCCTTTTCTGGGTTATTTACACTGATGTAGATATTATCCAGGTGTATCCATGGGACCAAGTGAGCTTAGAATTCTCCTACTCCACCATCTTCCCTGGAATTCCCAGATATTCCTATTTATTCATTGAAATTCATTATGTGGATATACCAGATTTTTTAAAAATCCATTCACCTGTTGATGACCATCTCAAAAATCTGAGCTATTTCTAATTTTTATTTTTATTAATAAGGTTGCTCAAACACTTATATATAAATCTATGTATAAATATATGCTTTCTTTTCTCTTGGGTCATAGATAAGTGTATGTTTAATTTTTTAAGAAACTGCCAAACTGTTTTCCCAAACAGCTGTACCATTTTACATTCCCACCAGCACTGTATAAGATTTCTGGTTACTGTACATCCTCTAGAACACTTGGTAGTCAGGTTTTTCCAATTTTAGAATTTTAGCCACTCTAATGGGTGCAAAGTGATATCTCATTATGGTTTTGATTTGCATTTCCAAATGGCTAATGATGTTGAGCATCTTTTCATGGGTTGTTTTTTTTTTTTTGGCATCTGTATTTCTTTTTTAGTAAAGTGTCTGTTTAAATCCCACCAACTTTTATTGGTTTATCTCACTAATTATTTGTAAGATACACACACACACACACACATATACATACATACATATTCTTACATATATACATATATACATCTTTGTCAGATGTATATTTTGCAAGTATTTTCTTCTAAGCAATGGCTTTTTTTTCATAACAATGTTGTTTAAAAAGCAAAAGGTTTTAATTTATTGATTTTTATTTTGGGTTTTGGACTTTTAGTGTCATATTTAAGAAGTCTTTTACCAAATCCAAGGTCACTAAGATTTTCGCCTATATTTTCTTGTAGAAGTTTTATACCTTTAACTCTTATATTTTGGACTATGAGCCATTTTGAGTTAAATTTTGTATATGACATGAGTTAAAGGTCAAGGTGTATTTTATTTTATTTTATTTTTTTTTAAGGTGTATTTTATTTTTGCATAAAGCTACCCAACTGTTCCAGCACCATTTACTGAAAAGATGATCATTTCTCCATTAAATTGCCTTATCTACTTTATCCAAAATCAACGGACTACATAGACACTCTCTACTGAAGAGACAGTGCCTATTAAGTAGAGTCTACTGCACTGATCTATGTTTACACCAATGCTATACTAAATACTATACTAATTTTTTACTATGAAAAATTCCTACAATATCTCCAATTTAGTGTAGGAAGGATCCACTGATCTATGTTTACACCAATACTATACCAAATACTATACTAATTTTTTACTATGTAAAAAAATCCTACAAAATCTCCAATTTAGTGTGGGAAGGATGGATGACTTAATAAATTAGATTAGTATAATTGTTTAATAAAGAAGAAATACAGTGAACTCCTTATCTCAAACTGTATACAAAAAGCAATTCCAAATGGAATAACACCTAAAGAAAAGCAAAATTTCTAAGTTTTCAGGGAAAATAAAGGAGTATTTTTATGACCATGGGATAAGGAATAATTCCATAAATAAGACACAAAGCCACAAACCCTAATAAAAAAATCCCTGACAAATGCAACTACATTAAAATGACAACTTTTTGTATGACAAAAGATGCTATAAAAATAAAATATAAACCACAGATTTATGCAGTTACATGCAACACACAGAACTGACCAAGTATTTATAGCCAGAATATGTAAATAATGCTTATAAATCAATAAGAAAAAGACAACCCAATAGAAAAATAAGCAAAGGGTATAAAGATGCATTCACAGAAGAATAAAAGTGTCAATTCACATATTAAAAGATGTCAACCTCAATTTTAATCAGACAGAAAAGCTCAGGTTAAAACAATATCATTGTATTTTTCAGTAATCAGATCAGCAAAAATTCAAAAGCTTAATCATCTAACATACTGGTTCCATCACCTCCAGGAATTTGGGTCCATATGTTAGAGAAAATCTCATCATCTTCACCAGGACAGTCCAAAAACAGTATTATAAAAATTTTCCTAGCTGAACACATTTGGATCTATAGTAGGTGAGAGGAACATTCCAATGTTGGTTGAGCAAAGGCTTTGGATCCTTTTTTTTTTTTTTAAGTTTATTTTTTATTTGAGAGAGAAAGAGATAGTGCAAGTTGGGGAGGGGCAGAAAGAGGGGGATAGAGAGAATCCCAGGCAGGCTCCATGCTGTCAGCACAGAGTCCAAGTGGGGGAAGAGAGGTGGCTCAAACCCACAAACCATGAGATCATGGCCTTAGCCAAAACCAAGAGTCAGACACTTAACCGACTGAGCCACCCAGGTGCCTGTCTCTGGTTTTTTTTTTTGTTTGTTTGTTTTTTTGATAAAAAAATTTATTCACTGCCTTCTAAAAAAGACATAGATTTCCCCCCATCCCAATTTTCCTCCCTTAAATTCTCTCTGGTTCTTCATTCTCCTCAGTTCTTGTGAAATTTTCCATGGATTTCTCTAAAAGGCAAAACCAAGCAAGCAAAGAATATACCTTTTTTTAATATGTTTTATTTCCCTACTCTCTATTAAGTTTTATATTTCACCATGGGCAGATGTATTAACCAGCTTGAGTGTGTGGCTTCTTTGATACGTAAACTGAGATGCCCTGATTTTTTGGCTTAGCATTTGATGTAGATAACCCTGACAGACACATGGCAAACAAAAAAATAGATTTTTTTTTGGAAACAGGCTATTTCCACTCCCTTTCTATCCTAATAGTCTTATATTCCTCCATTCTTCCTCCCAACTCCAATCTTCCCTGAGTTCCATCTCTAAGCTCATCACATATTACCCCAAGAATAATTCTTCTCCCTTTATTCTTTTCTGTACTCTCATCTCTCACCAGGTCTATTCTCCCCACCCCCCCCCCCCATCCACTTGCTCCCTCAAAGATTTTGACACCTCGCCCTTTCCCCTCAGTGAGAGACATAGAGTACTGCACAAGAGACAATGTAATAGTATGAAGGCACAGACTTCAGACTCTGGATTCAAATCTGGGCTCTATATTCATAGACTCTTGAAAGTTTAGTGCTAGAAAGACTTGCAGAGCTTATCTCATCCAACCCTCTCCTTTCAAGATGGAGAAAATGAAATCCAGAGATCTTAGATTATTCACTCAAGATCACTCACCAGGATGAATGCAGAGATGGGATAGAACCCAATCCCTTAACCCTCATCTCAGCTCTTGCCAATCATTACCTGAGAGTGGGCTGCAAACTTGTCCAAAGTCAAAATCACTCCATGTATTGTAAGAGACAGTTTTAAAAGAAATATATAGTAATTTCCTCATCAAATTATTCCTAACCACATCTAGTAGCCTAAAAATGTTAGCATACAATCTTCTCACCAATAAAATTAAATTCTTATAGGTAACTATTACAATATTTGGGAGTAAATATTTGGGAGTAAATTTGGGAGTAGATTCACAACATTATTGAGTTTTCAAAACAAAAGAGGAAAATATTTATATATTTGGCTATGTGAAAACTAAAATTTCGGTCTGGCAGAAGACATTGTACACTAGAATTTTTTTTAAATGAGACAAATTAGGAAAAAATGACAGGCTAATGACAGGCAGTGAATTGATATGATTCACTTGATATATAACAAGCTACTACAAATTACCAGGAAAAATAAGATGACCCTGGAAGAAAATAGGGAAGGGGATATACAAGCATGTCCCAGATAAAGAAACACACATAACCATTAAGCAGAAGGAAAGAGTTTCAACCCACTAATATTTAAAGAATCACATCTTAAAACAATGAAATCTATATTTACCTCAGAGACTGACAAATGTTTGAAAAATAACATCCCACACCTTGGTTAGGGTGTGGAAAAAGGGGTCCTTTCATATTTGTTGTTGCTGTGAGCCTAGTACTGACACAACTTTCCTGGAGACCAATTTGGCAATTTCTATGAAAATTCTATGAAATTTTTGACCCAGAAATGCCTCTGCCATGAACTTATTTTACAAAAATATCTACCCAAATGCCTAAACATACTGTTACAAAGATGTACACTACAGGCTAGGTGGTGATATCAAAAATGGGGAAATAAACTGGGAAATGTCCACCCATCAATGAATAGTTTAAAAATAAACACAACCATACTCTGCTGTTTTAAAAAGAATGAGGTTACTCTAAATATAGTACCTGGAAAAGTGCCAATGACATATTAAGTGAAAAGGCTAGGGTAAAGCAATATGCATAGAATGATCCTATTTTGTAAAAGTGGGGAAGGGGGCAATAGGTGTTTAAATGTACACGGGAGAAAGTTTTACTCACAATCTTTAGTTTAAATGACAGAACTGAGGGGCGCTTGGGTGGCTCAGCTGGTTGAGTGTCTGACTTCGGCTCCAGTCATAATCTTGTAGTTCATGAGTTCGAGCCTCACGTTGGGCTCTGTGCTGACAGCTCAGAACCTGGAGCCTGCTTTGGATTCTGTGTCTCCCTCTCTGCTCCTCCCCTGCTCGTGCTCTGTCTCTCTCCCTCTCTCAAAAATAAATAAACATTAAAAAAAATTTAAAACAATAAAAATAAAAATAAATGACAGAACTGAGCAGAATAAGCATAAGCTAAAAAGGGGGGTTTGGCTCATATCACTACGAACCTGTAAGTAGAACTGGCCCAAGAGGTAGCTGGATCTGGGAGTTCAGGCAATGTCCTCAGTTTCTCCACTGATTCTGCCTCCCTCCATGTTTTGTCCTCATTCTTTTTCATCCCACATAGCCGCCTCCCTCACATAGTTAAAAAATATGGCCATTGGCAATCTAACTTCAGATCTTCCTGAGAGAATCATCTGCAAGAACAGGAGATAGAATTTCCTGCCAGCTATCACAAAAAACCTCAGGGAGGGCTCTGAAAGTTTGCTTCCAAGCCAGTGAGGGATCAAGCCCTTTCTGGAAGCAATGACTAGAGGCAGAGTCAGGACTCATTCTCAATGAGAAGTGAGGCTCCTGATTCCATCTCTGGGAGCAGTGGCGGCACAGAGTGTCAGCAGTTCCCCACAGAAGAAATTCTGGTAAACAACCTCTGTGTCTACTACACAATGGACATCATTAATAACAATAACTTTAGGAAGTTGGTTACTATTGTAATTGAAAAATGCAAAGGCTGGAACTACAGAAAATAGGATTTGAAAAATCCTTAGCAAACCAGTAGTCCTATCTCACCCCTGATCAGGTGGGCTTTTAAGATTTAAAAGAAGAAAATACACACACACACACACACACACACACACACACACACACACACACACTTTTCCATTAGCTTTTCCATTATTTAGGCAAAATGTACCCTACGTCTTTCTTGGCAACAAAGTAGTTAATTTCTTCTGGGAAGATACCAGAAAAGGAATTCTTATTGAAGAGGCTGATTCAACCTTTTCTGCGAGCACAGGCTTATATTTTGTGAGATAAGCAGCAGGAAGGCACAGGCCTGGGGTGAGTGCTGAGACAGCTCTGTGTGTGCTTGTCCTAGAGCCCCCCTCAGGGCAGGAGGACTGAGGGCAGGACCAGCCTCACTGCTCTCCTACAGCTCCTGGGCCTTCAGACAGCTTCTGAACCAGCTGTAAATGTCCCCAGAATAGATTTTTCTCTCCAGAAACCAGTTAGTGCCCTCTCTCTACACACTGGCAGCTGAATGCCTCTTTCCCCCACTTCAGCTCCCACCATAGGCACGTTAAAAAAAAAAAAAAAAAAAAACAGGAATGCAAGACCTAATAGTTAAACTCATTAGTCTAGATTCCACAAATCCAGCATTTGAGATAAATCAGATAGGAACTATAATGAATTTCCTGTATTTATTAGCTCTGAATAAAAGATTTATTTTGCAAATTATAGTATGAATAAGACTGCAGAGGAATGGAGAAAGCCACTTTTCAAGCATCCTTCACTATTTCAGAAGTATACAACAGGTAATTAACCGATAAACCAATGACTAATTACAAATCATGGCTGTCTATTCAATCAAAAAAAATGCTTTTTAATCTTCTCCTGGATACATTGTAGCCTGGTTCCTAGTTCTACATATCATGAAAAATAATAAAACAAGATATAATTCAGAATGTTTTACAAATTCAGATTACTGGACAGTTTTTATTATAGGATGGCTAAGACTAATTTTCAGATGTGATATCTGGCATAGTTACAGTGTTGACTTTTGAGTCAAATAGGTCTGACTTAAGTTTGGGTTCTACCCTTTAAGAACACTGTGGGCAAGTTGCGTGCCTCTCTGAACCTTGGCTTGCTCATTTGTATGATGGGATAATAACACCTACATTATAGAATTACGTGAGTATTCAGTGGCAAACTTGGCACATAGTAATTCATTGATAAGTATTAGCCTTTAATATTTTCAGTCACATATTTTATTTATTTATTAAGTTTATTTATTTATTTTGAGAGAGACAGAGACAGCAGGAGTAGGGGAGGGGCAGAGAGAGAGGGAAACAGAGAATCCCACACAGCCTGCACACTGTCAGCAGGGAGTGCAATGTTGGGCTCAAACCCACGAAACCAAAACCATAAGATCCTGCCCTGAGCCAAAACCAAGAGTCAAATACTTAAATCAACTGAGCCACCCAAGCGCCCCAGTCGCATATTTTTTTTAAATGTACCTGACTCTCAGGGTGCCTGGCTGGCTCAGTCAGAGGAACATGTGACTCTTATTCTCAGGGTTAGGAGTTCAAGCCCCATGCTGGTATAGAGATTAAATAAATAAAACTTAAAAATAACAAATAAATGAATTAATTAATGAATGTACCTGACTCTCCTAGATCCCTAAGACATTTCCTTTTTAAAATTTTGGTTTAGTGAGAACAGAATAGTGTGAGTACAGAATAGAGCTGGCCCTAAAGACACATAGGCCAAGTGCTCAACTGAACACTTCTTTGTTTAGTATAACAGGCCATGTAATACCTGAAGGCAAAAACCTATCCTCTGACTCAATCTCTCAATATCTCAGTTCATTGATTTTACAGGATCTGTGGATTCTTTTCTTAAGAAAGCGACCTTCCCTATTATCTGTACAAACAAAGTCTTCTCCATAGAATTAGGCAGTACAGGTATCCCC
The DNA here is from genome assembly GCF_014898765.1 of Herpailurus yagouaroundi. Taxonomy (NCBI): domain Eukaryota; kingdom Metazoa; phylum Chordata; class Mammalia; order Carnivora; family Felidae; genus Herpailurus; species Herpailurus yagouaroundi. The sequence continues at coordinate 66,050,036 of NW_024412391.1, forward strand.
AACTTTTTGAAAGTTCATTACACCAATTCACTTTTACAAAAGACCTACATTAGTACCTGATTTGCTAATCGAAAGAAATCCAAAGAGAATTTTTGCTTTTATGAAAAAAAGGAGAAAAGCAAAAAATGAGCACTCAGTGTTTGTTTTGCAGAACTGTTGTAGATGCAGCGCACACTTTGAGTGGCAGTGAGTGGCCCCGTCAAGCTCCTTCCCTGGGAACTATACTCAGTATCTCAGCATCAAGCCTCCATAGCTTTGAACTGTGTCTGTGAGCATCTGTGCTTTATCTGAATTTATTTTATGTACCAGTTAGCAAGATGTGTCCTCAAGTACTAGAAAAGTTATGTTTTAGATTTAGGAACCCTCAAAAACTTTCCCATATAAATTAATGGTAATTGCTTCTGTGCTTTATGCCTTTTCAGCTTAGAAAAGTTTTCATAATAATGCTCTACTTTCAGATAACAGGGAAAACCTGTATTTTAATCTCTTCAAGACCACCAGCATAGACTGTTCCCATTTCAACAATATCCTACTGTGTGGCATGGGTAAGCACGTGACAACACTGAGTGATGGGGTTAGGAAATCATGAGGAGATCAAGCAACCCCAATAAAGTGGAATAAGTGGCAAGAAAGTAAAATGACAAGTGACAAATTGGGAAAAAAGATTTGGCACATACATAACAAGCAAAGGCTATAAAGTACTAATATCAGAATATAAAAGAGACCTTACAAATCAATCAGAAATATCAAACAATGCAACAACAGATGAATGAATTTAGGTTATCTCCTGCTACGGCACAAAAGAAATTCAAAGGCTCAAGAAGATATGAAAAGAAGCCAAGCCTCATCAAGAATCAGGAAAATGCAAATGAAAGCACCAGTGGCTCACCACTTTTGACTACCAGATTTACAAAAGTTAAAACTACTGATAAATAGCTAATGTTAAGAATTTCAAGAAATGGGTATTCTTGTAAATGAATATTTGTTTTCTATTACTGCAGTAACAAATTGCTATAAACTTACTTAAAACAACGTGAAGGTATTATCTTACAGTTCTGTAAGTCAGAAGGCCAATACATGTCTTCCTGGGCTAACATCAAGGGGTCAACTGGGCTGCATTCCTTTCTGCAAGAGGCTCTAGGAGGGGGATGCATTTCCTTGCCTCTTCAGCTTCTGAAGGACACCAGCATACCTGGCCTCCTTCATCCATTTTTAAAGCCAACAATATTATATCCCTCTGATCATTCTTCTATAGCCACATGACCCTTTCTGACCATAGCTGGGAAAGATTCACTGCTTATTTAAGGAATCTGGTAATTAGATTGGGCCCAATAAAATAATCCAGAACAATCTCCCCATTTCAAGGTCCTTAACCTTTTTTGTTTTTTTAGTTTTTTTAATGTTTATTTATTTTTGAAAGAGAGAAAGAGTTAGCGGGGGAGGAGCAGAGAGAGAGAGAGAGAGAGAGAGAGGGAGACACAGGATCTGAAGCAGGCTCCAGGCTCTTAGCTGTCAGTACAGAGCCCCATGAGGGGCTTGAACTCAGCGGCTGTGAGATCATGACCTCAGCAGAAGTCAGACACTTAACCAACTGAGCCACCCAGGTGCCCCTCAAGGTCCTTAATCTTAATCACATCTACAAAGTTCCTTTTGCCAAGTAAAGTAACATAGTCACAGGTTCTCAGAATTAGGAAATGAACATCTTTGAAAGGAGGCATTTTCTGCCTATCATACTAATAGTGATAGTATAGTCTATTTGGATGACAGTTTGGCAATATATGCATACCCACTGACCAGCAATTTGACATTTGAGTATCTATCCTACAGAAACAATACACATTTGCATAAAATGTATGTCCAAAGATGTTCATTACAGCATCACTTGTGAAAGCTAGAGATTAAAACAAATACCATTCAAAAAAAGGATATTTAAGTAAATTATGATACGTCCATATTACGCTACTAGGTAGCAGTTAAAAATACAGGTAGATATGTGCCAATACTAAAAGATCTCTAAAACATATTGTCAAGTGAAAAAAAGAAAAGAGAAAAACAAGTTGAAGATATACTAAAATAAAAATCTTAATTTAAACTTAGAGCATTTGAAAAGTGTCTAGGAGGATCCCCATCAAAACTTTGAGGAGAATGGAATTGAGGATAAGGGGTGAACTTTTTCTGAGAGAGCAACAGACAGAGATGGGTACCTATATCTCTATATATCTAATGGTCAAATTTTCCTAGGATTATATTCATATATTGTATTTTAAAAAATATTTAATTGCTTAAAAAACAAAGAGTGGGCTGGACTATGTGACTTGAGCTTATTCACTTTATCCCTCTAGGCTTGTATTAACTAGTCTGTAAATTTAAGGGGTTAAACACAGGTCTTCTAATTTCCAACTTTAGATTTTGTAAGTAGACTCAGCAAAAAAATAAAATTAACTCAAATTGGTTGCATTTTGGTCATTTGTGAAAAGGAAAACAGTAATTTATTTATTGATTTTTCAAATCATGTTCTAAATCTTCTGGAATGGTCTTGACTTTAAATATTTTAAGCTTTGATCCTATAAATATATTAATGCTTGTCAAATTATATGATTCCATTAGGATTCAGGAAATATTATCTCCACAGGCATTCTAATGCACTGCTGGTGGTAATTTAAATTAGTACATCCTTTCTGAAAAAGCAAATCACAACAGATGAAAGCTTTAAAGCAGTTTAATCTTTGACTTAGAATAAAGTTAAAGGTGTGGGATTACTAAGAAGAAAATTAGAAGCAACTCTAAATATCCAAAATAGGGAAATGGTTCAATAAATTAAGCTGTTTGTGCAGGGGATATTATTATACAGTCACTGAATATATCTCAAATAAATGTTAACAGAGAAATTTATAATAAAATTTGAGTGAAAAAATAGATGTGTATGTATTTCCTGTCCATTATAGAAGTTTTATGCATATGGTCTTAAAATAAAGATTGGAAGGGAATGTACCAAAATGTTAATGATGGTTAACTCTAGCTTGTGATTTTTAAGATACTTTGAGGAAATTTTCCAATCAGGAAGATTGGAACTGAGCTAGTGTTACTTTTATAATAATAAAATTTTGAATGGTCTCTCTACTTATAAATTACAATAAGCTCTTCAAATGAAACTTTTCACTAAGAGGTTATAGAAGAATTCACTATTTCTCAACATTTGGAAAATCATCTCTTTTTCTTCCTTCCTTCTGCTTGCTTTGGGTTTACGCTTCTTTTTCTACTTTCTTAAGGTAGAAAGTTAGTTATTGACTTGAGATCTTTCTTTTTAAATATAGGTTGTTAGAGCTATAAATTTCCTTCTAAGCACCAATATAGCTGTACCCTACAGTTTTTAATATGATGGGTATGTTCTCACAGTACTTTCGAACTTCCCCTTTTGATTTCTTCTTTGACCCGTTGGTTACCTAGAAGTGTTTGCTTGTTTTAACTTGAACATAATTGTGAATTTTCCATGTTTTCTTTTGGTATTTTTTTCTAATTCAATATTACTGTGGTCAGAAAATACATTTTGTGTGATTTCAGTCCTCTTTAATGTATTGAGACCCGTTCTGTGGCTAAAATATGGTCTAACCTGGAGGCTATTCCATGTGAATTTGAGAAGAATGTGTATGTTGCTGCTGTTGACTGAAGTGTTCTATAGATGTCTGGTAGGTCTAGTTGGTTTATAGTGTTGCTCAAGTCTTCTATTTCCATATTGATCTTCTGCCTCGTCTTTCTTTTATTGAAAATGGGATACTGAGTTCTCCAACTATGATTGCTGAATTGTCTATTGCTCCTTTCAATTCAGTTTTTGCTTTATGTACTTTGCGTTCTGTTGTAAGACACATATGTTTACAATTGCTATGTCTTGATTTCCTTTACATGGACTCTTTTATCATTATAAAATGATCTTTTTTTAATCTCTAGTGACAATTTTTGTCTTAAAGTCTATTTTTTCTTATATTAGTGTATCACTCCAGCTTTCTATTGGTTATTGCTTGTATAGTATACTTTCATATCCTTTTTGCATTCAACTTATTTGCATCTTTGAATATAAAGTGTGTCTCTGGTAGGCAGAAGGTAGTTGGATCATTTTTTAAATCTATCCTGCCAATCTCTGGCTTCTTAAGCAGGGATCACAGCAGCTCCATTTCACATAGGAGGTTTTGAAGAAGGCATCCCCATTCACTGAGTTTCCCAAGTTTTCATTTGGCAGCTCATAAGGTGATTTTATGTGCAACTGAAGAAATGTAAAACTGTTTCCCACAGTGTTTTAAACAAGCTATAATGCATTTTCAGATAAAAAGGGCTATGGGGAGATTTCCTGACAAGCTTGAATAAAGGTAGAAATTTCAATTTTTTATGAGATTCTTTAAGCACTGACTTTAAGGAGGCAGCAGCAGGCTCACTCTTGCTAGCTATGAGTACACTGTAACTCCCAAGCTAAAGGGGGGTAAATGAGCATTCCAGGTCTGCAAAAATGAAAAAAAATACATGTGCAATTTGTGTGCCACAGAAGAAATTATTCAAGTTTTATCAGTAAATGGGAAAGGCAAATCATCTTGCATATACACATTTACACATACACACACACTTACATAAGGTATAATATATCATCTTGTAGTACAATGATATTTGGTCATGGACTGAAATGGAAAGTATGGCTGACATGTGGTAGTTTCTATATGGTTTTCCAAACCATATGTATCAGTTTGATTAAAAATAGCTTGGTGTTGGTGTTAGGCAGACCTGAACTTGAGTCATGGTGTGGCCACTTACTCTCAGTGTGACTTGATAACTTCGTCTTTTAATCATTTAAAATCTCTGTGCCTCAATTTCCTCAACTGAAAAATAGATTTAAATTTGGCACCCACCTCAGAGCAACTGACAAAATGAATCAATGGGATTAGCTATTGCTAGTAATACAGATATTAATAAAAAGTGGTAGCAGCAACTATTTTGAGGACCTGCTACTAGGGCCTACAGACAAATGGTAAATGGAATATAGTGAACCCATTTGATTCAAATGTGCTTCAATATAAGTCTGAGAAATGAGGGATAATGACATACAGAATTCTGATGCAGATCAAAGCAAATCTCACTGGAATTTTTAGACGAATTGGGGACAATAGGATTAAAGTAGAAATAGAATTGGGAGTTGGAATGTGTCTAGTTACAGTTTTCAACATACTATAAAGAAGAAAATGGCTTTTTAATTTTTTTTTGCAAATATCCACTGTACTTGTACTTTCTTCAATACCCTAAAGAAATTCTATTAATATTAGTTGGTCTTTCAATTCAAAAAAAGATTACCTCCATTTTTTACAAAAGTTTCTTTAAATTATATGTAAAAATATTTGTAAAATAAATTATGTTTTAAATGGTTCTGAATGAGCTTTGTGCTTTTTAGTCATCATGTTTTGTTAACTTCACTTCCTACTTAAAATATGTTCCCATCTCTTCTCTGTCAGCTCAAATCCTATCCTCAAAAATGTTTCAGGATCACCACCAACACCACTTCTCTGAACCTTCTCTAAGATCATCCCAATCCTCAGCTTTTTCCCTCTCACATGAATTACTATAGAATCTGCATTTAATTACACAAATTCAACAAGCAACTGTTGACCAATTACAATCAGCGAGGCAATGGAATTGGTGCTGGAGACATAAATATGAATAAGACAGTCCCTGCCCTCCTCTTAGGGAATACAGACTCCAGTCGCAGGAGATAGACATACTGAAAGAATTATTACTCCAAGGAATATTTTTATAAAATGAAGGGCACATTTGCAGAGAAATACTTCAACAGAAAAAAATTAGCAATTAATTTGTCTTTTTGATAAATCTGGGTTTTCATCTGGAGCACAGAGCTTTTATTTTATTTTTTTCAGAGATAGGAAAGTGGTCATTTAAAAGTAAGTAGTTTTGGGTTTTCTGTTTCTACAGAGGGAGAAAAACACCTTTATATGGAAACTTCTCTTTTTATTTTGAGAAAGCATTTTAACATGCATTTTGATTATGCAAAGGTGAAGTTAAAATGCTATTCTGGAACAGGGACAGGAGGGACTATAAGTAGCCAACTACTTTGCATAAAGATGCAAATATTTGACTTTACCATGGAAAGAGTAACATCTTGTATAAATTAGCTTTTGCCACAATAATGGTGCATAACAAACAGCCTCAAAATGCAGGGACTGAAAAAAATTATTTTCACAGATCTGTGACTCAGCTGGGCTGATTTTGCTTCACATTGCTGGTCTGCAGATCTAGGTCTTTCCCACATGTCTTTCATCCTCCTTGGTCCCAGTGGGCTATTCAGGACACATTCTTCTCATGGTGATGGCAAAGGCACATCAAGGGGCAAGCCCAACCACATAAGCACTTTTCCAGCTGAATTTTGCATTGCAGCTGCTAACATACCATTAACCAAAGTAAAACACATGGCTGAGCCTATAGTCAAGAGACAAGGAAATATACACTACCTTCAGTAGGAGAGAATACCAAACTACAAGGCAAAAGGTATGGATACAGGAAATGATAAAAAACTGGGTACAATAATTCAATCTATCAGACATCTTCATAAAGATATTGCCTGAAATGTGTTTCACACTGAGGGAAAGAGTTGGGGCTTAGAGCTCCTCTTGTTAGACCAGAGTCTTTGAGAGATACAGCAAAGACATGTCTGGAACAGAAGATAAACAATCATCACAAAGCAAGAGCAGGCAGGAACTAACAAGTGTTGGCTGTGGCCATTTTGCTACACCCATGTTCCTTGGTAGAGTTCGTTAAATGCTACTATTTGATACTAGCTGGGCTTGGGGTAGTTATGACAGGCCCATGAACAAAGCAAAGTCAGGAACATTGAATAGACAACCTATTTTTGGAATGATTATAGCATTCAAGTACAGTAAGATGCCTGGTCAAGAAGACAAGCAACAAGAATGGACTGTAGGAAACATGAGATTTCTTTCAGGGTTTTTAGAAATATTCCAGGCAGAGAACACTAGACTTTCTGCTAATAAGAGTCTGCCTATGCACAAAGCGTCTGCCTATGCAATATCACATTTGAGTAATAACTATGAAGCAGGACATAATAGGGTCTGCCTACTTCAAGCATATTTATTAGTGACATAATTAATTAAAACTTGTCTGTTTTAGACTAGTGTAAGTTTTAGTCAATTCCTGAGCCTCTTAGCCAAAACTCATTTGTTTGGATACAAAAGTAACACTTCCCTGTAGGCTTAGGTCCCACATCACATAATCACTTGTATCTCTTATCATTTATTCAGTCTGTAAATATGAAACTCAAACTATACACAAGATAAAGTTATGTTAAGACAAAGTCTCTAATTTTAAATTATCAGCCCATATAAGGTGATAACACTGTAAGACAGAAGATGCAAAGTGTGTAAGTGTTTTGAAAGCAGAGGCACGCTATATAATGAAACTACTGATCTATAAAAATCTAAAACAAACCTGATCATAGTAACAAATATCTTATGTTTTTAAATGGAGTGTGGCAATCAGTAAATAGCTGAATTAATATTCAGCTATGCTTAGCATGTGTCATCTAAATGTTGGAATCCATCATGAAACTCCCAATGAAGAATATACCACAGAAACCCAAAGCAATTATTATTCATTTGCATATATTTGTTCAAAAGCCAATCAGAGAGGTCTTACTATGTGCCAGACACGCACACACATGCGCACGCGCGCGCGCGCGCACACACACACACACACACACACAGGAAACAGCCGTGAACAAAATGCACAAGAGCTCTGACTTCCAGTTGGTTGAGGGAGGAGACAAAAAAAATTACCAAGCAAACAAATAAAATGAAGAAATACATTTTAGAAAAACCTAATTGCTACAAAGAAATTAATATTTTTAGATTTGTAGATTTTGTAGACACTAGAAAAAGACTGACATTTTTTAAGTTTAATACATTCTTAAAGTACAAAATATATAAAGAACTCATACAACTCAACAGCAAAACAACCCAAATGATCTGATTTTAGAATGGGCAGAAGAGAGGCACCTTAGTGCCTCAGTCAGTTAAGCATTGGACTTCGGCTCAGGTCATGATCTCACAGTTTGTGAGCTGGAGCCCTACATCAAGCTCTCTGCTGTCAACGCAGAGCCTGCTTCTGATCCTCCTTCTCTCTCTCTGCCCCTCCTCCACTCATGCTTGCCCTCTCTCAAAAATAAACATTAAAAAATTAAAAAATAAAATAAAATGGGCAGACGATCTGAGTAGACATTTTTCCGAAGAAGACATACAGATGGCCAATGAGTACATGAAAAGGTGCTCAACATCACTAATCATCAGGGAAATGCAAATCAAAACCACAATGAAGTATCACCTCACAGCTGTCAGAATGCCTAATATCAAAAAGACAAAAGATAACAAGTGTTGGTAAGGATGTGGAGAAAAAGGAACCCATGTGTACTGTTGGTGGGAATGTACACTGATGCAGCCACTAGGGAAAACAGTGGGGAGGTTCCTCAAAAAATTAAAAAGACAAATACCATAAGATCCAGCAATTCCACTTCTAGGTATTTATCCAAAGGAGAAAAAAACCTCACTAATTCAAAAAGATATATGTGCCCCCATGTACGTTGCTGCATTATTTACAATAGCCGAGACAATGGAAATAACCAAAGTGTTCATGGTAAGTGAAGTCAGACAGAGAACAGCAAATATTGTATAATCTCATATGCAGAATCTTAACAAAACAAAAAAAATGAAAAAAACACAAAAAACTGAACTCATAGGCGTAGAGAATCGATTGATGGTTGCTAGAAGTAGGGGGTGGGTGTGGGGGTTCAAAATGGATAAGGGGGTCAAAAGGCACAAACTTCCAGTTAGAAAATAGGTTGTCAGCATGTAATGTGACCACAGTTAATAACACTGTATCATATACTTCAAAGTTGCTAAAAGAACAAATCTTAAAAGTTCCCATCACAAGCACAAGAAAAAAATTTTTGTAAGTATGCATGAGGGTGGATGCTAAGTAGACTTATTGTGGTGATCATTTTACAATATATACAAATAATGAATCATGTTGTACACCTGAAACCAATACAATGTTCTGTCCTTTGTACCCCAATAAAAATATTTTTATTTTAAAAGAATAAAACCGTAGCATGAAACGCCAACTCTGAGAAAAATGGGGAAGCTGTCCAACTACCCCACCTGGTTTTACCCTTTTGCTTTACAGTTTATCACTTCACACTTGAGGGAGGCAAAATCGCCTCTTCACCCATGAAAACTAGCCCAGCAGAACCTTCCGTCCTTCACTTTCTCTCAACTTGCTCCTCAGAGCACCTTCCTGAAGTGCTGAAGACTTCTCAGTGGGGGGAAGAAGAAAGTAGCAGAGGAAGGTAAAAAAAAAATTCTTTGGAAATGTTCACTTACCCCAGTGGTGAGGGTGGAAGCCAAATCTTCCCGTCCAGTTTCCCAAAGACTGCAGGCTGCTGAAAAGAGCTTCCATCAGGTGCCGAGCCGCGTCTCCCTCACAAGGTGGAAAATGGCCCACAGCTGACTAGTTTTTTGCCCTAGCCCGATGGGTGAGAGCTAAGAGCTCTGCACTTATGAAGCCACAATGCAGACACCAGATTTCAAGTGTGAAAGGATTTCAGCCTAAAATGGGACGAGACACTACGAATTGGAGAATTTCACCTAGGCGCCCTCGAATATACTAAAGTATCCGGTGGCTGATTCTCCTTAATGCCTGATTTACGAAGAGCTGGAACCTGTTTCCTGACCAATGAGCATCCGCGAAGCACCTCTTCCCGCATCCTCAAACCAATGAGCTTATTGCTTACATCTGGCTGACTTTGCACTCTTTGCCCATTAAGACAGCCTGCTCCAAATTTCAAGGGGCTTCTTTCTCTGTAGCTTGTTGCAGTTCACGTTTCGTGAATTGCAATTTTTCTGCTAGTCCGAATAAGCTCAATTTCTGGTAACTTGCCTCAGTTTATCTCTTTATTTAGGTTGATACTCGATAACTGATTGTAAACTGTCTTTGTATCTATAGCAAACATTTGTTAAAGTAATGAATGAATAAGTGACCACATAACTCTATAGGTGAGTGAAGAAAAGTTCAAATAAAACATGGGACAATAGGGGCGCCTGGGTGGCGCAGTTGGTTAAGCGTCCAACTTCAGCCAGGTTACGATCTCGCGGTCCGTGGGTTCGAGCCCTGCGTCGGGCTCTGGGCTGATGGCTCAGAGCCTGGAGCCTGTTTCTGATTCTGTGTCTCCCTCTCTCTCTGCCCCTCCCCCGTTCATGTTCTGTCTCTCTCTGTCCCAAAAATAAATAAACGTTGAAAAAAAAAAAAAAAGCACGGGACAATAATAAATATCCCCAATGTTTTTATTGTTCAAGATTTATTTTTGCAACCTAAGAGTATGGCCAAGCTAGTTTCTGTCTTATACCAAATTTCCTGGCTCCATCCCACTCTATTTAGGACCAACTCCATCAAGCTGAAATAGGTGGTTTAAACCACAACATGTCAAAAGAAAATCCATAGCACTTTAAAGAAAAGTTCTTCCTCCATCAGGCAAACATTTTAAGAGTGTTAATTGGAACAAATTTTATATTGCAATCTTTTGTCATGTTGTAAAATAATACTTAACCTACTGCAGAGATTTTGTTGTTGAGAAGGCATTGTAGTTGGCAAAATGTAGGTGAAAAGAGAATAATGGTTGTGTTCCTTTTTTAAGGGAATTTAATTGACTCTTGCGTATGTAAAAAGATGACAGAGTCTAAAAACTGTTATGCAGAATTTAAAATTCAGATATTTCCAAACTAAAGTTGGTAAAATGGTAGCCTAAGAGATCATGCTATTCTCCTTGACAGATTCATTTACTGTGTAAAGAAAATGCATAATCTTAATGTGTTAGATCCTAGTAAGTTTTGGAGACTTGATTTCACACCAGACCCTCTGATTGCAATTTAAATAAATAAGAAATCCGGGGCCCCTGGGTGGCTCAGTCGGGTAAGCTTCCGACTTCAGCTCAGGTCATGATCTCACGGTTTGTGAGTTCAAGCCCTGCGTCAGGCCCTGTGCTGACAGCTCAGAGCCTGGAGCCTGTTTCAGATTCTGTGTCTCCCTCTCTCTCTGACCCTCCCCCGTTCATGCTCTCTCTCTGTCTCAAAAATAAATAAACGTTAAAAAATTTTTATAAATAAATAAATTAGACATCCATACCAGTTAGTTCCCCAACTCAAGAGCCAATTGTTAAAATTTCAGGAATTTTGTGAACCAGTTGTAAAAACACCCATAATTTTAAATAAAATTATATAAACTTACAATAAATAAAAAATAAGACAAAGGTAATACTCAAAACTCATTTCCTAGTAATTTACTACATTCAACTATTATTTGTGCTCTCAAGGTTATATGCATCCATTATGTCTGTATGGAGAAAACATATATAAAAGCATGTTCAATAGAATATCACATTAAAATTAACCATTGTGAGAGGTGCTTGGGTGGCTTAATCTGTTGAGAATCTGACTCTTGATATCAGCTCAGGTCTTGATCTCAGGGTTGTGAGTTCAAGCCCCTTATTGGGCTCCATGCTGGGCACTGGATGTGGAGCCTACTTAAAATTTAAAAAAATATGCCCATGGTGGGAGTACTAACTCAAGGAAATTAGAGAGCACTTTAAATCAGGGCTTAATTTGCTGTCTTCTTGATTGTCCAGCCCCCCCCCCCCCAAAAAAAGTAATGAGAAAATAGTATGGAATGAACTTAAAATTATGTCTGATGAATACATTGGAGAGTCAGTTAGTTACCAGAATACACTGTAGGGATTCAAGATTTTCAGGGTTCTTTGCTGTTCTCTCTGCTTAGAATGTTCTTCCTTCCCATGACTTAAGCCCTCTCTCTCTTTAGATCTTGGCTCAAAAGTTTCCTTCTCTATAGAGCATTGTTTGAGCATGCTATTGAAAATTGCAGTGTTTCCCCCCAATATACACATATCCTAGCATTCTCTACCTCTCTTTCCTCACCTGTCACTTCGCTCTGTGCCCCCTGGCTACCTATTGCCTTTCTGAGGTCTGAGCAACCTTGTTGTGGCATTGGTAAGACTCTTCTTTTACTTTATTTCCCCCAACAAGTATATTCCCACAGCAATAGTAAGAAATGAGAATGGTTACTGCTCAGTTTGTCCATCCCCCACTTCTAACCCATCCAACCCTTTCACCCTCGCCACCAAATGATAAGGAAAGCAAGAACCTGCTTTCCTTAGCAAAATCTTCTCCGGGTAGGTCAAGCCTTATTTCTGAGGGCTCCTTGACTAATGCAGGTGTTTGTTTAATGGTTGTAACGCCTGTCTCCCCGGCTGCATTCGCATGCTTTCATACTTGAAAAGGGTCTCTTTAAATCTTTTCAATCTGTTTTTCCCAGCAGATTAGTAGGAGCATGAGCTCAGGCTCTGGAACATGGGGTAGGGAAGAAGTTTAAGCAAACTTCTTACAGTTCAGCTCTCCATGTAAGTTAAAAACCAACACAATATTTCAGATCTGAGGAAAAGAGAAATGACATCTTTTCTATGCTATGCAGTAAGTGCACATCACAGTTTTCTCAGTCAAAAAAACACAGGCATTTCCAACATGTAACTATAGGCATGGCCATTTACAAGAGTTGGATACATGATGCCTTTTCTGGCACATCTATTTTCCTTCCACTTGACTTTCCACTTCCTTTTCACAGCCAACCCCCCACCATGCCCATTCCAACACACACAGTCCTCCATGCTCCAATTGACAAATTAAAGTGTTTCTGCTGGGAGCTATATATTCCACTGGATGACAGGAGTTCACCATTGGAGTTCATGCAGCTGAAATATCCAGATGGTTGTCATAATTCTTCACTTTACTTTTCAGTACCTTGCTATTCTTTCTCATTTTATCTATCATCAAAACAGTTTTAAAAGCCATCTTCTCCAAAGAATGGAAAAGTGTAGCTTCAAGTAAGGCATTACAAACCAAAACTGGAAATTGTACTTGACTTTAGAAAGCAATTTCTTTAAAACAAATATTGACTAAAGAAAGGAAGTTAACATATCTCTTAAAATGTTTGCCTTTTCTCTATGAATGGGCTTATTTATTAAAGGTTTTGAATAAATATTTATGGAACACCTACTATGTGTCAGACATTTTTCTTGGCACTTAGTATATCTAAAGAAGCAAACTGAAGACCCTGACACTGTGAGAATATACATTTCAGATAGGAATGATGATAATAAACACAAACATAATAAAATAAGTGAATTGCATAGATTATTAGAAGCTTCCTACATGATATGGGAAGCTTTCCCAAATGATGGGGGGAAAGAAGAATGAGAAGACACAGTAAAGAGGATCAGGAGAACAGGAGATGTTGGGGGTGCATTATAAAATAGGGTTACCAGGCAGGCTCTATTGAGAAGGTAACATTCATAAAATGAGGAGAAGAGCTTTTCAGGCTAAAGTAACAGCCAGCACAAAGGCCCTAAGGTGAGAATTTGCCTGGCATATTTGAGGAACATCATGGAGACCAATGTGACTGCAGTGGAGTGAATTCAGAGAGAGGAAAAGAAGAGTCTCAGATAGGGAACTGAGGTCAGGACACACAGGGCCTAATATACTGTTGTAAGGATTTTGGCTTTCACTCTGAGTGAACTGGAGATGCTTTAGAAGATTCTGAGCAAAGATATAATCTGATCACATTTAGATTTAAAAGATGCACTCTGGTTTCTGTGCTGAGAGTAGATGGTGGGAGAGACAAGGATGGAAACATCAAAATAGGTTAGGAAACTGGTAATAGTGGTTCAGACCAAGGTGGTAACAGAGGTGGTATTGAGAAATGGTCAAGTTCCTTATGAAGATAAAAAGCTTCTGCACAGCAAAGGAAACAACCAACAAAACTAAAAGGCAACCAACGGAATGGGAAAAGATCTTTGCAAATGACATATCGGACAAAGGGCTAGTATCCAAAATCTATAAAGAGCTCACCAAACTCCACACCCGAAAAGCAAATAACCCAGTGAAGAAATGGGCAGAAAACATGAATAGACACTTCTCTAAAGAAGACATCCGGATGGCCAACAGGCACATGAAAAGATGTTCAACGTCGCTCCTTATCAGGGAAATACAAATCAAAACTCACCTCACGCCAGTCAGAGTGGCCAAAATGAACAAATCAGGAGACTATAGATGCTGGAGAGGATGTGGAGAAACGGGAACCCTCTTGCACTGTTGGTGGGAATGCAAATTGGTGCAGCCGCTCTGGAAAGCAGTGTGGAGGTTCCTCAGAAAATTAAACATAGACCTACCCTATGACCCAGCAATAGCACTGCTAGGAATTTATCCAAGGGACACAGGAGTACTGATGCATAGGGGCACTTGTACCCCAATGTTCATAGCAGCACTCTCAACAATAGCCAAATTATGGAAAGAGCCTAAATGTCCATCAACTGATGAATGGATAAAGAAATTGTGGTTTATATACACTATGGAATACTACGTGGCAATGAGAAAAAATGAAATATGGCCTTTTGTAGCAATGTGGATGGAACTGGAGAGTGTGACGCTAAGTGAAATAAGCCATACAGAGAAAGACAGATACCATATGTTTTCACTCTTATGTGGATCCTGAGAAACGTAACAGAAACCCATGGGGGAGGGGAAGGAAAAAAAAAGAGGTTAGAGTGGGAGAGAGCCAAAGCATAAGAGACTGTTAAAAACTGAGAACAAACTGAGGGTTGATGGGGGGTGGGAGGGAGGGGAGGGTGGGTGATGGGTATTGAGGAGGGCACCTTTTGGGATGAGCACTGGGTGTTGTATGGAAACCAATTTGACAATAAATTTCATATATTAAAAAAAAAAAGAGAAATGGTCAAGTTCTAGGTATATGATGAAGACAGAACAAGAACTTTTCTGATGAATTGGATATACAGTGTGAGAAAAGATAAAGGTCAAAGTTGATGCCAAAGTTGTGGCCTCAGCCCCAGGAAGATGGTGTTGCCATCAACTGAGACAGGGACAGCTGTAGGAGGTGCTAGTGCACGGGCCATATCAGGTGTTCAGTTTTTGACATGTTCAATCTGAGACAACCAAAGGAAGATATGATAGGTCATTACATGTGACCCTGGAGATCAGGAGAGAGGTCTGGGATGAAGAGATAAACTCAGGAGTCTTAGGCATTTAAGTGGTATTTAGAGTCATGAGTTTAGATGCAATCACCACCGAAGTAAGTATCGGCAGAGAGGAGGACCAAGGCCTGAGACACAGGAGACCTCCAACTTTAAGAGATCAGGTAGGAGAGGAAAAACCAGTGAGACTGAGAAGAAGCAACTAGTAAGTTTGGAGGAAATCTCAGAGAGTGTGATATTCCAGAAGACAAATGAAGAAAGGTTAAGTATATGAGAAGTGAGAATTCACCATTGGATTTAGCACTGGGTAAGTCTTTAATGAGCTTGACAAGCACATGTTTCAGTGAAGTAGTGGAAAGAGGCAAAAATTTGATTGAAGAGTATTCAAGAGAGAAAAGAAGGAAAAAAATCAGAAATGGTAAGTAGAGGCATCTCTTTCAACAAATTATGCTGTAAAGAACCCAAGGGAATGGGTGATGGCTTAAGGGAAAGATGGGAGAATACCTGCATGTTTGGGTGCTACTGGAAATGATCCAGTAGAAAATGAACATTTTAATGATATAAGAAAGAGAAGGATAACTGCTAAAGCAAGTGGGTGAGAAGGGATGGGATTGGGTACACAGCTGGAAAGGCTGGCTTTTGCTAGGAGCATGGATGCTCATCTTTGACAGCAGGTAGGGTAGTGGCATATGGGGGGAAGATGTGAGTGTGGAGAGGTGATTGTAAGGGTCAGTGGAAGTTCTCTTCTAATTGCTTCAATTCTCTAGGAAAAACAGGATGTAATATCATCATCCAAGATGATAAAGATTTGGGGAAGAGAGATTGGAGATTTGAGGGGAGAGAAGAAGGTAGCAAATAGTCAATGAGTAGGGAAGCAAATGGACTAGAGAGGTATAGAACAGTTACTATGAGCACTAAGTATTGATTGGGTTTGTGCTGATGAATTTAAAGCGAGGGACGCCTGGATGGCTCAGTTGATTGAGCACCCAACTCTTGATTTCAGCTCAACTCATGATCCCACATGCTGAGCATGGAGCCTGCTTTAGATCCTCTCTCTTTCTCCCCCTGCCACTCCCCCACTTACATGCACCCTCACTCTCTCTCTAAAATAAAAAAAGAAACAAAGTGAGAACAATCAGCTTTGTTGTATTCTCTAGCCATGTTAGTTACCCAGGTGTAGGTACAGAGGAGGCAAAGAGTGGGATTTAAGCAACATTGCAGTTTCACCAAACACTACAAAGCAGGAATGGAGAGCAAAATTGAAGGTGTGTACACGGTTGAATGTTGTAGATGAAATTCAGCTGGTTGAAGGGGTGCCAGGACAGGAAGGGAGCAAGAGGTAGTGAAGAAGTGGTAAAATTGGAGGTCCTGGTAGAGTCAAAGAATTATAGTCAGAACACTAGAGGGGGTGATCTGGAAAGTCAGGAGATGTTGGTCAGGGTAGGATATGTGATACTGAGAGAGTGAGAGTGACATGTTTTCACAGGGGTTGCCCATGGGAATGGTTGACTACAGAAGGGTAGGGCAATGCCACTAGGGAAACAGAGATCAGAGGTTTGAGAACCCTAGACCTTGAAAGGATCATTCACTGTGTATTGAAATCATTAAGGTAACATCCCCAGTGGAAAACTAAGGTAAACAAAGTTATGGAACAACTATGCAATGAAATATTATGCAGTTGTAGAAACAGAATTTTGGAAAAATATTTATTTTTTAATATTTATTTATTTTCAATGAGAGAGAGAGAGAGTGGGTGCCTGGGTGGCTCAGTCGGTTAAGCATCTGACTTCGGCTCAGGTCATGATCTCACAGCTCATGAGTTCGAGTCCCATGTTGGGCTCTGTGCTAATAGCTCAGAGCCTGGAGCCTGCTTCAGATTCTGCGCCTCCCTCTCTCTCTCTGCCCCTCCAATGCTTGTTCACTGTCTCTCCCTCTCTTTCTCAAGTATAAAATAAACATTAAAAAATTTCTTTAGGGGAGCCTGGGTGGCTTGGTCGGTTAAGCGTCCGACTTCGGCTCAGGTCATGATTTCATGGTCCGTGAGTTCAAGCCTCGCGTCGGGCTCTGTGATGACAGCTCAGAGCCTGGAGCCTGTTTCAGATTCTGTGTCTCCCTCTCTCTCTGCCCCTCCCCTGTTCATGCTCTGTCTCTCTCTGTCTCAAAAATAAATAAACGTTTAAAAAAATTTTCTTTAAAAAATGAAAAAGAGAGAGAGAGAGCGTAGGAGGGGCAGAGAGAGAGGGAGAGAGAATCCCAAGCAGGCTCCTCACTGTCAGCACAGAGCCCAACGTGCGGCTCGATCGCACAGCTGTGAGATCATAACCTGGGCTGAAATCAAGAGTCAGATGCTTAACCAAATGAACTACCCAAGCACCCCAGAAAAATAAAGATATTACAAAATGATGAAAGAATATTAAGGGGGGAAAGCCAAGATACATGATTCTATATGCAGTACAATCTCATTACTTTAATAGATATCTTTATGCTTAAAGAAAAGACTAGAGAGAGATAAAGTTAAATGTCAAGGGGGGTTATCTCTATGTGAAATTCAGTTTTTCTCTTTTTTTTAAGTTTATTTATTTATTTTGAGAGAGACAGAGACAGTGCAAATGGGGGAGGAGCAGAAAAAGGGAGAGAGAGAGAATCCCAAGCAGGCTCCACACCACCAGCACAGAGCCCAGTGTGGGGCTCAAACCCATGAAGCTGTGAGATCATGACCTCAGCCAAAACCAAGAGTCAGATGCTCAACTGACTGAGCCACCCAGGCCCTTCATTTTTTTCTTTATATTTCCTGTGATTTTCTAAATTTCTACCAAAAAAGCAAAAAAAAAAAAAAAAGTATAGTGACAAAAAGCAACAAAATGGAGTAAACATTATAGTTCTAATGCATTAAATTTCCTAGGAGCATTTTCCAAAATTAAAAAAAAAATTAGCCTGACCCCCACATTTCCCACTGTCTTCTCACTGGTAGTTTACATAGGTTATGTGAAATATGACACAATTTAGTGACTAATGTTTGAATTTTCTTTCATCTTCAGAGGAAGTTTTTTTATATGATAGAATTTTTTTTCAGTCAATTGGGACCCCAGGAATTTGCTTTTCTGTCCAGAAGTTCTATAAATGGATGTTCAAATTTGACATGATCTTTCCTTCTAGATAGGACAAATGGCTTTTACAGAAGATATGGGAACACAGTAGCTTTGTTTGGAAAGCTTTGAGCATCTAGATCTGGCATGGAGAGCCAGAATGGTTATAATTTAGGTTACTTCTGCTGCCATTCAAGGCTAAGCTGGGAAACAAGGCTTTTAATGGAGGGATGGAGGGATCTTTGTCCCTTATTAAGCCACATTCTGGCTGGACATTTTTAGAGAGAATGCAGTTAATTTTAAATTTGTAACAAAGTCTGGCTTAAAGTACAGGCAAACACACACACACACACACACACACTCACAGTCACCTTCCCACAAGAATGAGTAATTGTCTGTTTGTAAGCCTAGTGATTGTCTTAATATCGTTTCACTTTTACTTCCAGCTTTTTCCAAAGAATTGGTTTCCTGACCTATTAAGAGAAACTACAGGGGAAAAGAAAAAGACTTCCTTTTGACTCTCAGTTGAATAGATTTCAACCAATCCTTATCTCTAACACCCTCTGTGGTGTCATATGGACAACAGGGTAATAGGTTAGGGAAGATATTATAAGAAAAGATTTAAGGTTGAACTAAATGACATAATCTCATACTGACTCAGCCTGAGAAACAAATCCTGTTTACCATTTTAAAGATTTGTTTTTAATATGTAAGTTTAAAGAAGAAAACTTTTATTTTTACTTTAAAGCAATTTATAATACAGTTGACAAGAAAAAACTAAAAGGCAAAGATGATTGAACTTTACCATTAAAAGTTTGTGTGTCCAATCTTTTCCTGCAGAAAAGTCTCTGGGGGTAATTTTAAGAGGAAAAACAGCATTTTCTAAAATCTGAAAAAATATCAGTTTTAACATGAAATTTCATAAATCATAAAGGTCTAGAATCACACTACTGTTTCCCCATTTCCGTTAAATCTTTGGCATCCTTGTTCAAGAACCTAGTGCCTACAGCCTGGCCAGGGAGGGAGATGGGGATGATCACCTGTAAAAGACTGCCCACATCTCATTTTGCCATTTCCTCTATCCCTAACTAAAAACCAAGGCAAGTGAAAGTGAAAACCCCTATTTTTATATCATTTATATTAGACCTTCCATTCAAAAATCCAAGTTTCAAGTGTCTAGGCAACTTACAGCCCTTCTCATATTAATTCCACTTTTTTTTCATTACACTTTTCTGGTAGCATAAATAGTTTTAAAGGAAGGAAGATCTGAGAATGTAGAGCCCAATCTCACAGAGTAGGAATGCACGTGACTTACCCAAGGTCATGAGGCTGAATAGGAACACTTAAATGAAACCCCAAAATTCTCTTCTGTGCAAGTATCTACAATATACATTCTCCCCTTACACACACACACACACACACACACACACACACACACAGAGTCCTTTGCAAAGTCTTCAAGTGGCTCTACATTAAGAATTGAAAGAAGCAAAAACTAAAAACTTAGTTATAGTTACTGGCTCAACCATTTGCCCTTTATAAACTGCAGTTCTTTATTATTTATTTAAATGTAACATTTCAATTGCATGAGTCAGACACTTTGTATTCTGAGCAATCCTAAATGTACAAATATTTTTAAATTATATGTTAAGTAAAAAAATCTTGTCTTTGATGTATTAACATTGAATTTTTCTATTTCTTCCCATGCCCATTCTTAATATTTCTACTGATTCTAAGTGGAGTAAGAACTTGGTTGTAAAATCCAAAAATGCCAAGAACCTTTGGCTTGTATGATCTAAGATAAATGGAAGTTTGTGCAACTAACATGATTTTGGCAAAAACCTAATTTTTTAACTAAAAGAGCCATATAATTATGAAGAAGCTGTTTATATTAGAAGTAAAAATCTATAATAATAATAACAAGTATTTACTAAGTGATTATTATGTGCCAGACACTGTGCCTTAGTATTTACATATATTGTCTCATTTAATATTTCCAACAATCCCATGGGGAAGCTACTATTCCTATGCTCATTTTATAGACAAGGGAAATGGAAACATTATGGAATTTGCCAAGATAACAAGCTAGTAAGTAGCAGAGTTGAGATTGGAACCAGGAAGTCTTAACTACTCCTTCAACCAGATAGTATAGAACAGTTATTAGCAAATTAGAAAAGTATGCTTTTGTGGGAGTTCAGTTTTCAGTTAAATGGTCTGCATACTTAATTTATGGCTGATACTGTGGTTAACACCATATCCCCTTTGGAAATGTTACTTGTCAAGCATAGGAGAGTACAGTAGTTGTGCTTGCTCTTCTGTTCCCAAGACTCATTTTTTAAAATTCCGCTAATACGTTAAGATAGCAATAATGGAAAACATTAATTACATAATCAAACCATTAGGTTAAGAGTCTACACAAACATGACCTACCAACTTTCCAAGCTGATGGTAGAAATTAAGGGGCTGATGGACTTTAACCATTGCATACAAACAACCCAACGTGCCCCTGTAAATCATTATTGAACTCATTACTCATTACAGATTGTACTTCTCATTATCTTGCCACATGTAAAATCTCAACAAGATTTGCCTGACATCCAAACCAACTCTTATAGCTCAAGTAGCACGTTTCTCTGGTATGTCAGCCTGCTGCAGGTGTTTCTCTATCACAATGAATAATTATATCAAACAAAGACAAGAAATATTCTAAAGCTGACAAAACCACACATCTGAAATCTGTATTTTCTACCTCTTGGGAAATTAAAATCTACAAGTATAGGGGCTTCAGTGCCCATGTCTTGCGGCCATTCCAGGTTTATAAAGAAAGATATTTTCTTTGCAAGCCCAAAGATTGCAATAATACAGGAAATTAAACTATATTTATAGACCGGACACCAGAATGCCAGCATGCTCTCTTAGCTCTCTGAATCTCCCAACAAAAACAAAAACACTAGCAATCAAACGGGTGAGCAATAAATGACAAGTGTTTTGACAGCTCTAGAATACTTTGAGGTATTTTTAGCATATTTCTGAGTCGTATTAGCTTAACCTGTAATAGAATATAAATGAGCCCATATGGCACAGATGTAATTATGTTCCATGCGAGAAATCCCTGTGGTAGGTTGGGGAGGGGAGCCGGGGGAGAAGAATACACCAGCCCCACCCCCCTCCCCATCCTCTCCCCCTCACCACATGTGCCTTCTGGAGGGCATGATTTACACATCATTTGCATTGAGAAGAATATGAAGAAACACAATGCTAACAACACAGTACTGAAAAGGGTAAAAGAAAGATTGGGGATCCCTAGGGGTGCTGCTCTCTGTGACTGACATCCAGTTAGGAGCAGAGGAAGCTTCCCCTCGGGATCACATTTGATGAAGCGATCTTTGATTATGTGGGCACAGCAATCATAAGGCGTAATTATTATTACTGCAAGAGAATGGGCAACAAATCTCCGGGGAAAGCCTCTGTCACAGACACTTTGCTGGCACACACTGGAAGCAAATGTTCTCCCAAGGATCATTTTCATTCCAACCTGATATTTAGCTGAAGCTTCTTTGACTACCAGTCATGAAACATTAAATATAGATTAGAGCCAGAGAGATGTTGAAAGTTGAAATTCACCGGAGGTGCACGCTTGTGTCCTTGAGAAACAACCCTGAATGCTGTCCAGATGTTGCATCAGCAAGGCAGAAAGGTCCCAAAGCTGCAAGGAAGCCACAACAGAAGAGAGAGGGGGATGTTTAGTATTCTACTGGCCTTCTGTTTGGTTTATTTGTACTACATTAATTTAGCAGAGAATCCTAACAGGCTTTTAGTGGTGGATGTTGCAAAGTGTTCACTATCCCGAAAGAATGGAGAAATGCTTTTGTGCCAAGGAAGGGAGTAATTCAAAGCACGTAATTGATTTTCCACCATTTCAAACTGTGATAAGACTAAGGCCTAGCAACAGAAACATATGTTAGCAGTTTTGTCTGTGTTTCTCAATGAATCCACAAAAAAGAGCCCCCCTCATAACTTGTAGATAGTTAACTTGCTTTGAACATCTCACTATACATTAACAGACACTTACGGTGGAATTTGGAATAAATTGGTCTGCTTTAGAAGAGTTTGCAGAAGGGCAGCTGTACTGTAAAGCAAAATTTATCCCCCAGGTGTGTGTTGGGAACACCTCTTCTGTTTCCTTGTTGAATTGTGGGTGCTGTGTGCTGCTTATCTGGGAGGCTCTCCTGATCCCCAATTGCCCCCCCCCCCCCACTTTGGCAGAACACGAATAATCAGAGGGAGGCTCTCCTGGTATAAGTTAGAAGCATATAACTCGTGCTGTTCAGGGAAGACGCTTGCTCCCTAGCTGTCCCAGTGAACCAGAGATATTAAATGAGTCACCCTAGAGGAGGGAAATAGAGTTAGAGGAGATAGCTAAGGAGATGGGGGTGGGGGGCAGGCAGGATTGGAAGTGAGATCCAGAAATTCCTTGCTGATGAGGGCTGCCAAGTGCTGGCTTGGATGAACAAAGGATTTTTCATTCCCACAGACCTTTAGAAACAGAAGGTACTGGTTTGTTCCTCTTGTCTTTCTAGAAGCGAAGAATTGAATTGAATTGAATGACATGCTAACCCCCTACACCTCACTTCCAGCTCTAAGATTTTAACTTTCTATCAAACTAGCTCACAGGATTTCTGGATCTATCCCCTACCAAAAAAAAGGGGGAAAACTAAAAGCTTTGTCTGAAGTTGCAAATCACTGGGGGGTCTCATCATTGCTTCAGGGCCTAAGGTGATCATTAACAGTCTGCAAGGCAAGTGCCCGAGGCACAAGGAAGCAGGGAGGCACAGAGTGACTCTTACCTTATATGCATCCTTCCTGTGAATCACATGGAGGCCACTTTTGCAGTGTTGATTCTTGTGTTTACACTGCTGGTGGAAATAATAGATTTGTGTTGAATAAACCTGAAGTCACATTAAACAAATACAATTCACCAAAAAGGGGGGAGGGGGAAGCCAGTCTCTACCAATTTTTATCAACCTTTGTTTCACTTCTATAAGAACCCTGGTAACTGGGCACAACAGTAACCTCAAGAAATATTGCCATAGTCTATCAATGGAATACCCTTCCTATAATAGTTCTAGGGTGGGGGCGGGGTTGAAGAATGGAATGGGAAATGTCTCACCAGATAGAAGCCCTTTGAGTTAGATCTTAAAGGATGAAAAGGATTTTTCTGGGTGAATGAGGTTGGGGGAGTGAGGTGCTATGGACAACATTCCTACAGTTGGAATGGCACATGCAAACAGAGGCTCGGAATTGTAAGTTGTCAGGAAACTGCAAATACTCTGGTATGGTTCGAAGGTAGTATATAAGAGAGATGTTAAAAGGAGAAACTGAAGGGGTAGATGGTGACCATCCTCAGGAGTTTCCTGCCACTGAAGGCTTTTGAGTAGAGGTGGAACAAAGATTCTGCAGGAGCGGTCAGCTCAGTTAGATGGGATTATAGCGATCCCCATGGGAGAGGATGAGCTACTGAACTAGTCCATTAACAGTGTGAATGGAGAATATAGAATGGATAGGAGAGAAGTTAAGGTGGCAGAATCTACTGTATTCAGAATGTGAGGAATGAGGGAAAAGGGGAGTCTAGGATGATTTGCAGGTACAATAAGCAAATAATTGAAATGTCATCTCCACATTGATTATTGGGTTAGTCAAGTTGCAGCAACTTTTATGTTCTTGTGTTTGATTCTCATTTGGTTGGGGGAGGCTTGAGTTGGAATTCCCAGGTAGCCTCTGAGTAGTCAGCAAAGGGAAGGCACACAAAGGAAGGTGTGGGAAGCAGGCATTCATGCCAGGAGACTCAAGATTGTGGACAGTGGGGGAAGGTGAGTATAACCACTGATACAGGCATTTAGGAAGGAACTATAACAAAATGTATTAAAAGTCTTTAAAATTATTATACCTTTTGACCAACAAATTACAATTGTGGGAATCTATCCTAAGGAAATGACCTGACTACTCAAATTCTGTGCAAATGTTCACTGCAGCATTATTGTAATGGGAAAAACTTCTTAATGATCAATAATTGAAGCATAGTTACATAATTGCTCCAGAAGTAGTTGACACAGTTACATAAGAGAACAAAATGAATAAAAATTGGAAAAGAGGAGGTAAAATACTCATAATTCACATAAGAGATGGATATCTATATGGAAAACATCAAGACAATCAACTAAAAAACTACTATAAGTAATTAGAATATTCAGTAAAATGACAGATTACAAAATTTGTAAAAAAATGTTCACAATGATTACATATGATACACAGAAAATACAACACAATGAAAAAAATGTCATTTGCTAAAGGGACATAAAATGATTAAAAAACTAAAGAGAAATATCCTAACTGAAAAAAAAAATTAAATAGCCTATTCGGTGAAAAAATGATTCAACAAGATAAGGAAGTCAGTTCTTCTTAAACCAAACTGTAAATTTCATAAGCTTCTGAGTAAAGATACTAGCAGAGTGGTGATGGTAATTTCGGGGTGTTTTGTTTTTCTTTTCCAAGGGGCGAAATTATTTTAAAGTTCACAAGAGGGGGGAAGTCATTCAATAACGGCCTGGAGATTTTTATAAAATCAAAAGTAATGGAGACTAACCTTATGCTGCCATAATATTTCAATAAATAAAACCCTTATGCACTGGTAATTAAATATATGGTCAGATCAATGGGAGAAAATTGTAAGTTTGGAGTAGAACTGAATATACACTGGAATTTAGCCTATGATAACAGTCCAGCATTATTCTGGTGTTAAATTCCAATGAGATGGTGGCCCCTTCAGAAGCAGCCTTATAGTATTTCAAAATTCAGTGGATTTTGAGTGAGTAATTGCTTACTTATTGGGGAACATTATAATTTGATTCTGTTCTTTACGATGAGTGTATTTGTGTCAATACAAGGGTTTTTAACCAATTATTGTATATAATTAAACCACCATTTGTATTTGTATGTAACCAGATACCTGGTGAGCAGCATACGCGTGACATTTTGCTTAATGCAGACATTCTTGGGCACCCAAAGAAACAAAGCCATTACATTATCATCTTTAGCAAAAGGTTTGACAGGTGAGGCATTTAAAACTTCTGGCTAAAATAAGGTTTGGGGATTATTAACGGATTTAATTTCTGCAAGCCAGCCCCATGACACATTACCATGGCTAGCTAAGCATTAACTGGATTTTCCATCCGTGTCCCATATTGTTGGGCTCAACCTTAACTTGTCAGCTTGGGCAAATCCCTTAACCCCTGTAAGCCTCAGTTTCTTCCTCTGTCAAATGCAGGGGTTAGGCGAATTGATCCCTCTAGGCCCTTCTTACTCAAAGCTTCTGTTATTCTGGCTACAGCAGCCAGCTACCATCCTCTGTTGCACTAAGCATAAGGTGAAACAAAAGAAATATGCTTAGTAAAAAACAGTGCGGACATTTTACAGAAAGTGGTTACCACTTAAGAACCATGATTTCCAAGTGTTTTTGAGACTGCAATTCAATGTTTAAAAAAAAAGAACAAGAAAAAAAAGAGCATGCATCTCAATATTTATAAATGCAGTTACTTGTAAATTATACACATTTATTGCTATAGATGTGTGTGTATGTTTATGTGTATATGTATTAAGGTATATTGTAGTGACATGTTCACTTAAACACATCCAAAAATATGAAACTAAAAATCCTAACATTTTTTTCCATACCCCAGTGGATCATGTATATCCTCTGGAACTGCTACTTTAGAGAACAGAACTGGTTTATTTTTCATTTAGTATATTTAATGGAGAGCTAACTTGTAGGACCCGGAGGTTTTTCTATCTAGTGGCAAAAAGACAAAATACTGAAAATAAGTTTGTTTTGCAGCTTGACAGATGCCACCAACTAATTTGTGGTTGAGAGGCAGCCGAATGATGATTTAAAAAAATTCCTGAATCTGAAGTCAGAAAACCATGGGTTGAATCCCCATCTCCAGGGGCTTCCACCACTATTCTTGCATATTAATTCTTTGTGCCTTGGTTTCTTCATGTATTGAATAGAGTTATTATTATATGCCCTACATAGCTCATAGCAACATATATATAGTGACTAGATATATTTATATATTATTGAAACTAGAATATGTATATATACATATATATATCATACAAATGTAAAGTGTAAGAATTATTATTACCAAATACACAAATAGCATAAATTCCAATCCACCTTCACCTTATACAACTGTCTTCATTCTTACACACATGTAACCTCACCAAAGAGTACCATGTACTGTATCCTAAATTGATAAATCTTCTATTAGGAAAAAAACCCAGAGCATTAGAGTTGCAAACCTTCTGAAAATAATGCTGATTTTCTCATCTTTGTAACAAGATTTATTCCCAGGTAAAAAATAGCTATTTTGGTAACAGGGACTTCCTACATGTTCTGTTCACATCATGCTCCCTCCACCCCTCAACCTTACCATCCAGCAGCTATCCACTTCTCCCTGGCAGGATGGGTCTACCACTTCCAGGGCACTGTCCCATGATCAGATGATCTCTGTGCTCTGTTATCACACATATCTGCCCTGTGGCCCATTCTCTCTGAATTCTGCCATCTCCTCCCTGGAAGAACAGTATCCTTGGGAACATGATATAAATGCCATTTACTGTTGGTAGGTATGACGTCCTGCCCCAAGGACACTTGCATTTAAGCAGAGAATAGAGAGCTGAACATATCATGTATGAAGTCAAAAAATAATGAACTGATGGTTGGATTGTAAACAAGAGCCTGGCAAGTGGTGGTGGGGGAAGCATTTGACTTCAGCTCCCAACTCATCGCCATTGCCTCTATTAATCTCCAGCTCCCTCAGAACTCACCCTGCCTCCCATAATCCCTAATCCTGGAAGACAAGATCAAGCCTGGGCCCAGGAGACAAGGACTACAGCACGTTTGGCAACTGTTTTTCCCTACAATCAGGTGGTGGGACTCAGAATAAACTGCTGTTACATTTTCTCCAATTCAGGGGAGCCCACTACTGGGCTCCTTCATTGTTCCTTAATCTCCCTGGATGTCAACCTCCCTGCCTTCCAACTGATGGCAGCTAAGATTTATTGACCACTTGCTATGTGCCAGGTTCTATTGTAAATACTATACATGTTCGAACTCATGCAATCCTCACGACCCTGTGACACTGAAATTATATATCAGAATGGAATATCCAGCTGAATATCAATCCTGGGCACATGTACTATTAATATCCCCATTTTAGGGGCACGAGGGTGGCTCAGTTGATTTCTGTTCAGGTCATGATCTCACCATTAGTGAGCTTGAACCTGGGCCCAGTCTGCACTGACAGCTCAGAGCCTTTTTAGGATTCTCTCTTTCCCTCTCTTTCTGCCCCTCCCCCACTTGCTTGAGTGTGCATGTACACACATATGCTCTCTCTTTCAGAAGTAAATAAATAAGCATTAAAACATTTCCATTTTAAAAATGAAGAAATATCCTTTTATAAAACAACTACTTTTATACAGCATATAGCTTCTACTATATGCCAGGTGCTATTACAGGCCCTATGTATACTCCTGTGAACACAATGCAAAAAAAACAACCCTCAGAGATCTTCAGTTATTAGGAAGGTTAATAAAGATAATTTTTAGGAAGACTTTTGGCAGAGATCTTAAATCAGACAAGACAGCTACCTCTGCTGCCAGGCCTTGACTTTGCAGTTGATAGCTGCTTATCAACTTTTGTAGAGTAATCAGACTTCCAGTGGACTGGAGCCCTGCTTCCTCTCATATGCAGCATCACCTCCAGCTTTATTTGCACTCTGTGGCTCTGAGGAACCAAACTGCTGAATCTCTTCTCTCTCACAAAGGAATCCGTTCAAGGAAGTGGGCTTGGACAATGGCAGAAGACTGTGTAGTTTTATCTGAACGAGTCATATGGACAGAAGAGAGGTTGATTTCCAACAAAGAAACTTTTTAGAAGTTATAAAGTCACTTCAAAAGAACGAAAACAAAACAAAACAAAAGCATGCTTTGCACTGGAAACTCCTAGCTACATGTTATAATTCACTAAAGACAAAACCTCAACTTGGTTTAAAAACAGAAGCAACTTCTCTTTGTGAATATAGAACAAAGTAAACTAGGATCTTGATCTTGAGGGTACTCTATAAAGAAATTTTCTACCATTAGCGTCTTGATAGGACTTAGGTGGCCAGTCATGATGAAAAGCATTGTGTTTCTAAACTTGACTCCCAGGCTTTTAACATAAAAATGTCCCTTTGGACCTTGAAAGCCAACTATCTCAGTGAGAAGGCACCAAAGAGAGTAAAACTAAATAACTAACGTGGGGCATACCATAACTGCTGGGACAGTGTGACAATGCGGAGCAAGGTAGGGCACTTTGGGGTAGCAGATGACTGATGAACAATTTGCAGACAACTTCCTAGGCTATAACATAGGACTGGGGGAGGTACTAAGGTCACCATAACAATGGAAATATTATGCTTCCGTTTTTGCTTGTCACTCACCTGAGACATTACTCTCCTTTTTTCATTTAGATATGTAAGTTACATGATTTTATATATTTTTTTGATTGAAAAAATATATGCTTAGGATAAAACTGCAAACATTACAAAACTAACAGAGTTGGAAATGACAGTTCTTTCTGTGTGACTATACTTTCTTTTTTTTATTTTTTTTAATGTTTATTAATTTTTGAGACACAGAGAGACAGAGCATGAGTGGGGGAGGGGCAGAGAGAGAGGGAGACACAGAATCTGAAACAGGCTCCAGGCTCTGAGCAGTCAGCAAAGAGCCCGACGCGGGGCTCGAACTCACAGACCATGAGATCATGACCTGAGCCGAAGTCTGAAGCTCAACCGACTGAGCCACCCAGGCACCCCAATATACTTTCTAATTTGTCCAGGACAGTCTTGTTTTACATCTGTTATCTTATTATTAGTAGCACACCCTTCATTCTCAAAGTCATTCCTGTTTGGATGACGAACCATATGTCACCCTATTCATAACCTTCACCCTAGACCTCACTATGGTTATCTCTTTTAGTTCATTTCTAAAATACACCTTCACCCACTAATTTCAAGAACTCTGAAGAGTAACTCACATGTGCTCAAGAACATGGTCCTCAGAGTTATTAAATGATGGCCACCATTTCCCTCTTTCTGAGATGCACTTCTGAAGCTTGCAGCATCCCATGGAGCTTCACCTGCAATCTTTCTAATGTCCCATCAGCACCGGGTCACTTCTTTTTAATGTCAAAAGCAGTCAGTTCCCTCTGCACTGATGATGCTGTGACATGTTAGCTCTAGTGAAGCAAATGCACCCAAACTGCCAGAGCTGTCAATGAGCCAACACGTTCAGCAACAGAGTCACAATGAACTTCATTAAAGCAGGGCACATCCTCCAGTGTCATGCAGTGAGGAAGCACGCTACGTATCTTTACAGACTTTAATGAAAACAAAACTTTTGGTTTTCATCCTCAGGCTGTCTTCTTGGTAGGCTTTAGGTACAATTCCAGGGGGATCCATTCAAGTGCAGTATACTTGTACATCCCACTCCTGATACTCTGGCACTAATCTTCCACCATGCTGGTGGGATTTGACTCTCAGCCTAAGGTGAGTTGTTTCCCAGGAGGTGACTTGGTCCTCATTAAGACAGAATTCTGCCTGTGCTCTAGTTATGCAGGCATGTATGAGTCACAGTGTGATCTCATTTGCCACATGCAATAATTTCTTAATCTATTTATATCCTTGGTCCCTATTCTCTTTACCTTCTGCCTCATTTTTCCCCTCCCTCTTCCACATTTTCTTTTGACAGTTTTCTGATCCCTAGGTATTTTAGTAGTGGGGTATTTGTTCATTTTCTTAATTCTTATACTTTATTTTTTATGTTAGTGGAAGAAAGCAGGAGAAAAAAATCTTTGTTCTGTGGAAGGAAACCTCTTTCCAACTGTGAATTTCTAGAGAACAGGACCATGTCATAGCACAAGTCCAATGCCTTGTGCACACAAGGCCTTAATAACTGCTATTCTGACTCAGAAAATAAAGCTCAGGATTTATAATAAATCCTTCATATTATTAACTTTTTGACAGAACGTAAATATAGATGTCAAGATATTAAAAACATTGGGTGGGTTCAGGAATTATAGATGCGGGTTTTCTTTCATGGCATCCAATAGCTAACCTTTCCCCAAAAGGAAAGAAAGCAGACAGGACAGGATTTTTGTCTCTTCAGCATCTGCTAACAGAAAACCTACATTTCATTAGGGCTGCTTATGCGAATGTATGTTAAGAAGCAAACCATATTTGAATAACTTCAGTTTGGGTAGTTTTCCACTTCTTACAGTTTTTTGCCCTAGTGTTCCAGAAGTTTCTCTTGTCAGTTAGCCAGTAGCTGGCTGTTGCATCCTGATGATATGTTCAAACATAAGGATTCAGTGTAAGGTCAAGAAAAGGCTCTCTCAGATCCGGAGGGAGCTCGCACAGCCTGCCCACATTCCTGCACACTACAGCTCCATGTTTCCTAAGACCCTGGCTTAGTTTGCCAAATGGGACAAGTTAAGATAATTTTAAGCAGCCTTAAATTGCACTGCAGCGTTTTGTATGAAGGAACTGAAATCCTGTGCTAATTAGGAATATTTATATCATGGGGATGTCTTGCAGAGTAGAATTTTTAAAAACCAAATTATACTGAGTTCTCACCATAACACTCTGCTTAGACTTCCCACTGTGGGACCTCCTTTGGGGTGTGAGTGGCTTCTAAAAAAGATCCTTTTAATGCTTCAGGAATAAAAAACCTTGAATAGTGCCTGAGATGCCCAAATTGATTCAGCATTGCAGCCGAGAGTATTGTAGAGAGCTCAAGACAACAAATAAAAATAAACCTTGGAATGATTAAATTCTAAACTAACATTGTATTTACTAATAAATTATTAGATACCTTATTTTAATGAAATGGTCCTATCAGAAAAACAATTTGATCTGCTCACTGCCTTAACCTTCCCTGAAACAATGCCTCTTGCTACTATGAGATTGTCACAGCCCCTCTTTTTAACAACACAGATCTAGTGGTAGAACCACATGAAAGAACATAGTATTTATACATATTATGTAATTGATCTAAAGAAGACTTGACCCAAATAAAACTTTAGCCAGGCAACGTGTTAAGCTGTTGAGATACTAAATAAAGCAGCGACTATCAATTGGTAAGAAAAAGAGGTAACTCTACAAACTATTAATTTTTTTAATGTTTATTTATTTTTGAGAGACAGAAACAGAGAGACAGAGTGCAAACAGGGAAGGGGCAGAGAGAGAGTGAGACAGAATCCAAAGCAGTCTCCAGGCTCTGAGCTGGCAGCACAGAGCTAGATGCAGGGCTTGAACTCACAAACTGCAAGATCATGACCTGAGCTAAAGTCGGATGCTTAACCGACTGAGCCACCCAGGCGCCCCTACAAACTATTACATAAAATGCGTAAACTCTAAGATACTGAATGTACAGGGTACTACATAAGTGCACAGGAAGGACACATAACTGCTAATTATGTGTCTTTGGGGGTCCAGGAGACATATCAGGCAGAGAACACATATATTAAATGATGGCAAATTTTTCCAAAGCTCTTGAAAGCTTTGGTGGGGGGTAGAGAGAGAGATAAGTGTCATATTTTTAGAACTATGAATTAGAAGAACAACACAAATTTCCCGATAAATAATTAGACGTACTGGATTTTTTTTATCTTCGGCACTCAATACATAATTACATTAAAAAGGCAAACGCACATGTTTCACATTATCCTTCCATACACAGCTGACATCAAACTGGTTGATAAGAGTGATACGACAGATGACAAAATTTAAACTGAAATTTATCATTTTAGTCTGGCAAGATGAAGTTATTTTCCCTGAAGGAAACAGAATTACATTTATCTGGAATACAAATAAAGGCTTACATTTAGATTAGAAAACGGAAGCTGAGGAAAACCTGGTTTGGAGAGCAGATGGGCATTTTGCACACCAATAGACTAAAATCCGAAAAACATATTTTCATTCTGGGAGTCACTTATGAAGAGGAACAGCAACAACTGACCTATATTCATGGGAGGGTAGTAAGTCAGGAGTGATTGATGTAATCTATTTGACACAACCACCCTTTCTTGAGTACCCGCTTTGTGCCAGGCCTGAGGATATGAAAATGAAGACACTTCCCTCCTGTGAAACCAATCACTGTCC
Source organism: Herpailurus yagouaroundi (assembly GCF_014898765.1). Classification (NCBI taxonomy): domain Eukaryota; kingdom Metazoa; phylum Chordata; class Mammalia; order Carnivora; family Felidae; genus Herpailurus; species Herpailurus yagouaroundi. The sequence goes on from NW_024412391.1 coordinate 66,082,552, forward strand.
ACTGGGGAAGGCTGACACATAAATGAATCACAGTGATAAATTCTATACAATGCTTGCTTAAAAAGTGCTATGGGAACACAGAGAGAGGAAAATTAATTCTGTCTGGGGGCATTAAGGACCCACCAAGAAAAAAAGAACATGAGTTTGGCCTGGAAGACTGGAATTTGAATTTTCTCAGTGGTAACTGAGGGCAGGCGAACGGGGGAATAAATAAAGACTTGGCAGGCAGAAGGAAGTGAGAGGCTAATTTTAGCTCTTCTGTCATCTGGAATAGTCAGCAATGAAAAGGACTGCATCAAGATTCAGTATCTTCTTGAGACCGGAGGGATCACACAGAGAATAGAGAGTGACTCTACAACAGTCAGTAAAAGATTCTAAATTGTTTGTAGTCTTAGGAGCATTATGAATTTTACAGTTTGTCACTTTATACTTTGGCTCCTAGGAAGCTCAAAGACAATTTTAACCCACTTCTGGTGAGTATACAAGCCTAATGACACACGTGTTGCATATAACAAGTTACCTGTTTCTACACACTGAAAACAGTAAGTTCCACTACTAATAGTAATACTTCATATTTTTCCACATTTATGTTATACTACACATTTTGATAAGCCATATCCATCCTTTTTATTAATATTATATTAACGCATCCTTAATATTAATATTAGCCTGATATACAAATAGATAGGTAAATTATGAACTAATTCTAGTGTCGCTTTGTTTTTTCAGTTTATTTAGAGGCATGAAAACCATCATGACTTTCCTTTTTCACCATTGAATTGTTTCAAAATAATGAAAAATGAAAATGCAAACCAAAACCACATTGAGATACCATTTCACACTTATTAAAATGGCTACAATAAAAAAAAAACAATAACAAGTGTTGGCAAGGAGGTGAAGTAATTCGAAATTACAACGTTGGTGGGATGGTGAAGCCACTTTGCAAAACTGTTTAGTAGCTCCTCAAAAAATTAAACATAGAATTACCGTGTGACCCAGCACCACTCTAAGTTTTTTTACACAATAGAATTGAAAGCCTATGCCCCCACACAATTGACAAGGATGTGGAGAAAGGGGAACCCTCTTACACTGTTGGTGGAAATGCATACTGGGGCAGCCACTCTGGAGAACAGTATGGAGGTTCCTCAAAAAGTCAAAAATGAAACTACCCGATGACCCAGCAATCACACTACCAGGTATTTACGCAAAGAATACAAAAATACCAATTCAAAGGGGTATGTGCATCCCAATGTTTACTGCAGCATTACCTATAATGGCCAAATTATGGAAATAGCCCAAATGTCCATCGACTGATGAATGGATAAAGAAGGGGTGGTGTATACACACACACACACACACAAACACACACACACACACAACGGATTATTGCTCAGCCATAAAAAAAGAATGAAATCTTGCCATTTGCAACACTATAGATGGAGCTAGGGAGTATTATGCTAAGTGAAATAAGTCAGTCAGAGAAAGCCAAACAACATACAATTTCACTCATATGTGGGCTTTATGAAACAAAACAAATGACCAAAGGAAAAAAATAGAGAGGCAAACCAAGAAATAAGACTCTTAACTATGGAGAACAAACTGATGGTTACCAGAGGGGAGGTGGGTGGGAGATGGGTGAAATAGGTGATGGGGATTAAGGAGTGTGCTTGTTATGATGAACACTGGATGATGTATGGAAATGTTGAATCATTATATTGTACACTTGAAACCAATATTACACCACATGTTAGCTAACTGGAATTTAAATAAAATTTTTAAAAAAGATTTAGGAAATGGCTGTTTAATGACTTTTTTTCTTATTAACCATGAACTTTCTTTTGAATTAGTATTAAGACTATTAATAGGTAGTTAGATTTAATAAATATTTTGAAATTTAATATCCATCTTTATTTAGATGATGAAAATATTTTAATAATAAAATTATCAAAAATTATTTTTGTATTCCCTAGCTAGACGCTAACATGATAGTCACCATACTTGGAGGAGGTATTTCTTCCAAGCATGTTCCCAGGACAAAGAAAAAGGCTGCTTGAAATTTTCCAAGCTCCAGTAAGTTCTGTGGAATAAAATTACTTCATTCTAAAAAGATGTGACTGTCCTCTCCCCTGTACTGTAATTATTCTTTCCTATGAAGCAAGTTCTTAACATGTTTAAGACAACATCAGTTTAGATATCTCAGGCTTGGGTTTGTTTTTATAATCTTGTAAAATCAGTTGGGACATAGTTTAGCCCCATTTTACTCACGTTTCCCAGTTACCTGGATTAATTGATGTGAACAACAACAGTGGTGCTTTGAAGCACTCAGGTACAACAGTGGAAATGATCACATTTCTTAGTGGATGAATGAATTTCTCTTTCATAAAGCTTTGTTTATGCAAATAAATAGAGTATTACCTTGATTAGTGAATTCCCTGGGAAGTAAGGGCCTTCTAAGAAGTCACTTGTATTAAAAACCTAAACAAACAAAATCAGAAAGGATGGGAAGGTGAGCTGCCTGAGAAGCCTCCAAGGTCAGCTTCTGCCAATGGCTGCTCCACTGAAAGCGAATAGGTCCTGCCTGTGGGAAACTGGTACCTTTTGAAGTCCCACCTCTGCCTGACCATCAAGCCTCCACCTGCTGTACTGTCTCCCTCTCTATGTTGTTACCACAAGCTGTCTCTAAGAAAGAGACAATATACATCCTTCTTCCCTACCTAGTGTTTGGTGAACTAATTCGATTCTGAAAGCCTTCTTTTTTTGTAAAGTTTATTTATTTATTTATTTTGAGAGAGAGAGAGAGAGAGAGAGAGAGAGAGCAAATAAGCAGGGGAGGGGCAGACAGAGGGGAAGAGAGAGAGAATCCCAAACAGGATCCATACTGCCAGTGCAGAGCCCTATGCCGGACTTGAACCCATCAACTGTGAGATCATGACCTGCACCAAAATCAAGAGACAGATGCTCAACTGGCTCAGCCAGTGAAGCACCCCTAGATTCTGAAAGTCTTCTAACTAAAGGGACAATTCTAAGTTAAGCTTTAACCTCTAGTTATGAAATCAAGGCCCTATCTTTTTATTAAAAAAAAAAAAAAAAGCAAAATTAAAAGAATTTGAGACCTGGGCAAACCACTCCGTGGCTTTGAAGAGGGGCCTGTCAGGCATACCAGCCTGGCCCCTGGCTGTTCCTGATTTAGATCTTTGGGGAAAAGACAATTCAGGCAGGACAGGTCTGCTCCCTGCTGACAGTCCAAAAAAGTTACTTCTCATAGATTGAGGTCCTGAATCCAGTGAAGTTTCCACAACTTTATAAGAGGAGGTATGCAAGTGAAAGGAATGGGTAGGGGCTTGCCTTGAAGTTGTGTCTGCTAAACACTGCATAAAACTTGAGAAACATGGGGAGAGGCTGATGGAGCAGAGGGTCCTACTACCACCGTCACTCCTGTATATCTTGTCACCAATTTCACTCAAGATCACCCTGCCCCTACTTGGGTCGGCTAGTGTGTTTCTTCTCTAAGTCATCTTTATTATTCTACTGAGTGCTATCGGTTCCTTACTCGTTTCTTTAGCTTTACTTAGCCCAGTGTTTCAAAAAGCACAAGAACCTCTAGTATGCAAACCACCAGAATGGAGGTTCCTGAATCCCTCCCTGGCCAACAAAGTCAGTCTCTAAAACAGAGGCCAGAAATCTTCATATTTAATAAGCTCCTTGAGTGATTCTTAAGTATACTCAATTTTAAGAATTCTTAGTATCCATTGCCACCTGTGATAAACAGTGTATATTTTGAAGATCATCCGATTTTAACATTGAACTAGGTTTCACTATAACTTGCCTTAGCTGAGATCTTTAAGCACACCCTACACCTCTTATGCTAATTCAACATGGCTCTAATGAAACAAATGTTTAAACACATGGCTATTTATACAGCCATTACTGCATTCAGGTGACCCTTTTCTGTTACTGAATTATCCCTACTTGGGGAAAAAAGGTTATAGAGAGCATGAATGGTGTAAAACTTTTAAAGAAAATAACTGATAGTGGTATTAGACAATCACTTTGTAGATGTGAACTCGTTACTGATTTCTAGAAATCCTGCCATATCTTTATATACTCCCTGAAAATTTTGGTGCTTGCAAATAATGCATATTTGGAGATTCCTATGAATATTTGAAATCCTTCTTCTTATATAGCTGCCGAAAAAGGCATATTTTTTCAGACAGATTTATATGTATATGGGAGGAAAATGTGTACTTTTAGCCATAACAGTCTAGATAGAAAAAAATCTTGCAGTTGGTTTGAGTTGTAGACTCAAAATTACATTTTAGAGAACATTTTTAAAAATGCATTTGTAGTGCCAGAAAAATTTCTTCTCCAAAAGTGTCAACATAACATTTTAAACTAGGGCAGGTGTATTCGTTACCTGAATTTGTATAAAATGCAACCCAGGCAACTGAGATTTTTCTTTTTCTAAAAAACATTTAAATTAAAAATCATGAGAAAAAAATTCCCTATAAACATAATGGTAACTTCATAAAGAATTAAAATCTATAATCGCAGCTAGAAATACAGATCAGATTAATCAGAGATGAGATGAACTATGTCCACTATCTCTCACATGTAGCCCTTCATCAAAAGGCAAAAGTGCAATCATTTGAAAGATGTGTTTCTCGGGAAAACCATAAAGTTATATCACCTGTAATAAAAGTGGTGGGCTTATATGTGTTCACTTGGGAGAAGATGGTTGACATCAGTCATTCTCCATCTCTTTCTGACCTATTTCTGGGACAGACACAAAACATGAATCTAGAGGGATATGTATTGAAACGACACATAGGGCAACATAAAGGGTAGCAAAGGGGAGGATGTGTAGCAAGGAAGAGGAAGAAAGATGACATCTGGAATATAAAGAAATCTATAGAGTTAGAGGATTAGGACTGCAGACTGCTTAACAGAAAATGAGGTAAAGGGAGAGGGGAAATCAATGAGGAATTGGCCATTGACAGAAGCATACTTTGAGAGAATGAAATGGAGAACAGAAGAAATTCAGGAAGCCGGTTTTTAAAAAACAGAATTGTAAAGAACGAGAATGTGGCGGGAATACTTCTAAAAGAAAGATCCTCTAGCTGTTTCCAACAGCTAAACATAGATGTAGCAGATAGAATAATGATCCTCAAAGATGTCCATGCTCTAATCCTCAAAACCTTATCCTGTGTCAACCTAATCATATGAGTCCTTAAAAGCAGAGGACCATTCCCAATTAGAGAGAATCAGATAGTAAGAGAAAAAACTTGACCCAATATCGCTGGCTTTGAAGATGGAGGAAGCATGCCATGAGCCATGGGGGTGGCCTCTAGAAGCTGGAAAAGGCAAGGAAATGGATTTTCCCTTAGAACCTTCAGAAAGAAACATAGCTATGCAACACTTTGATTTTAGCCCAATGAGACCAATGTCAGACCTCTGACCTATAGAATTATAAGATAATAAATTTGTGTTTTTTAAAATTTTTTAATGCTTATTTATTTTTGAGAGAGAGAGAGAGAGAGAGAGAGAGAGAGAGAGAGCAGGGGAGGGGCAGAGAGAGAGGGAGATACAGAATCCGAAGCAGGCTCCAGGCTCTGAGCTGTCAGCACAGAGCCCAATGCAGGGCTTGGACTCACAAACCACGAGATCATGGCCTGACCTGAAGCCAGCTGCTCAACCCACTGAGCCACCCAGGTACCCCAATAAATTTGTGTTTTTAAAGTTTCTGGTAATTTGTTACAGTGGCGATAGAAAATCAATACACTAGACCACAGGAGCGACCAAGGTACCAAAATGGCTAGCTGCTGTTTCTAAATGAGGAACTGATGTCATAACCAATCAACCACTTTGATACAAGCCCTAAACCCTGCTCAAATTCATGCATCAAAATACATTTAGTACGCTTCAGTGGTATCAGAGACAATTTTCATAACTGCTATTGAATAAGTTCCCTTTGGCAATATACTCAACAAGGACAAACATAGGACTCCTGCAATTCTTCAATTAGTTATCAATCCAGTAAAGGAGCATATTTCTAAAAGTAAATTATGAGTCTCTTTCTGGTCATAATTTACAGTGTCCTCAAAGGGCTGTTGCCATGTTACCCAAGTGTACAACTTACCAATTAGATCAGAACTGTCAGCAACCATAAAGAAATTGAATTTGAAATAGTATATCACAAAGCAGGCATGAATGCATAGAAATGCACTTATGCTTTAAGAGCAATATCATTAGTTGATTAATATACAGAACATTATTTGTGTCATTTATCCTTAAGGCTGCCCATTAGCTTAATCTTTTATCTGAATAAGTCTTGTAAAACACGCTTATCCTAAAAAGAGGATACAGAAAAAATAAGGCATTAGTTTGCATTATGCTGTTTCAATTTCCACCAGTGATAATGGTGGGTTGTAGAAGGATGAAAAGAAGGGAGAGGAAATCACAGGAGACGAGAGAGTAGAGGTGGAGGGATGATGGAGAAGAATAGGGAAAAAAGAAGAGATATTTTGCTATAACAGAATACCACAGACTTGGTGACTTAAACAGTCAATAAAATATCTGCTTTTATTATTTTCTTCTAGACAGGAATATACAGTATCATAATTTCAGTGGGAAGAAATCTGTAAATAACATTAAACAAGATATTTTATTCACTGTTATGGGCTGAGTGTTTGCCTCCCTCAAAATTCATATGTTGAAACCTTCCCCCCCCCCCCCCCCGCCAATGTGGTAGGATTTGGAGGTGGGATGTTGAGGAGATAATGAGGTTTAAACTCTGTCACAAGTATGGGACCCTCATGATTAGTGCCCTTAGAAGAGAGATCTTTCTCCACCCCCATGGGGGCCATGGGAGCACACAGCAAGGGTGTTGGCTGTCTGTAAACCAGGAAGCAGGATCAGAAACCAAATCTGCTGGTACCTTGATATTGAACATCCCAGGCCCCAGAACTAGGAGAAATGTCTGCTGTTTAAGGCACCAAGTCTGTGGTGTTTTGTTACAGCAGCCCAAGCAGATGAATACATTGACTACTGCTATGCAATATCATCAAGCCATTTGTCAATTAAACAAAATTTGTAGGTCAAAAGTAAAGCACATGCTGTAGACACAAGGAAATACATATTTTTTTCCTCAATTCTATTTTGTAATTCTAATATATTTTATAATTTAAAAATATCTATTTCACAATTTTCAGTATATCCCACTAGACCAGGGTTTCTCAACTTTGGCACTTTGGATCAGATCATTCTTTGTTGTCAGGAGTTGTCGTGTGCTCTGCAAAATGTTTAGTAGCCTTTCTGGCCTCTACTCACTAAATACCCATAAGAAGTCCACATGTCAGTCATGACAATAAAAAACATGTTCAGGTATTGTCAAATGTCTCTCGGGGGTAAAACTGACCCCTGTTGAGAACCACAGTTCTAGAAATGAATGTGTAGGTACCTCCTGAAATAATTACATAATCTTCACATCTTTTTTATTCCTCTACATTGAGTTTAATTAAAAGATAGCAAGAGGGGCACCTGGGTGGCTCAGTTGGTTAAGCATCTGACTTCAGCTCAGGTCATGATCTCACAGCTTGTGAGTTTGAGCCCCGCATCAGGCTCTGTGCTGACAGCTGAGAGCCTGGAGCGTGATTTGAATTCTGTGTTTCCCTCTCTCTCTGCCCCTCCCTCACTCATGCTCTGTCTCTCTCTGTCTCACAAAAGTGAATAAACGTTAAAAAAAAAAAGATAGCAAGAATAGTACTTTGTTTCAACAACAAAGGCAGTGAAGTTTTATGTGCACTGTAGAAAGGATGATAGGAATATGAGAAGGATAAACTCAATATAAAAAGTGTCGACCAACTCTGAGGAGTTTTCATGGGAACAGAAAGACTATGGATTGCATGTTCCACATACTGCATTCTACAAATCCCAATAACCATGTGGAATCTTAAGTTTATCTTCTTTTCCCCTCCTGTAGATACTTTTTGTTTTGGGAAAAGTATGGGTGCTAAACCTACTTACCTCTGAGAGAAAGTACGACAATTAAATTAAATGTTGAGTTTTAGCCATTTGTGGTAATCCCTCTTGAGTCTGTAATCTCATTACAGTGGACCATATTATTATACAGGAAAACAAAATAAATATATGCAAAAACCTAACAGTTCCTTACAATCTTATAAACTTTAACATCAATTAAAAAAAAACTTTATTCATTCTAGGGGAATACTTTTTTTTAAAGTAAAAACATTCACTTAACCTGATTTCATGAGTAGCAAGAATGGGTCTCAATGGTCAGTGAGATTCCTGTATCTATGCCCCATTTCTTCAGGAGGCAGAAGGCAGAATGGCCAAGATATCAACGTGGTGTGCACCATTGTATCTTCATGTTCCATTCAGCTTCAGTTACAAAGGGCTGTGTTCATTGCCTTTTCATCTAGTAACAAAAAAGCCTAAAACTGCAGTGGAATACTTTTAATGCTGGACCAGAGACCACCACAGAAGCTTTTACTCTAATTTACTCCATAAGTCAGGGTGACTCACCATCCCAGCTTCCATAGGACTTTCCTGGTTTTACCATCGAAAGTCCAACATCCCAAGAAACCCCTCAGCCCTGGGCAAACCTAAACAATGCATTATCCTACCTGAGTTTTGAGTCTTTGACAGAGGATTTATTGAAGGTAACTTGAAAAAAAAATCCAAGAGTTGGAAAGATAAGGTCAAGAATAGTCTCTAAATCTACTTTTAAGGAAAAAAAACCCAACTCTTCTAACAACCAAGTAGCATTGGCATTTGGAATATGCATTTAACTAGCCTGTATGACTTCCAGGTATTTGCTGCTGTGTTTGTGAAAATGAGCATTTCCAAGGGCAAGAGAACAATCTGTCTCAGAGTGTTTCATTTAAGCAAGGACACGCTGCCAACTTGAAAGGAAGTAAAGGCCACACTTTGTCTATGGGGGGATCCTGCAGTTATTCCCCTGCAAATTTAATTCAAACAGGTATTGAGATCTGAAACATGGAGATATCCACAAATTAGAGGATACTTAGTTTTTAAAAAGGGAAGAAAAGAAATCCAGGCCACAGAGAACTATCTCAAAGCTGCAATAGCGGTTCCTTTTCATGTTCATCACTGTATTCCTATGAACATGTTTTGAAAGTCTACACTGTGAATAAAATTATTTGAGGTCTTCATATGAAATATACATATTATAAATTTTAAAACTTAAAATTGTCTTCAAGTCAATTTTATTTAAAAAATAGCATGTGTGTAAAACGTGCAAAATTAGTGCTATTCCAATACTTGACTTTAAAAACTATTAGTTATACAAATATGCCACCCAACTAGTTTATTGGTGATTCCCTTACAAAATGCAGTATTATTTGAATTTTATCACTCAAAAATATACCTCTTTAGAATATCACCATCTTAAAATAAAAAGATTTATTTAAAGAAATCGCTATTGAAAAATATCTTATTTTTTCCAGCAATTTAAGATTCTGTTTGACTTATAAGACTGATGACCCTCAGAATATTTATCATATGTTCATTGCAGGATTTGCTTATGGATTGTACTTGAGCCAATCCATTACATGAGAAAGATTTCTATGAGAAATCCTTTAATGTGACCTGTTACTTGGGTCCCAAATCAACTTATAAACAAAATCTCCAACAGGAGAATCTTAAACAAGAACTTGATTCTGTAATGGAGTAGAGACAGTTGTCATCACAGATCATGATACTACTTAAGGAAATTGGCCTAGAGTCTGTCTTTTAATCACTAGGTTCCAAGTAAGCTGTTTTATTACTATAATTATTATGGTTTAATAAATCCATTGTCAAAAGCTATGACCAAAGTGAATAGAAATATTGAAGCACAAAAAGTTTATGAAAATTTGAGTCATGATTGAAGCTCAACTACTGTTTTTCAAATTCTAGGGACCACTGGCATCTGCCAACAGTTCAAACTACAGATATAAATCTTAGGAGTCACCAAAAAAACACCTTTTTTTGCCACATCCCTTGTAAGACCTCATTTCAAATGTAAAGGCCATAAAATAAAAGCCTTGGATTAAAGGTAGTGTTGCAATTTCTTTTTAGTAATGTAACCGGAGAATTCTTACATGTAGTCCACATCTTATTTTGGCTCCTAATGATTAATCCTGCAAGACTTTGAAGTTACTATGTTCCATGAAGTATTCAATAACAACATAGCTAGTGTCCACCTCAAGACATATGTGATGACCACATTCTGATTCTTATCTCTCAAGCCCCAGTTACACAGAATGTTATAATCAGAAATGTATCAGAGATACCCAGTGCAATATCACTGGTTTCAATTAACTGCATGTGTGTTACATAAAATGTGGCTTATAGCCAATCAACAGATTAGTAATAAAGGCAAGAGTAGCCAGAGTTGAACACAAACACACACACACACACATGCACACACACACACTAAAAATATGGCATCTTTTAAAAAAAACAATTTTTTTTTTTTTAAAGACCAAAACATGGTATCATTGAAAGTGATCTGAAGCCACCCAAGTCCTCTAAGTTTGTGGTTTAGGCAATTTTTTTAATTGGCCACCAGCTCTTCATTGTGGTCTCCTTTCCTAGTTACATGCTGGACTTTAGGAATGATGGAACTATAACAGAAGCCTTCATTGCTCAGGGAGACAAAAGGACCAGGACTGTAAACCCAGGCTGACAAGTGACAACCCCAGACTAACTGAAAAATCTGATCCAGCTGTTTTGCATATGTTTGACACTGGCTGGCTCTGAGATTAAAAATGTGACTTTCTGCTCCCACAAAGTTTAAGTGAAAAATGGCTCTTTAAAAAAAGAGCATCAGAAGGCTTTCATAATCTGTATACATTTACTATAAAAGCTAAATCAAGCACACCGTGGGGGGAAAATTGACTTCAACTGATAACTGGTTAAAAAAAAAAAATAGGCAAACCAAACCATCTGAAAATAGGGTTTGTCATGGAAACAGCATGCTAATGGGACCATATTCCCGGTACCTATACGGTTTTCCAGGAAAGTCTTGTTTTGCCATGAGTACCTAAAGAAACAAAAGAATACACTGGCTTTCTATATGCTACACAATTTTAAATAAGTTGCTTCCTAAAAACAAAGCCTGGTGGTGACTTGAAAATTTTGTCTTTTAAGGCATTTAATTCCAGCATTATAAAACCTTTCTGCATCAAATTTATAGTTGCATCATTTTAAGGACATCCACAATAAGAATGCTTTGTATTTATTTCATGGATTGAGACTAATAATCTTAAATTTTTTTCCCCCAGAAGTCATCTGATTGAAAATACCTAGAGAGGAGATATGTTTTAATTTGCCCTAAGAATTCCTTTTTTAAAATGTCTATACAACAAAACCTGCTCAGATATCTACTAGAGATTAACGAAACAAAGAAAAAAAGAACATAAAATTGCATCTTGCTACGTGAAATTGAATGCTGTATTTTCAATTAGATTTAATATTTTCATTTGCCTTAAAATAAATAATGATAATGACTTAAAAGACAATGAATTGCATTATAACCATGAAAGTAACTCTATTGCATCAATGGTCTTCATTTTAGTTCCTTGTCATTTTATCACAAAATATTTTCATGGGAAAATTTAATATAAATATTTTTAGTCTATAAAAGAATAAGAGACTTGTTTTCCAAAGGTATTGGAGGTTTTTCATCTGATGTTTTCCATTTCTCATAACCTTATTTCCATATTGTAATATATATAAACTTTGCACCTCTATTTTATAAAAATTAGTGTGTGTATACTTATGTATATATGTATATATAGATATAATATAGATTATATATATATATATGTATATATACACACACACCCACACACATATATATAAATTCTGACTAAGAGTAGACCAACTAGATAATTTCTCTGGAAAAGGTTCCTTGAACAATATAAAAATGGGGTCTTCCAAAGCTAACAACAAAAACAACCTTATATACCCAACTACTGTTTAAAATGCTTATAAACACACAGTCAGTTAACCATTTATTGATTGCCTATTTATGGTTTTGGAATATCCAAGATTATGAAAAAGACAATACCTCAAAAAAATCATGACCAAGGTGATGCCTGATGATTTAAATAAGCTTCCATATGATAAAAAGTCATGTAAATTTACCCCTTGAAAGAAAAAAAAGGATTTAATATTAAAATTAGAGTTCTCTTTTTAATAATCCTCTCAGTAAAGAAATAATTTGGAAACTTCTATTTTATATTGTTACTATCATGAAAGCAGATGATGTCTAGGAACTTGGCAATGTCAGTTGCAACATTGCAAGTAGGATACATCTTTGGAAGGGCTCGTCTGAATGTTTAAGGATAGACTTTTCCATTGAATTCCACTGAATTTATATACTTTGGGACTGGCTATGAGACACTATAAAATGTAAAGATAGTTCAGACAGTTCCAGTTCTGTTATTTTCAGGCACAAAAACCATATAATTTTGTACAAAACTTTGATTTTTTTATTTGTGAAATTAAAAATATGGTATTTTATATATATATAAACTTCTATTCCTCTATAAATATAGATGATTTTGTGATAGTGAACAGAATAAATGCATACCAAATCCAAAGACCATTGTCATTTTAGGGTATGACAGACATAGATAAATTTAGGTCCTAAGTACTGGCATTTAGATAACTCTTAAAATTTAAAACAATACAATCAGGAGGCTTGCTTTTCTCCTCTTTTCCACAGAGAACTAAAGTGAATATTATTAAATGGCTTTGAAAGATTTACACTTGACGCATTTCTGTAAATCCAAAAAGGAGCACACACTGTCCCTTTACCATGCATGCCCATGTTTTGTTTATTTCAGGATCTAACCCCACCAATTATTCCACCTCCTTTACCTCCTGGAATCCTACAAGGTTATTTTTAATGATGTGGATTGTTCCTCCCTCAGACTGTGTTGCTGAATAATCATAATAATATGTTGAAAGTATACAACTTTTACATTTTAAACTTTTTTATATATGTCTAATTATTATTTAAAAATAATAAAAAGCACTTCATTTTGAGAAAGTCCATTACACTGAAATCTCCTTCAAGTGTTCCTATTCAGCTTACGTTCTGCTATCCAGTTAAGGAAAGCAAAGATCAACTCCTTAACAAAGCTTTCCAGGTGACCTAATGTTTCCATTTTACAGAAAGGTAAAATCTAAATGCGGGCTGTCTCAGTCCTAGAGGCAGTTTGCCAGGCATCAGTATGCAATTAGAATTAACATTTTATAAACCCCATCTTCAGTCTCTCCTGACCCACACAAAGCTCCAGGCCTCTTCCCAAATCTCAGCAACCACATCTTTCCATGATGCTGGCCAAACCCATACCAGGTTTTAGACACTAGAGAATGAAATGAGCTCATCCACCAAAAATTAGACTTGAAAAAGTTTGGCACTGGTTATCCCACTCACCCTCTAACCAACTTACGTAGGAGGGAATGCCTGGGCTTTGGAGGCCAGTGTGGAAGGAGGCTGGGACTGCCGCAGCCCACATCTGTGGACCTCCTTGAAGCTAGGAGTTAAGGTTCTCTACAGTGAAAAATTCAGTTTCAATAAAGGGGCAAGGCCTTCGCAATCTGCGCCCCCCCCCCCCCCCCCACCTCACAAGGGCACACTCGGGATGGGCAGGGGTCTACCCCCGGATCTGGAAGCTCTGTGGAGTTCTATATCTAAAGAGCCCCGACCCCAAGCAATGAAGGAAAGGAAGGAGCAGAAAGCGGAGGCGGTAAGTGACCTGGGCCGCGCAGCCCCACAGGCAGCGCCACACGCACCCCGACTGCCGCAAGGAGGGGCGTGCCAGAACATGCAAGAGCACCGTGAGCTCCGGTTTTACCTCTGCAGTACTTTGAAAAGGCAAAGGAAAAGCCTCGAATGGGTAAACCGCCCTAAATAATTAAAACTTAAACAAAACAAAACAACAAAAAAGGAAAAGGCAGAAAAAGGAAAACGCGTGACCGGTCATCATTTAAATACAAATATACTTACAAAAATCTTACACAGGCTATTTACAATCATAAAAGCGTACAGTCCTGGTACCAGAGAGTCAGAACCAGAGTGGTCTGTCCATCCCCCCGGTGGCAGTTGGGCCCTCCAGTCCGTTTGCCCCAAGGGACCAAAGCTTTTGCAGGAGCTGTGTTGTTGAAAGGAGCCTGCGAAAAGTGAATGGCTAGTGAGAAAGCCTCGAGTAGCCAGGCTTGGCAAGAGTTCCATGGGGCCAGCTTTATGGGAGTGGCTGGGACGAAGCCGATGGCAGGGAACGGGCTGAACCCCCAGGTCTCAGACGGTGGTCTCCCCCTGTTTGCTGTTGGTGAGCCTAGTATAGAACTTCCTCCAGGAGTTGAGGGTCTTGCCGGACCAGATCCAGAAGCCTGACGTGATGCCCACGATCAGCGTCATAAGGTACTTGATCATGAAGACTGTGAAGTCTGGGCTCATGGGCGGGTGCGGCGGGGCGCCTCCACCCGCCTGGAGGTGGGGGCAGGGGATGGCGTAGCTCTTGCAGCTCTGGGCCACCCAGCTGCGCTCCCACTGGTCCCGGAAGGCCTGCTCATAGAAGTAGCAGGCGATGACAATAGTGGCTGGCACCGTGTAAAGCACGCTGAAAACGCCGATGCGCACCATGAGCTTCTCCAGCTTCTCGGTCTTGGTGCCGTCGTGCTTCATGATGGTGCGAATGCGGAAGAGGGACACGAAGCCGGCCAACAAAAAAGACGTGCCGATGAACAGGTACACGAAGAGTGGCGCCAGCACGAAGCCGCGCAGCGCGTCCACATTGTTGAGCCCTACGAAGCACACCCCGCTCAGCACATCGCCGTCCACCTGGCCCAGCGCCAGGATGGTGATCGTCTTGATGGCCGGAACGGCCCAGGCGGCCAGGTGAAAATATTGCGAGTTAGCCTCGATGGCTTCGTGACCCCACTTCATGCCCGCTGCCAGGAACCAGGTGAGCGACAGGATCACCCACCAGATGGAGCTGGCCATGCTGAAGAAGTAAAGCATCATGAAGAGGATGGTGCAGCCCTCCTTCTTGGTGCCCTGCGCCACTGTGCGTGCCCCGTCCTCGGAGAACTTGTCGTTACACACCACTCGGTCCTCCAGCAGGAAGCCGGCGATGTAGGCCACGGCCACTGCCGTGTAGCAGCCGGACAGGAAGATGATGGGCCGCTCCGGGTAGCTGAAGCGCCGCATGTCCACCAGGTACGTTAGCACCGTGAAAAGCGTGGAGGCGCAGCACAGCACCGACCAGATGCCGATCCAGGTGCGCGAGAAGCGCAGCTCCTCGGGCCCAAAGTACATAAGCCCGTACACCTTGGTCGGCTCACAGGGCGCACCGCAGTCCTTCTCCCCCAGGAAGTGGTAGTTGAGGTAGGAGGGCACCTTGAGGGCGCGCGGGCAAGAGAACTTGCCACGCTCCGACGCGCCGGAGCCCCCCGGGAAGCCGCCGCCACGGTGCCCCCCGCCGCCGTGCTGAGGGTTGCTGGTCCAGAACTCCGGGAGCAACGAGGGCGTCGGGGTGCCCTTGTCCGACGTATTTTGGCCCACGCACAGCTCGCCGGCGCCGTGCACCGGGAACTTCTCACACTTGAGCGTGTCAGGCCACTGGAAGCCGAACTTGTTCATGAGCGCCTCGCAGCCCTGGCGCGCACGCTCGCACAGGGAGCGGCAGGGCGGCAGAGCCTGCTCCAGCACCGTGCACACTGGCGCGTACATAGAGCACAAGAAGAACTTGAGTTCCGCCGAGCACTGCACCTTCACCAAGGGGTAGAACTGGTGCACCTCGAGGCCCGCATCCTCTTGGTTCGTGTGGCCCAAAAGGTTGGGCATGATGGTCTGGTTGTACGCGATGTCTGTGCACAGCGGGATGGAGATGGGCTGGCAGTAGCCGTGGTCCGGGATAGAGATGCCCCGCTCGCCGTTGTACTGTTGCCCGCCCTGCTGCTGCTGAGGCGGCGGCGGTGGGGGCTGCTGCCCCGGCCCGGGCCCCTGGCCCGGCCCCTGGCCCACTGCCTGCGCCCGGACCCCCAGCAGCAGCGGAACCTCCAGCAGCCAAAGCAGTAGCAGGAGCCGGCGCGCCAAGCGCCCGGAGTCAGCTGGGGGGCGGCGGCGGCGGCGGTGGCTCTCCGCTTCTCCGCTCCCTTCCGCCACCGGTCCAGCTGGGAGCGCCCCGGCATAAAGTTCCCAGCTCGCGCCGCCGCCGGCGGCGGCGGCCCAGGACTTCTTAGGCGCCTCCTCTTCAGCCATACTTTCTCGGCTCCTTTCTTGGCGCCGCCCGGCTGAGGCTGGCAGTGGCGCGGCCGGCGGCGGCTCCCCCTGCGTCCGGGGAGATCTCCTCCGCGCCGGTGCCCTCCGTCGAGCCCGAGCTGCGCTCAGCCCGCTCTCCCGGCTCCCGCTGCAAGTCCCGCAGCCGCCGCCGCCGCGGAAACTTGCGATTCATGAAGCGTGGGCGGCGGGTAGAGCCCGGGTGGCTCCGGCGCGCCGGGGTCGCGTCCCGCCTTCCTGGCCCTCGGCTCGCTGGCTCCCGGCTGGCGGCGCCGCGCTAGTGGCCACGGCCCCGTAGAGCGCGCAACTCTCGGCAGCCCAGCAGCCTCGGCTCCCCCCTGCGCCTCCGCCTCCTTCTCCGCCGCCGCCGCCTGACCATTTGTGTCAATCCCTCAACTCGCTCGTTCTCCACTCCCTCGCGCGCCCTCGGACCGGTTTCCAGGCGCCCCGCAGTCTGTCTTTCACCAGGAGGGAGGAGCCTTGAAACCGACGCGGAACTGGAGGCTCAGGGACCGTCGCCCAATCGCGGCACTGGCTTCCCCGCGCAAAGGGCACCCGCCGCCTGCTTCCCTGAGCGAAAGTCGGCGGCTGGCGGGAGGAGGAGGGGGCGGGAGGAGGAGGAAGTAGTAGTGGTGGCAGAGGCACCGCTCCGGCACAAAGAGTGGGTTTGCTATGAAGCGGGACAGGCTTGGTTGCTTTTGCTTTTGCGGAAGAAAGGGCGAGCACTAGTAGGAGAATGGTACCATATGCTGCTGGGGATAATGAATAGGAGTCGGCGGACCTCGGAACTCAGCTTTTCTTTTATCCATTTTCATGTTTAAAAATCCTGCTCTTAACTCTGGTTACAAACAGCAAACCGAGCACCGCGATCAGGACAGATGCCTTTGACTTCGGGAGCGCAGGGCTTCTTTTGAGTTTATGTCTATCGAGGTTTGGTTTCAAATACTACTCTAGTAAGTCCAAGAGCTCTCAGGCTGGGCTTGGCGGGCTTTGGACGCGCCATTTCCCCCAAGGAGAAGTTCACGGGATTGCTGTCAAATGAAGAACAAGAACAAAACACAAACACAAACTTTGACGGAATTGAAAAAGTAAAGCCAGGTGCGCCATCCGCTACTATTATCTTTCTTGTAGTCCCCTTTTCTCCTCTGTGATCGAGTCAGAAACAGAAGCAAAGGGAGAGAACCATTAAATATTTAGACAGAAAAACTTGAGAATGCGACGACCTCTCTTCGGGAGCGTCCTCTCAGCCCAAGCCTCCAGAAGTGCCTCGGACCCGGAGGAGCAACGCCAGCGACCAACCTGAGCTGTGGGGGAGCTATTGGAGCCTTCCAGGGCCGGAACGTCCACGGCACAGGGGCAACTCCTGGGAGTGTCAAACTGGGCCGGTTAGGAGCCAGGCTGGGCTGCAGCGTGGTCTTCCACTGGTGTGCGGACCTGGCGATGCCAGTTTAGCAAACAGCGAAGTCTGAAAGCAAAAGAGCTAACTGCATGTTCCCTTCCTAATTACAAACAACACAATTCATCTCAGCCTCCTTACATTCTTGTTGTTTCTGCGTAAAGTTTTTAAAAACGATGTTTTAACAACATGACTCAGTTTTATCAGTAAAGTGCCATTGTATTGTTAATTCTATCTAGGATTTGTTGACCTATGATTAGATTTTCAGAATACTTTTCTACAATTTTTTTTTCTATCTTTTGCTTATCCATCCATTTGTTTACTACATACTTAGGAAGTACCTCTTAGGTTATAAGCGATATTAGGTAGTAGACTACAAAGAGATGTACAAGACATGGCCCAGGCTTACAGGAAGTCATAGTACAGTAGGGCCTAGAAAGGTAGATCAGTTATCTTGTCGCCCATCCCAAAGCTGAATGAGCACAGTGGAAGCAGCCAGCCAGTGGAAATGGGTGAGAAGTGTTCTGATAGAGAGGTGGGTGGAAGGTGCAAAAGACAGAGGCTCTATAGTGCTTAAAGTGCCAAATGGAGTGGGGGTGAGGAGTGAGGGTGCCTGAGATATCTCAAGGAAGGCAGGAGAAAGTTTTAGTTCATACTAAAAAGTTTGGGCTGAATAATCTACAGACAATAGGAAGCTATTGAGGGTCACTTTCTCCCACATATACAGCAGGGTGGCTTCAGAAGGACTGTGAAAGATGGAACCTGGAACACGTTGTCATTGGGAAGCTTGAACATTAGTCTAGACATCAAGGTCACTACTTAAGATGGGTGTTGCTTGTACCATATACTAACAGGGCACTGAAGATCATCACTATGCATGTTGGTGTCTCTAAAGGATGTGCAGCTGTATCTTTACCTGATAAACCAAAATGACATCTATTTGTCTTAGGTACATATGTTATTGTTCTTTAAATATTCATGCACATAGAAAATTCATAAAATATATATTTCTTTTAAAGTATTTCTGGATTCCTAGTACCTGTTTTTTTTTAAGAAAATGCAACAGGTACTAAATGTACAACAGGTTCCATTTGTGAGTGTGTGTATGTGTGTTGACAATAATTCATGTAAGATTTTGATATTGAAAAGGAGGTGCTCTTTGAGGTCCTTTGAGCCCTCACAGTCCGTAATTGTTCATTTTACCTTCCAGCATTCCAGCCCACAGTCTCCCAGGGACACTTTTTCTCTAGCCTTCTGCCCTGATGCTCATTCTTCTGCTGATAGTATCCCATGCTTAGAAACTTTACCAAGACAACTTCCTTCTACCATTCCTCTCTTATAAAGACTTATCTGTCTGGTGTTCCGTTCTCTCAAGGTCATCATTGGTGAAGCATCACATGCATTAAGCATCACATGCATTAAGCACCCACCAACACCACTGCTCCAAACCCTCTTCTCCCCCCAACAAATAGGGCATAGGGATTAAGGCAGAGTGCTCGGTTCTGTTCCTCAGAGTAGGTGACACTCTCTTGCTTCAAAAGTTGTTGTATTGAAATTCTTGAGCTTAGTTTACCCTCCACTGGACAGTGAAGTTTACTAGGGAGGAGGCTCAGACATGCTATCAGAGTTAAAAAAAAAAAAAAAAAAAAGTCATTCTTGCTGGATCATGGCACTGGAAGGAACCAGACATCATCTAGGAACTAGTGAATTTTCTCCTCTTACAATGAAGAATATTATACCCAGAAAAGTTAAAAGAATGAACTTCAGGTAAAATGGCCTTGTTTGGTTTGAATTTCATTAGATGCTTATTTTAACCCTTTTTATGTTCTTTTGAGTAGTTATAATGCTTTTAATTAAAAAAAAAAGAGTCAGTTTTCTGTAGTTTTCTCTCAGACTGTGTAAAAAAAAGGCCTTGTAAAATTAAAAAAAAAAAATCATTTCCTGAGAGTTGTCTTCCAAAGTAAAAAAACCTAGATCTTCTATTTATTTTATAGCAATCCAGTATTTCATTTATTAAACATATCTGATATAGAGGAAGCTATTAAAATCAAGAACAGTTCAGAGTTGTTGTAACCCATTACAATTAGTGTTATGGAAAGTCTTTTGGGGAGGTGATGCAGGCTGTGGATAACATAATGTTAGAAGAGAAATATGAGCAGCATATTTTTACCTCAATCTAAAATATAGTATTTTCTCAGGATGTGGAAATGTTTGAGATCCATAGATAAAAATGACTAAATAAGTATGAACTATTATGAACTTTGCAATAAAAATATTTCAATTAGGCAAAAACTATAAACATAACCCAGTTTCTCCTTGAAATTGGTTCTTCAAGCTTCAGACTCAGTCAAGTTTTCTTATATCAAAGATCTTGTTTTATCAGTCCTTTCCCAAATCTTCTGAAGTTTCTCCAGACTACTTATGTCAGGTTGAATGTGGATAATTCCCAGGGCTAGAGATCCAGTTCTAATTACATACAGTTGAGTGCACATGGACACACAAGCAGTTAGGTGAAGTCTCCACAGGCAACCTGGCAGAGCTTGAAATTGTAGGTGAGTTGTTTTGTTGTTGGCTTGTGGGTGACAGGTTTGAATTATCTTTGTTGAATAACAGAGATTATAATACGGGCTAAGACTATATTTTTTGAGCAGCTATTGTAGGTATTTGGCATTTTTTTCCTTAATGTACCCTATGTATGCTACATTTTGTCACGTAAATTTTACCACTCTTTGAGGCAAGGTATTAATTATTATTTTCTTTTAATAGATGAAGAATCAAATGCTCAAAGTAGTTAAGCAACTTGTCCAAGGCTCTATAGCCAGTTAGTACCAGGGTAGGCCTTGTGTCAGACCAAAGTCAATGGACTTCCATTGAATAAACATGTCTATCCTAAAAATTATAGAAGAAAATGTGGTTTCTGAGATGTGCAGATTGGTGATTCCTCAGTATTTAACATAGTTTTCTATACCAGGATAATAGGGGTAACACCTCTAGGACTCAGAATATAAATATTTTTCTTGACCCTCATGCTCTGTAGAATGCAGTTTAAGAAACGCTGGGTTAGGGGCGCCTGGGTGACTCAGTAGTTTAAGCGTCTGACTTCGCCTCAGGTTATGATCTCACGGTTTGTGGGTTCGAGCCCCACATTAGGCTCTGAGCTGTCAGCATAGAGCCTGGAGCCTGCTTCAGATTCTGTGTCTTCCTCTTTCTCTGCCCCTCCCCCGCCTGCACTCTGTCTCTCTCTTTTTCAAAAATAAATAAACATTTAAAAATTAAAAAAAAAAGAAATGCTGGGTTAGACCTAATATACTTTGAAACTATAAGATTAGATTTTCACCTCTGTATCACTTTTGTATGTCAGGAGTTCAGTCTTCTCTTTGAATTCCTAGTGAAGGGATATTGATTGGTTAGGGAGCTGATAGTGATAGAGAAACCCCAGACTATGCTATTGCCTTCTACCTGGGAGGCATCACCTAGGAGTCTATCATACTGCCTTTGCAGACACTGTAGGTTAGAGACACTGTCTAAGCTTTCACCCTAAATCTCTACCTTATTCCTTCTTGAATTTCCAACCCAGGAATTTCTGCATAAGCTAATTCTTATCTTCCCAAACCTCTGTATTCTTTTGCAACCATTCTAAAACTGTCTTTTCTTTTTTACTTTTTCCCTTCATTCTTAAATAAATATGCTCTTGACATTGGTGAGATAGTTTTTGGATTCATTTACACACAGAGCCTCAATTTATAAACTCTCTTTGAAAGGTCCATCTTTAAAATAAAGATGCTTTTCCTAAAACAACTTATCAAAAGAGACAGTCAGTTTGATTATCTTGACTTTTATCTTACTTCTAGCTGATTCATAGTAAGATCCTAAACTGACTTATCTTTTGAGGGTCAGCTATGATTTGTTAGAATGTACATATTAACCATGGTAAGACTCAAAATTTTAATATAGAAGGGTGTAGATATAAATACAAATCATGGATTCTTTGTACACAAATCTCACAAAACACATCTAAAAAAATAGAAGTGTAAAAGGAAAGAGAAATCATCATTGAATTATCATCAGCAAAGTTGGATAATAATTACCCCCATTCGTCCTGTAATTCGAAGATTAAAGTAAAAAAGTATAAAAAGTATAAAAGTATAAAAACTAAATGTATTACTTAAATACCAGTTTCTCCAAAAGACCAGATGGAAAGAGCTGTCTCATGACTCTGCTTTAATTACTCTGGTGTCATTATGCAATTGGAAATAGTGTATACTATCTGGGAAAACTTTTGCAAAACATATAGGCATTTGTGTTGGATTTAAAATGTAGTCCTCTGTGAGGCTCTGGGCAAGAAATATAGATGATCCCTTGTAAATTAAAACCTTATGTTTCATGAGCTAAAAGAGGCTCCTCTGATTGGCTAAGATGTGGGGAGCAGACTTTGGAATCATTTTGGTGCAGAAAGAAGTTTTTAAGAGAACAAGTAAATCTTGTGCCTCTGTGAGCAAGCCTCGCTGCTCTCATTTCTGGGCAGCTTGACATTTTTTTTGTGTATGGGGGAAATAATGTTGTGCATCTTTTAAAAACATAGCATAATCAAATTATTTTTTATTTATTTATTTTGTTGTTGTTGTTGTTGTTTCTTGCCTTAACCTGAATCTTATGACTGAAAGTATAATGGAAGTCAATCCATGGTTTCTAAAGTATTAGTACAAATTCTTCTTAAAATACCATCTTTGGGACTATGATTAAGAACAAATGGAACATGCAACTAGGCATTTCATTTCAGATCTGACAACATTTCTTTGGCCATGGTAAAGAAAGGCACTGGGCTATTTGTACTTCATTAGACATCTAAGACTAAAAAGATCCTAATATTTGAAAAAAGTAAAAGAGAAAGAAAAACACTTTTTCCCATGAAAGTTATCATCATATCATAGTACCTGACTTAATCTTCATGACAATGCTGCTGCAGATAGCAAGATCCTCAGTTAAGACACAGAAATACAAGCTTAAGACATTGACTTGCTCACACAGCCTATCAGTAGGGGAACCAGAATTCAAATGCAGTTACCACCTGCATTACCATGGTAGCATGCCAAGGGAAACAAGATAAATTCCATAACTTTTGTAACCTAATTAAAGAAAATTCATTAGGGAACACAAAATTCTGCCAAGAACCTAACTCTAAGACAATTATTAGGGATGTTTTAGTATAAAGGATATCAAATGCCATAGGGCAATGTCAGATGGCCATTTCTCATATCCGCCCATTATAAAAACCAAGATATAATGGTGTATCTTAGGTGGGGAAAGGTGTTTCCGTAAGGAGACAAAAAAAAAAGAAAAAGAAAAAGAAAAAATAGACCAAAAGTGTAGCTTTCCTGTGATCTGATTTGATGGGGTACACCCTTAGGGGATGTACTCGCCATTCTTACATTTTTCTGCAACAGAAGAAAGTCCTGGACTTTGGAGTATTCCTCAGTGCTGGGTGAAAGGGACTTCTTTTATCTCAGTGAGTTTTCTTACTTTCCTGAGCCTCAGTTTCCTCATTTATAAAATTAGGGTGATGATCTAAATGGTTATAGTATACCTTGCTGGCTTTAATATTCTGTATTTCTGGTCACAACAAAGAAGTATGCATATTTACATTTAAAAGTCAGAATATTAATCAATAGGCAAGTGCATTTGATAAAACTGCCTCAGCATATTGATTTTAGGAACCTCTGCATTATTGATCTGATAGGTTGGAATGCAATCGGGGTCTATTTAAACCAAGGGTTTTTCTTTTCAGCTTTCATTTCCCCTCAGCTCTCTCTAGAACAGAAGTAAGAGAAGTCTCTGCTACATGGGCTAGTGTGCTTCCCCTCAGGGCCTTGTAGTCTGTGGAGTTTATATGGCATTCTGTTTGCTGCCAGCCCTTCAGATTAACACAGGGATCTTAGCTTAGAAAGAAGAGAGTAAACTTTGCCATCATTAAAAATTGATATATATTTAGAAAGCATGCACATAGATCAAGATTGGATCTGATGATTTTGATACAGTTTATTTTCCCTTTTACCCCATGACTATCTCTAAATCCGTTATTTTCTAAACGTGCCATATACCTATTGCTATGTAATAAACCACCCCAAATTTAGTGGCATAAAATGATAGCCATTCTATTATGCTCATGATTCATGGACTCAAGAATTTGGACAGGGACAGTGGGAATGACTCATCTATACACCACAAAATCAGGGGACTCAGCAGGGAGGATTCCAACAGCTAGGGGGTGACTCAGGCAGTTGAGGGCCGGAACAGTTGGGGCTGGAGGATTCACTTCCAAAATGACTGGCCTCTGATGTTACTGATGTTACTCTGATGTTACTTCTCCATGGAAGCCTAGGGGTAGTCAGACTTGATACATGGCAGTTCAGTGTTCCAGCAAATGAGGGAGAAACTGCATGTTCTTTCATGACTTAGGATTGGAAGCCACATAGTGTCATTTCCAACATATTCTACTGGTCAAAGCAGTCACAAGCTTGATCAGATTCAAATGGAAGGGACATGGATACTGCTTCAAGGGGAGCAGTGTTAAAGGATTTGTAGCAATTTCTAAAACCTACCATGTGAAAGACATCTGAATCTATAAAATAATTTTATTTTATATTCCAGGCTTAAATATAGCTATAATAAGAACATCTACTGAGTATTTACTATGTGCTACTTAGTTCTCCTGTTCGTTCTGTGAGGGATGTCCTATTATTATCTTCATTTCACAGAAGAGGGAAATGAGGCTTAGAGAGAATTAGGAACTAGCCATACCCTAATGAACAGGTAGGTGAAGGTAGATTTGAACCATGGCTGCTTGGTTATAGAGTATAGGAGCTTAACCACTGGGCTATATAATTTCTGCTTGGCTAACTGCAGTAAAGTTTTTTAAGAACTCTTAGACAAAAAATTTAAAGCTACAGGCCCTCACCAAAACTGAAAAAAATGTTTTGGATAAAATTGCTATTAAAACAGATTTTGTGGTCTCGGACTCACAGCAATTGAACAAAACGTCTCACCTCTATATAGACACCTGTATGTTGGCAGAGTAGCTCCCGACAGGATTGGACAAGTTTGAACTGGCAGAGCTAGAATCTTCCCCAAGAAGAATGGGGTGAGTCATGAAGCTTGAGGGTTACTGTATTGTGACTGCCAGGAAATCAGGCTTTCGTCTTTGACTCTCAGTTGGATATCATTGTCAAGTTCAAAGATGGTTTTGCACGGTATCGCAAATTAGGAATTAGGCTGTTATCAAGATATAATCTAATGCAAAGTTGCATTAGGGCAATTATAAAGTAGATAGTTTAAGCACAGAAGTAAAAAGCTCTCATTTTTTGAACTCAATTTTCACACATCAGACCAAGTTATCTGGCAGGTTCGCATTCTAAAAAAAAATAAAAATAATTACAAAGAGACACACCTTTGTGATGGATTAAAAAACCTGTGTTCTGCAGGAATTCTTACTAGAATACCCCAGCATGCAGCTAAGATAGTGTTACCCTTGTGACACCAGCCTGGAACTGCTAAGAGCTTGAGGATCAGGAGGCAGCCCTAGAACTCTGTGTGGATTTAGAACTATTGTGGATACTGAAACTTCAACTTTGCCAGACCTGTTTCCAGGGAATTGTTGTAGACAGGAAATGAGATCTCCCCTGGACCCTCATTTCCATCCACCTCCAGCTGCTCTCCCTGCTGCAAAGGGCCCTCAGAGATGCTCTGTGCTCACATACTGACCAGCAGAGACTCTCCCAGCCTCGTTCCTGCTGCGAAGCTACCCTCTCACCAGTCTGTTTATGATGGTCCACACAGCCCTGCAGGGTCCACTGCTTCATAGAGCTACCATCCTCCTCTCCTGTACTGCCTAAATTCAGAAAGATTTTTCCACCTATAGTAAGAAAGCTCCTTCAGCTAATCTTGGCGTCTTTGTACTTTACTCTTTCTGCCATCAGATAATACAGGATATTTTCTTTTTTTTTTTTTTTTCCAACGTTTATTTATTTTTGGGACAGAGAGAGACAGAGCATGAACGGGGGAGGGGCAGAGAGAGAGGGAGACACAGAATCGGAAACAGGCTCCAGGCTCTGAGCCATCTGCCCAGAGCCTGACGCGGGGCTCGAACTCACGGACCGCGAGATCGTGACCTGGCTGAAGTCGGACGCTTACCCGACTGCGCCACCCAGGCACCCCAATACAGGATATTTTCCAAAGGGTGAGCTATGTGACTACCTGAGTAGACAATAGCATTCAAAGCATTTCTCACCAACATGGAATCTAAACCCACAATGGATTCCTCAAGCCTCCTGCTCAACCACAGTGAAGTCTCTTCCCAAAGAGCCTCATCAGTTTGGTACTTCTATTTCTTTTCTTTTTTGTAATTAAAAAAAATTTTTTTTGTTTTAGTTTAGAGAGAAAGACAGAGAGAGCATGTGAATGGGGTGGAGGGCAGAGGGAGAGAGAGAGAATCTTAAGCAGACTCCACACTCAGCATGGTGCCTAACTCAGGGCTCCATCCTACAACCCTGGGATCATGACCTGAGCCAAATTAAGAGTCAGATGCTCAACTGACTGAGCCACCTAGGTGCCCCTATTTTCATTCAATAAATATTTACGGAGCATTTTCCATGTGCCAAGCCCTCTGCTTGGTGTTCAAGATATAAGACCAAACAAGGCAGATATCTTTCCTGTCTTCCCAGAGCTTTCAATCTAGCACCGAAAATGACACAGAACAAATACACCACTCATGATACATGCATGCATGAGTCCATTCCAGTTGGTATAAATTATGTTAAGTCTTTGGTTGGGAGTTATAGACAACTCTGGATAGTTTCATCGAAGAAAGGGATACATGGAAAGGTCATAGATGTGTCTAACAGGATACAAGGAGGAGATAATTAAGTGCAAGAATCAAATTAGCTCTACCTCTTTGCTAGGAGTTTATGGATTTTCCTTCCGATGTGCTTCATTAATGTGATTTAGTTATCAAAAGTCCAAGTCTTTCAGTTCAAAAGAGAATGTCTTTCATCCATCTTGAGTGTAGTGTCTGCCACTGGACTAATTGATCAGAGCTAGGGAAGCTGGTCTTCATGTACAGACATGGTTGTTGGGGGTCACCCCTGAATAATGGGTTAAGACCCCAGAAGAGGTGAGGCAGCTCTGCAAAATTATTTATACAGCAGAAGTAGGAATTTCCCCCAGAACATCTGACCTAATTTTGGGTAAATTTCACTATGGATGAGGAATATAAACCCATCAACTAAAGGATGAAGAGGAGTTGGCTAAGCCAAAAGGGAAAGTGTGGGGAGGAGACAGAGTAAACAGGAATGGTGCAAAAACTCATAAGAAGGAGCAAGACATATTTGAGGACCCATGAAAAGGCTGAATTATAGCCAACAGTATATCTGAACTCTGGTGGACTAGTGGTCTTATCTTGAGCCCCACAACTCTTTCATTAGCCCTCCCAGGAAGCCAGTGAAACTCCTGGTGGCCAATAAGGGCATTCCCTGGGCAGGGCATCCAGAGAAGGCTCATCTCTACCATTAGTAATAGACACGTAATAGTTGTTAACACCTCTGATTTATGGCTGCTTTTGCCTTACAGAAATACTCCTCTTATTCACAGAAATGTATTGGCTTTTATTTTTGAAAAAAAAATATTGATTAAGATTCACCTTACTTACTTTCTCTAGATTTTATAGATATGTTACCTGATCTATGTTTCTATAGAACAGACCTATATAAATTCTAGCTAAATTTTAAATAGTTTTTAAAGCAGCTCTTGAATTTTAATAGTATATAAAATTCCTGTTCATTAATCTAAGGCCAAAAATTGAGCTATTTTGTTCTTTTGGAGAAATAGTTACTATTAGGACTTACATAAGATGATCTGACCCAGATTTGTTAACACTTTAAGGAATAATTTCTAATAGCTGTTGTGATAGCTGTGGTGATTTGAGCTGAGTAAATGTGGAGGTCTGCAGTAGGTTAGAGATAGCCACAAGTTCCTTGCCATTCTTTGAATTAAGTGATGGAGACTATTTCCCCTCCCCTTGAATCTGAGTTGGTCTTGAGATTGGCTTTGATCAGGAGCACAACAAAGAGGAAGCGATACTGTGCTAATTGCAAGCGTAAGCCTTCAAACACAAGCAGCTTCTGATTTTGTGTTCTTGGAAGCCAGCTGCAATGTGGTCAAGATTACTGAATGATGAGAGGGAACCCAGAAAGGTCCTAGAGCTGAGGTACTATCTTGTTCATTCCAGAGCCTGCCATACTCCCAATGGGCTATAGCCCCTGAGTGATCTTAGTTACACCCTGTGAGCAGAACTGCCCAACTGAGCCCAGTCAATTCACGGAATTGTAAGACATATTGTGTTTTTCTTGTTTTAAGCTATTCAGCTTTGGGGTGATTTGTTACACAGCATAGCCACTAAAGAGATCCCATGTGGATTTCTTTTCTATTTCTTTAGGAGGCAATGGATTTTGTGTTGTTTTTGTTTCTTTGTTTGGAGGTCTTTTTAAAGTTTATTTATTTATTTTGAGAGAAAGAGAGAAAAAGAGAGCAAGGGAGGGGCAGAGAGAGAGGGAAAGAATCCCAATCCTACGCTGAGAGCATGGAGCCTGTTGCAGGGCTCATTCTCAACAAACCGTGAGATTGTGACCTGAGCTGAAATCAAGAGTTGAATGCTCAGTGGACTGAGCCACTCAGGAGCCCCTGTATTGGGGTCTTTTTAAAAGCATTTTTTGTTTTACTAATATTTTTTATTGTTTTACTAAAAATCAATAATAAAAAATCATATAGCAAAAAAATATATCTTCCTCACACTCCTTTCTCTTAGTTAGTCTCCCTGTTTCACTCCCAGAGGCAAGCACTTTGGAAGTTCCTTAGGTATTTAAATATAAGCATGAACATGTATTGTCTTTTTTTTGCATTTCTGTTTTTACATGCAGATGGTAAGTTATCATACACATGGTTTTATGCTTTCTTCTCATCACTTACCAATGTATTTTAGAGGTAGGTCCATAGTTAATACACATAAAGCTACCTCAGTCTTCTTAATGGCTACATAAAATTCTCTCACATGATGCACCATGATTTGTTTAACTAGTCCTCTATTCATGAGTGTTTGCTTCTAATCATTTATTATGAGCAAAGCTGCAAAAATACTCTGGATCTATATCATTTTACACATATGGAAATATAAGAACATGTTCCTAGAAAGGAAATTATTGGGCCAAAGATTACACATATTTTAATTTTTATAGCTTTTACCAAATTGTTCTCCATATAAGTAGTACCAAATTATACTCTCACCAGCAAAAGGTGAGAATGCCTGTATTCCCACACATTGCCTAACAGATCTAGACCAAATACCTTTATTGTTTGTTATAGTTTTTCAGTTGACTCTCTAACATGTTCTGATAACCATGATTTTACCTCCTCCCCTTTGCTATTTTATATTTTATTTCTTTCTCTTATCTAATTGTGTTGGCAAGTACTTTTAGAATAATATTAAATAATACTTGTGTTATCAAGCATAATTGTCCTATTCTTGATCTAATGAGCATACTTCTACTGTTTTCCCACTAAGGATTAAGTTGACATTTGAGATGAGAGACGTTTATTTTGTCATGTTAAGGAAACACTATCCATCCATTCCTAATATTGAGAGCTGTTTTTAGAAAAGATGTTCAGTTTTATCAAATTTCAATGTGGCTTGAAATTTCAATGGTTATGTAGAATAACCATATGAGTTTTATCTCTTTCAATCTATAAATATGTTGAATTATATTAATAAATTTCCTAATACTGAGATATCCTTCTATTCTTAGAGTGAGCCTCATACACTTGGTCATGACATATTAGTCTTTTCATATTTTTTCTGTTTCCTGTTTGCTAAAATTTTTATTTAGGGCATTGAATTTTTTATTTATAAATAAAATTGATCTGTTTTTTCAAGGAAACTTGACAAAATATTCCATCAGACACAAGAATAGTAACAACGTGATGGATAAATCACCAAATGAGAAATTCTAGAGAATAGATAAAACACTGAGGACTAAATTTCGGAGAATATCTATGTTTTAGGGCAGGAGGAAGAATGTGAGTAAATGGAACGAACTGCAAAGAGACAAAAGTCAGACCTTAATGTCCTAGAAGCCAGCAAAGAGAGTGTGCCATGAAGAATGGGAAGGTGTAGAGGAAACGAAAAGGCTTAAATCTTTTGGCGGATAAAGGGAAATGTGCCCATGAGGCATACAGTGGGGTGGGAGTGTCGGGGGAGATGTTTGTGACTGATGGAGTGTGGTTCTCAAGGAGAGGGACTTGGGGAGAGAAATCCAGAAAATCCAGCAGTAAGGACAACCAAAGAAGCTCAAATCAAGCAATTGAATTCTAGTCAAGTAGAGGTAAAGATCTTATGCAGAGGAGGAGAGAGCCAATGCTTGCAATAATGACCTATTTGGTGGAACATCAATTATAAATAATAGTAATAAATAGGAAGACTAAGTATAAAAGATAAGAAATCACAAATGGTAATTCACTGCAATTGTCCCAGCAATAAGAAGAGAAAAATAATCAATTTCCTACAGAAGGCATTTATTTTCTTTTTTTAGTTTATTTATTTATTTATTTTGAGAAAGAGAGAGTGCATGTGCATGTGAGCTGGGGAGGGGCAGAGAGAGACGGTGGTGGGGGGTGGAGAGAGAGAGAGAGAGAGAGAGGGAGAGAGAGAGAGAGAGAGAGGGGGAGAGAGAGAGAGAGAGGGAGAGAGAGAGAGAGAGAGAGAGAGAGAGAATCCCAAGCAGGCTGTGTGCTGTCAGCATAGAGCCTGACACGGGGCTCAATGTCATGAATCATGAGATCATGATCTGAGCTGAAATCAAGAGTTGGACACTTAACTGAGCCACCCAGACGCCCCTATAGAAGACATTTAATGGAGAAAGTAAAAGTTGGCAATTTGACCTCCAGGGTCCAACGTCTAGCCCTTATATTACTCATCTGAGTGAACTGCCTTTTCATTCCTTCTTTAGTGGAACTAATTCTCCAGCACACAGTGTCTATAACCAGGGGACAAAGAACACATTCCTGAAACAAGCGAGATGGATCTTCTTTGAATCTAAAGGTTCCTTTCACTCAGGCAGTGGGCAGTATCTGGGCAAGGAAACAAGTACAGGTCCCAGGTGTGGTAGGAGTGGCCACATGGGAGCCCTTCTTTTGATGATGCTGGAAAGTCTATTTCATGTTCCCTCAAACAGGAGAAGGGAGCTGAACATGAAGTCACTGTTTTCTAGCGTCCTGTCTGTAATCCTAAGGAGGAACTGTTCTGATTTTTATTGGTTTAAATGCCTAAGTTTAGTAATGATATCACCAGAAGATATTAAGCCTCATATGAGATGAGATCATTTATAGGGCTTATTAATATGACACTGGACATATTTTGCTACTGTAGTTCATTAGCTGGGTGACTGTGGACAAGTTTATTGAATGACCCTGAGCCTCAGTTTCTCATCTGTAAAATGGCACTTATAAAAATCGTTTCCCTGATTATCTCACTGGGCTGTTGTGTAAGGATCAAATAAGATAATGAATATATAGAGCACAGTGAAAACACTCCAAACATAAGGTGTATTGCATAAGTCGCCTGTGAAAAATAGCTTTGCTTACTGTAAAAACTCATCCCAATTCTGGGACAAACTGGTGGGAGAATTTCACTGCCTTCTTTTTCCAAGAAGAAATGAAATGAAAAAAGAAAAATGAATGAAAAAAGGATTTCCTTTCTTCCATACTTTTGGAAGATGACGTCAAAGACTCTGAATGGAATGGAATGATGATTGATATGGATTGAAAGTCTCTTTTCCAGTCACTCTGCTAGAATATCTAATATTCTATATCTAATATTTGGCTGGTCATCCATTTAGAATATAAACACACTTGGAGTGGGGACAGAATCATTGACTACATGGGAAGATTATGCCCAGAATAGGATTAAAAGGATAACCACTGACAGGAAAACAAAACAAAACAAAACAAAACAAAACAAAAACAAACAAAACCAAAAACAAAACCCTTTGACTGGCATGGGAGAGAGACATATTTTCAAAAAAAAAAAAAACAAACCCAAACTATTAAAAAGCTTGCAGCTACAGAATGTTCGGTTTAAAGGCATGAACTCAAGAACCAGATTGAGTGGACTTGA
Organism: Herpailurus yagouaroundi; assembly: GCF_014898765.1. Taxonomy (NCBI): domain Eukaryota; kingdom Metazoa; phylum Chordata; class Mammalia; order Carnivora; family Felidae; genus Herpailurus; species Herpailurus yagouaroundi. Next base: position 66,114,481 of record NW_024412391.1, read on the forward strand.
ATCCTAGCTCTGCCACTTACCAGCTGTGGGACATTTAGGCAAAGTTGTCTAGCTTCCTTACTTTCCTTCCTTGTACACTAAGGAACATAATGGTACTTAGAAATTTATAAAACATTTGGAACAATGCCTGGTACATAAAGATATGTGTAAGTTATCTGGCAGATGGTATTTAGTATGTCAGACTCTGGCATTAGACCTCTATGTTTGTTTACTAGTTAGAGAAGGCACATGTCATTGAGTCCACCCGGAATGCAAAGTTTAAAGAGCCTATGAGTTTACAGACCTAAATGTAAATATTTTTAGAGACATTCCCTGCATTTGGTGTGAAACCCAGACACAAACACATCACAGACACTTTTCTTTAGACAACATCAAACCGGGTTTGAGATCTGTGATCTCAGATCTGCTCTCAGACTGGGCAATGCATTTAACCTCTTCACGCCTCAGCTCCTCTCTCTGTAGTAATGCAATGAAAAAATGCTTGCTTCACAAGGGTGTCACGAAGTTGAAAATGAGATAACATTTATAGAACTCTTAGTGCTTGCTGGGAGAGGCGCCACCTAAATGTGCAGATTGTAATTATTAACAACATCTCATAACCTAATGGAGACTGGCTTGAATGCTATTATCTTATTAAACAGCCAAATCCAGTCTCAGAAATGACAATGCTGGGGGGTTGGTCAGTTAGGAACATAGCACCAGACAGCTTCTTGCATGAAAGCTGTTGAGAAGGCGCCACCAGACTCTACTGTGTTAAAACTTGCTAGTAGCATGACCCGGATTCCCCCTGGGGCAGGAATCTCTAAGAGAGCTTAAGCATTTCACAAATATGGCTCTCTCGGGGTTGCCCTCTGTGATTCCTGATCATTATCAAGTCCATAGGAATCTGGAGTGAGGAGATTTGGAGCGTGAGTTTCCTGCCTGAAATTCATTAGCCACATGGGCTCACAAAGCTTTTTAGAGTAGCTTAAAATTTTGTGGAACCAATAATGTTAATCTTCTCCTGACTGTTCCAGGTTTACATGAGATAGACATTAGGTGACAAATGCTCAATAAGTAAATTAATAGACTGAGAGAAGCAGAAAATCTTCCTATGAAATTCTACTAATCCAGGGGGGCAGAATATTCTAAAACGAAAGACACATACAATTGGTGATAAGCAAGGTGATTTTAGATGGGACATAGGTGCATATTATATGCACACACACACACACACATAGATGTGTACATATATATACACACAAAGTATACATATACCTACATATGTGTATATATGTGTGTGTATGTGTATAAAGCCAAATATTAGGACATGAAACCTGTGCATTCATAGATATTATTGCTTAGGACAAAGGTAAAGTGGGTAGTTGAAAAAGATTATTGGTAGTTGGTAGTTAGGAAAAATATATTTGTCTTAAAAATTAGGCAATTAGTAGTAACAGAAAATAATGTAGTTTTTATAGCAAAAATTGCAACTACAGTTAAGGAAATACCATCTTAGAAGAAAGATAAGAGAGCCTCTGTTCCTTGGTTTCAAATTTCTGAGTATGGGATTTAGATCCCAGGGCAGAATTTAGAGAACAGTGATTTCTTACATCTGGATTGATCACCCCTGTTTGTAAAGCCCCTTTTCATGCTGTTGCTTATTTTCAGGTCAGGCATAATTATTTTTGTTTAATAGATCAGGAAACGGACTAAGTGTCCTTGAAAAGTTGTGCAAGAGCAAGCTGGCAAGTGAATAAAAATCTGCATATGTTGTAATACTGTTTAGGGAAAAGAATCATATGCTAACTAGTTTTTACAAAGTGGAGAACTGTTTACTAAAACCAGCGGTCATTCATTCAACTCCTTGGAAACCTGCATTGCTAATGGTGGTTCTGTTTATCCAGGGCCTTTCATCTACCATTTGCTGGACACAGTGCTGGGAACTGAGAGCTCAGAGGGGATCACCTGGCCTGTTATTTCAGGAGCTTAAATCTGGCCACAGGTTACACACTGCCAGCTCACTTTTACTTGAATAGTAGGGTGTTATGTTTTTAAAAAATGTATTGTTAGTATTTAAGAACCTGGAAATTTCACATAAAAATCTGGTGTCTGGCTTAGCTTAAAACCATGTGAGGATCTCCCAAAACCACATTCTGGGTTCCTGGTTAGTTGGCCTTTGGTGAGGCCCATGTACCCTCCAGACTGACACAGTCCTTAGCTGGAATCACATCTCTTTCTCGCATTCACCTTGGAGACCCCAGGTGTGGAAAGCGATGCAGACAAGTCATCAAGTGTTACAAATCCGCCCTCTCCAGGGAATGATAGAATAAGCAAGGTGGACATTAGCCTAAAATGTAAAAAACACAAATCGGTAGAAATCAACCATGTTTTCATAGAACCTAAGGTGAAATATTAAAATACATAATACATCATGTTGCCTGCAAAATATTCTTAAATGCTAAGGCTGTTTACAAAATTCTTCCACATAATTTACTATTTCCACCACGACTTTGAGAAAGAGACTAGGCAGGAATTATTATCTACATTTTATTGGTTAGAAAAAAGAATGTCTAAAATTGAAAGAGGTGTCCTAGAAACAGAGCCTGAGACAGGGATTTGAGTGCAGGCAATTTCTTGAGCAGGAAAACCTTACCAAGGGAAGGAGTGAAGCAGGACGAAGAAGGTGAAGGGCATGGGCTCAGGGAGAGGCTACTCTGGCCTGGGCCATGGTCGGAGGGTGCCCTGGAGCATTAACCACACCACAGAATTGCTCCCTCCTGGGCTCAGGGTGTCAGCCTTTGGTACACTTATCAATCAGCCATTAGCTGTGGCCTCCCCCTACCAACTTCTAGGGTGAGGTGGCTCCTCTTATATTAGTCCACGACAACTTTTCCCCATGTGGGGTCTTATGTAAGTCTTTAGCAGCCAACAGTCAGAGGAGTGGGGGTGGGGGAGGGGTAGGGATTCAGCAGTCTAATAAAGGGGATGTGGGAGGGGGCACCATAACAGCAGCTTTGAAAATACTGAACATGTGGCTATTCACAGTGAGATTCAACTACTAACACTCTTAGGCAGTGTAGATACACACACACACACACACACACACACACACACGCACACACATGTCATACACAATATGTCTCAGGAGGTGGCAATTTCCAAAACCAGAAAGTTCTCAGTCTGCATTTTGAGAAAGTGAAAAGTGGTTCTACCTTTATAAAATCCAGTTTCACAGCATATTCTGTGTAAACTATGGAAATTGAAAATTAAAGTCTAAGATTTTATAAATCAGTAGATAATATCAAGTATATCTGTAGAATATACATAATATCATGCACATTGATATACATATACATATTTACACATATATAGAATATATATGTATGGATATATAGTATATGTATGGATATAAATATAGATATGTGGTGTGATTGTTAATGTTTGTTTGGAAAAAGTATCTTGCCACAGAAAATGGAAAGCATTGTGTTCAAAGCGTTTAGAAAATAAATTCTCCTTCGACAGAGCCTAGCCCCTTGGGATTTGTCATAAGAAGGAAGAAAGAATTTCCAAGAAATACCAAGTTGTCCTTCTGGCATTTTCCTACTTTGTTCTGAAACAATTTGAGCTCAGAAGCACATTTCATCAACTATAGAAGTCATAGGCTTTGCTAAGTGTGAATAGAAGAGAAAAAATGAGATGCGTCGTTTTATTTTTAACCTTAAAATGAATTTTAGATAGAAATGTAATAGAATTCTCCTTATTAAAGGATGCTAATTATGTGTACATCCTTCACAATTGATGGGACATTGTCAATATTAGCAATTGTGGCAGACCAAGGAGAGAATAAACAGGCAAAAGTCCAAGGTAAAATACAGTTTATTTTATTTCTTCCCTGATTTTTTTTCTTTCCATAACACCTTCCAGATACCATCCCAAAGCTATTATCATAACTGAATATTTTACATAATGGAAAGCCCAGGCACCTCAGATCTCCTTTTGCATGACAAATGCTTAATTAGAAAAATAATAGGATGGAAATGAAATTGGTATTTACTATGACTGGAACAGAGAAGTGTCCCGGAGAAGAAGAAAATTCAGTTTTAATTCACCAAAGGCAAAAAAGGAAAAAAAAAAGCAAGCAAGCAAGAAAATCTTACATGATGAATAGTGGAAACAAATCAGAGGCCAATGTGTTGCTTGTGCCTATAACTGGGATAGAAACTCACACACGTACATACACACACACACACACGCACACACACACACTCGCACACAAACACACACACACAAAGAATGTGATACTAAAGTTAAGTTGGAGAAGTCCTTTTTTAATCGCTTGTGAAAAGTCAGGCCCTCTGAATGCTGCATTTCCAGCAGATTAGATAAAGTGTACACCAAATTAGTGTATCTTCCAATTCTGCGCTGCATTAACAACCTAATTATAACTGTGAAATAATTCAGTGTGGAACCATATGCTAAAATATGGTAATTGCTCTGGCATGTTTTTGAAGAACTAGTTGTATTTTCCTGTGTCTCTTTGAGTTGCTGTTGCTTATTTGTTGCCTTTGGCCAGTGATCAGAGGCCACAGGCTCTTCCTTGCCCCAGCATATGAAAACTACATAAATTCCCCCTTGCAGTTATTTGCAGATTCTCATTTCTTTAACAGGAATACACTTTGTCACACAAAAGTAGGCATGGTTCCACACAGGTTGGACTCCTGAATCCTTTGTCCATCTCAGTCCTGCTCTTCTAAAGCAATCTAAAATGTGCATGGGGGAGGTGATGGGTATTGAAGAGGGCATCTTTTGGGATGAGCACTGGGTGTTGTATGGAAACCAATGTGACAATAAATTTCATATATTTAAAAAAATAAAAAAAATGTGCATGGGGTGTACAGTTTGTCAGAATTCTTTTGGGGGAACATGTACAAAAAGTAGGAAGACTTGAATTATTCGCTAAAATGCTGGGCCATAGAATATTATGTGCATTTCAGTCCATTGGAGTTGATGTCATTAAGGTTATTCCACAGTTGTTTGTTCTCATTTTGTGTTTTCTTGTCTTTTTTTTAAATTAAGACTTCACATTTTTTGAGAAGTTTTAGGTTTAGTTCAGAGATTTTTCATATACCTCTTGCCCCACACATGCGTAGTTTCCTGTTATCAACATCACTCATCTGAGTGGTACATTTTTAAACAAGGATGAACCTGCACTGATACACTATAAGCACTCAAATTCCAATTTACATTATAGGTCACTCTGTGTGTTAGACAAATACATAGTGACAGAGATCCATCATTATGATATCATACAGCATATTTTCGCTGCCCTAAAAATCCTCTGCGAGCTGCCTATTCATCCCCTTCACCTGTCTGGCAACGCCTGATCTTTTTACTGTCTCCATTGCTTTGTCTTTTCCAGAATGTTGTATAGTTGGAATCATATACTATGTAGACTTCTCAGGTTGAATTATTTTACCTAGTAATATACATTTAAAGTTCCTCCATATTTTTTCAGGGCTTGATAGCTCATTTCATTTTAGTGCTAAAGAATATTCCAGTCTGGGTGTGCCACAGTTTATTTATCCATTTACCTACTGAAAGACATCTTGGTTGCTTCCAAGTTCTGGGATTTGTGAGTAAAGCTGCTATAAATAACCATGTGCATGTTATGTTTACTTTAAAAATTTTTTACTTCTCGTAGACCAAGGATAAATTAAGACCACCACATGAGATAGGCTAATCAGATTATTGGCTATGAATTTTGTTGCCTTCAAAATGCTACATAGCAAGTCCTCAACATGGGAATGTCTCAGTAATTTCTTTGTGTGTGTGCCCAATTTCACCTGTCACCATCCCACCAGACTTTGGCCCAATTTTTTATTGGGAAAAGTATGAAGATAGGGCCTATCTCTGCCTATCTATAGATAAATATGAAATTACACGGAATAAACCTCTTGAGTCCCACCTTTCTCTTCTAGCTAAGTTGTCTGAGGTATAGACTGTTTGGCATTTGTCACTTAGTATTCTTAGTGTCAAATCCAAGACTGAGGAGATGATTCTATGTATCAATCAATGAGCATCTTCACTGTGACAACCATATGACTCATATTTCTTGCTTGGTCAGAATATCTGTCCAGCTTCATGTATTACCTTTGAACGAGGGCAGTGACAGGACTGCAATGGTTGGGCCATGGGTTTGTTAAATAGGTGAGAAGTCAGAAACTATTCCAATCCATTCATTATGCCATTCAATATTCTTTTGCTAAGTGCCTACTGCTACACTAGGCTCTGGGAGTTGAAAACAAAATGAAATTTAGTGTAGGGTGTGGGAGGGCAAGGTAACGCCAGACAGATTTGCAGATATGACATCAAAAGGAGCCCTGGAGGCTGAGCTGTGGGTGCAATGTGGCAAGGAGGCACCTGGGGCATGAAGCTTCATGGGAAAAGCAGTGGGAGATCCCTTCCTTTCTGTTCCTATCACCGATGCCCAAATTCTGGCCAATATCCCTTCTTACCAGGACTGCTGATTGACTAATATTTCCCTGTCCCCAATTCTATGCCTGCAAAGCCACCCTTCTTGCTATTGCCAGAATGGTTTTTCCAAGATGCAAATCAAGCAGCTTGCCTTCACTTTGAGGACCATGGCCACACTCATCAGCAAGGTCTCCCCATAAGCTGGCTGTGCCTGCCTCTCTCCATGATTTACCCCACACTTATGTTCTGGCAAAAGTAAACACTTGGGTGCCTATCATACTGGACCACTTGGGATTCTTCCCTCCATTCAGCCTGTGCTTAAGATTCTGGACTTACCTGCCACACAGCTCTGGGTCTGACTGTGGGGTCTGCTGCTTCCAAGCTCTACGACTGTGAGAAATTTTGACACATGAGCCTCAGTTTGTGAAGTGGGGATGGTAATAGAATCTGCTTCACAGCAGTTGTGGGAATTAAATAATGAATGCATAACACATGTTAATTTCCTAATCTGTAATAGCTGTTCAACATATTTACCTATTCCTACTATTTTTTTAATTTAAGACTTAGGTTAGGCTTAATCTTTTCAGGAACTTTTCCTTGTTCTGCCTCCAATTTCATAGGCTTCTCTTCAGTGTTCCTCGCTACCCTGGGTATCGCTCCTATTGTAGCGGACTCTAAATATTGTCCTGCATCCAAATTATTGTTTCAGACTGTGAACCTCATGGGGGCAGAGACTGTGTCTTTCTGGTCATTCCTGGACCCAGTGTCTGGCATCATGCCTAGCAGTAAGCAGTGTTCTGTTTGTGTTTGTACATTGAGTGGACACAGCCCTGAGAAGGCAGCTGAGGCAGGAAGGGGCAGGCATATGCTTTGCGTTGCAGAGGGGGCTTCTGTAGCCACAGACAGGAATGCAGGCCAGTCAGGAGATGGAGTCACAGAGGGTCAGGCATCCTAGTATTTGCCCACAAGATAAAGATGGCAGAATCCATCAAGTGTCTGGACAACAATCGCATAACCCAGTGGTAGGATGGGGAACCCAAAGCTTCCTGAGGCCCATCTCTCTCTGCTCCTTTTGCGGTGGAGGCCCTATATGTTCATCCTGACTAGAGGTGGCATGGGGGTGGGCAGGAAGCAGGGCAATTTTGTCACAACAGACACTGAAAAAGGAAATCCTGGAAAATCAGCAACACCTTCTCTGCTCAATTAATATTTTCTTTTTATAATTAGAAATATTGTGGAAAGAAAGGATGTCTTCCTTTTTGGAAAGTTCATATTGGTGACCCACAGAGAAAGAGTCATTTCAGTTACGTACCCTGCACTATGGCTTTGCTGTTCCAAATTTTGACTTGAAGAAAGAAAAAGATTCTGAAATGGTCATGAACCTTTGCAGGTGTTCTGGCTTAGCCTTAACCTCACAGAATAAGGCGGCGGGTTGAAAAGGAATGTAACCTCAGCAGAGATGAGCCTCCCTTCTGCTTATGGGTCACAAAATTTATGTCCATCTTTTATGGGCAGTCCTGGCTTGGGTGTCCTTTTCCATATGACCAACAGGAAACAAACAGAAAGTCAGACAGACAGAGAGGCAGGAAGTTCTGAGAGCTGCTTCATGGTTATTGTTACTAGGGAAACCAATTCTTTAGTATTCATGTGTTCAGCAGACGGCTGCTCTGAATCTCCAAGGCTGAGGCGATATCACAGAATGGTACAAGGGAGAAGAAGGGATGAAAACAGCTAAACAGATAAATATGGAAACTGTTTAAGAATATGTTGGTAATTTAGCCATCACCTGTGCTTTCTAGTGGCTTTAAAAATGAGATCATTGCCAGCATCAAATGCTTTAAAGAGTGATCAGGAGCACGTCTTCCCTCTGCATTTATATAATCATATTCACATAGTATCCACATACTTGGAAGAAAAGGGGACAAAGATCCTTGAGATCTGGTTCCATTTTGAGAAAAATCATCATTGTGTGAAAAGGGTCCCTGAAATTTAGCTCTATCTCTTATCCCCATTCCGAAATGCTTTTCCTTAAGTATCCAAAGATGGAGGTGGTAAATGTATTGTTAATGACCTCCAATTTTCTCTAGCAGAATATGGAGCATTTGCCATGGTTGCTGAGCATCACTCCCCAACTGTAAGAAAAGTCAGTCCCATGGAAGTCCCAGTGCCAAAAGGACACCCATAATCCTGCTGACTGATCTGTGGGTGGCAAACGTCTTAAGAATATGAAGGAGTGAAGTCAGGGAACATGGAACCCTGCATTGCTTATCAGACTAAGGTAGAAGATACTAGAGAGAGAATATACTCCTTACCTTCACTGGGCCCCGATCATCAAAATGATGCTCAGTGAGTCTTGCATTTGAGATTGTGGCCAACTAGCAACTCTTCTAATGAGAATCCAGGGAAGAGGATAGCTGAGAACTCCTTCTCTCATAGAAAAATAATATAAACTCGAAACACTTCTCAAGTGAAAAACAATGCCATGCCCCTTCACCTTTTGTCTCCATGGTCTAGGGGAAACATTTGGGGGATTCTATGGACATCTCTTGTTTGGAGATACAAGTATCCACTGAATTAGATCATCATTAATATCCCACTATAAGGTCATGTCACTGGCATCCTTTCCCATACCCAATTAGCATTAATTGAGCATATCTGCATTCAAAGCCCTCTGTTGGATGCGGTCAGAGATGTGAAAATGACTATGACACAGCCTCATAATTCAAAGAACCCACAATCTAATTGATGGAAAACTGAAAAATGTAAATCTGAGCAGTTGACAACTTTCCTTAACATTCTTAAAAATTCATCATATGACCTGAATTTCCCTGGCCCCTGTCCAACTCTCCTCTGTTTCTGTGGCCCCAGCCCACTCCCCTCCTGACACTGGCTTCTGCAGCTTTCCAGCTCCTGTATACTCTTAAAGTTCAGATCTCAATTTTAAAGTCACTTCCTCCGGGAAGCTTTTCCTCATTCCCCAGCTCAGCCCCCTGTTGTTTCATCTCATTCTACTCTCTTTTTGCTCTACTGTGCTAACTGCAGTAGGACCACCTATTTATGTGGCTGTTTGATACTGGCTGTCCTTCCCATTAGACTCCACATTTCATGGAAGCCAAGGCTGAGGCAGCTTTTGCTCATCACTGAGTCCTCATGCCCATCATAAAGCCTAGTACAGAGTTGGCTCTTGGCAAATATTTTTCTTTCTTTCTTTCTTTCTTTCTTTCTTTCTTTCTTTCTTTCTTTCTCTCTCTTTCTTTCGAGAGAACATATGAGCAGGGGTGGAACAGAGGGAGAGAGAGAACCTCAAGCAGGCTTCATGCCATGACCTGAGCCAAAATCAAGAGTCAGATGTTCAACCGACTGAGTCACCCAGGTGCCCTGACAAATATTTCTTAAAAAAATATATGTTTATAATGAAATCAGTTAGAAGGTAATAGAAACAAGACCTTGAATCAGAGGGTTTTTAAACACTGTGGCTGGGGGGTGGTTATTTCTTTTCCAAATGTATGCTATTTACCATGTGCCCTGCACACAGAATGCTTGTGAAATGAATGAATGAGTGAATGAATGAATGAAGTAGAAAAAAAACTCTCATTTTTCTCTTTGTTTATATGATTCTACTTTACATAAACAGTTATGTTCAAAAGGCTTTCTTTTTTTTTGGTGCTATAATCTTGTGAAAAATTGTTTAAAAAGAAACAATAACTAGTCAAAAATCCAGGATCTAGCTGAGCAACACTTCTTTGCCATTTCCACCAAAAACAGATTCTGGATTATAAACCTCTGTAGCAAAACACTGGACAACTTCAATTTTGTAAGAGAGAACTCCTGGCTGCTTGGCTGACCCAAGAAGCTTCTCTCATAGGTCCTTAGAGCTGTACCTACAGTTCGCTTTTTTTTTCTTTTTTGATTAATTGAGTCATTCATTGATTTATTCAACACACATTTATTGAGTATCCACTGTACACTATTACTGGGCTATGGTATCCACTAGATACCAGGGGAAAAGACATTCAAAACTTCTGGCAGTTAAGTTGGGAAACTAGATCTATAAATAGATGATCCCACCCTAGCGGCAGACTTGGGAAACAATGCCTTGAGTACTCAGTACTTCCCCAGTTGTAGCACTGGTCAGACTCATTATCCTACTTCTAATGGCTGTGAGCTCCACAAAAGCAAGCCTGCTTTTAGCTTATCCATCTTTGCACCGCCAGCAACTAGCACTATCCCTGTCACCTAGTGGGCTTTCAGTAAACACTTATCTATTGACTAACTGTAGCTAACATTTCTTATATGAGCCAAACGCTGTGTTTGGCATGTTAACGTGCATCGCCTCATTTAATCCTCATACCACCATTCTGATGTAGTTGTTATTATTATCTCCATTTTACACACGAGGAAACTGAGGCATAGAGAAGCTGAGAAGCTTGACAAGGACAGGCAGCAAGCAAAGTGACAGAGCCAACTTTCTACCAAGGTCTGTCTGATGTATAATCACCATGTGTTCCTGCTTTTCTAGTGGGTTGAGCCATAGGATATTGCTGACATTTGCTCCTTTGGGCCACAGAAATAGCAAATGTATAAGTAGATAAGTAATATATAAATACTTATAACCTAATATAAGTAGGTGAAATAAAGTAAATGAAAGGTTATAAATGGGGTGCTGGGGAAGCAGAGACAAGTCAGGGATGGCTTCCTGGGGCAGCTTTGCAGAATGGCTAGGGATTAACCATCATTTTACGTGGAAGGAGGGGAGCAGCATGGGCACTTACATACGCCCTAACTCAACATGTTTGTTTTGGGTCCACCATGGGCCAGACCCTGTGCTCATGCAGAGAGCAAGCAGAGCTTGGAGTCATGCAGCAAGGACAATCATAATGAAATGGGGGCATTAAAATGCTCTAGTACAATGCCCTAGAATACACAGGAAAAGCCTAGATGTGAGAACAGGTCAGTGCTTCAGGTAGGAGCAAAAGATACTGGGCAGAGGAACAAGAGGAGAGGAAGTGGGTCCCACCAGAAAGGGCCCTGATGCCTGGCATGGACTGGACACAGAATGCAGGAGAAACCAATGGAGAGTGTGCAGCAGAAGAGGGCTTCCAAAGATTCCCTCAACTACATCACGGAGGAGGATTTGGAAGGGAATGCATGGGCAGCAGGAAGAGCGCTTGAAGCTGTTTCGGGTGTAAATTGAGAGCTTGAGTCTCACAGGGACAGTGGAAACACTGATGCTCAAGGCTAGTGAAATTTACAGTAAACCCCGAGAATTATCAGTTTCTCTAGATATCCTGTGAAACACAGATGTTCTGATTTATTTTGCTTAAATCTCTAGAAAGCCTCAACTATCTTTCTACACAAAGAATCTATATACCAGGTATCTCTTTGTGCTAGGTTCCCTCCTTGAAACCCTTTAGATGTGTTTCAGTTTGGGTTCCCTGGCTGCTAGAAGTTGTTTGTTTTAACATTTATGTTCATGGAGGAAGAGGTTTTGATCAAAGATTATGGAACTCCATCTCCTCTAAATCCAGATCTGTTTCTCAGTTCCACATGTCTCCTTGAATAGAGTCAAGAACTTCTATTCTGGCTCTTAATGTTTGCAGTATGATTTTTTTTTAATGTTTACTTATTTATGTTGAGAGAGAGAGAGCAAGCAAGGGAGAGGGAGAGAGAGAATCCTAAGTAGGCTCCAAGCTGTCAGTGCAGAGCCTGATGCAGGACTCGATCCTATGAACTGTGAGATGGTGACCTCAGTTGAAATCGAGAGTTGGATGCTCAGCTGACTAGGCCACCCAGGGGCCCCTGCAGTATGATTCTTGAATTTGCTGCCTCAGATTTCCTCTGTTCTATCTCTTATGACAGACATGGGCCAGTTTTGCTCCCCATTGGCATTCAAACAGATGTAAACATCCCAGATACCAGGGAAAATATCATGGAGCCTGTTCAGCATTATGACATAGCTCTGTAACCCCCCACCAATATGTCCACTATAGTCAAAGCTATTAATAATTTATAGAGGATATGCAGATTTAGATTTTAAAAATCAACCACAGAAAGTATTTTTATATAGAACAGGCTGACTTCTACATATATCTTTAAAAAAGTATGTTATAATGTACTTGGCAAAGGTCAATCAAACTTGACCAAGTTTGTCATAAACAGATAAAATGAGATATTAAAACATTAAGACAATTCAGCAAAAGGCCATATTCTGGTTAAGTGCATGATCATACATTCAAATATGTTCTTTGAGATTCTCTGTTCAAAAGTAGAGCTTGACCATTGGGCTTTCCCTGTTTAAAATTAAGGCAGTCTGTTAGCCTGGCTACTCTGTCTGGTCATGAACAAACTTTTTGGATAGAGGTGACTGGCTGTCAATCTCATCTGCCATTCTTGGAGGCTGAGCAGAAAGTTAGTTACAGGGTGGCTAATTGGTAACTTTTATCCCAGCATTAGCTTTCTATTGCTGCTATAATTCCCATGATCTTAGCCAACAAAATTCCCCCTAAAACAATGAAGCTTCTTTACTTCCTGAAGGTAAATCTCAAAAAGCACCCTTGTGGGAAATAGTCACCTCTAATGTCCCATTTACCACAGATGGCTGCAGCGATTCGAATCCTCTAAAAGAGCAACAATGAAGATTGATGTTGCCATCTGTCTCTGGTAGATTTAAATGTTTATGTCCCCCATGGCTGTAGGGTTTTGGCAGCAATGTTGTTGATATCCAAGAAGGAAAGATGTAATTAAAGTTAAGAGACTAAGAGCTAGAAGTTGATTTGATTTGATATAATATTTTGTCATTGTAGCCTGCTGCTTCTCTTTCTCTCTCTTTTTTCTTCTGCCCCACTTGCTGACTTTTTCCCCCATTCATCTGATCTACACCAAATCAGTGACCTGTGAGGTTTACCTTAGCTGAGTCTCTATCAAAACTTTTCAAATTCCCAGCAACGCTGGTAACAGTGGGGAAAAGGAAGTGAACAATGTGGCGTGGAGGCAGTTCCGTGAATGACAGAATCTTAGCATTCAAAACAATAGCAAGGACACCATTAAAAAAACTTTGAATGAAAATTCCCCTCACAGCTCCCTCCAAAGCTTTGTGGATTTCAATCATTTCTTCTTTGGTTCCCAGTACAGTAATCTTTGGATTACTCAAAGATCTTTCACATTTTCTGCACAATTTATTTTAATATAAATTATTCACTGAATAAAAAATGTATACAAAATCTCTACGTTTTTTCCTCTGGAGTAACTCACTGTCCCTAAGGATGTGAACAATGGGATTTGTGTTTGAGAAAGTTGTTAAAAATAAGTCTTAAGCTTTAGGAATGGTTCACATGTGACTCAGTTATTTTTAAAAATAAATAAATAAAGCCTGGGGAGAGTAGGGGGCAGAGGGAGAATGGTTTCAGAAGGAAAAGAACAAGCAATCCATTTTAATGAATTGCAAGACAGTCTAAATATAGAAAAGAAGACTCCAGTCATCTCTGAAGCTTGAACATAACTCCTTTGCACCCCCCCCAACCCATATATATACTTCCATTTGTCAGCCTGTAAAGAAAAATCTCTGCACTGCTAGAATTTCTCTCTGCTTTGAAAATTGATTGTACACTATCTTAGCTAGGGCTACAAAACTTACATTCCACACAGCCAAAACCTTAGAAAAGAGATTTTGTTGCCTTAAATGAAGTGGGTTCAAAAACTAGATTTTCTGTCCTGAAAGGTGTTATTTTAGTCCCCCATGAGGCATTTAAAGCTAGACAATTGCTTATTTAATCCTTTGGCACAACAGGGTTTTAAAAAATTAGTATGAAAAAGCTACTTACTCAGGCTAAGTCAAATCCAAGCATTAGCGAGTCTTAGAGGCTAGAGATGGAGAGAGTGCTGCTTGTTGGCTACTTGAGGAGGGTTCTTTTTCCTCTGGGACAGTGGCTGCTTGGCTTTTGGAAGCAGGAAGCTAAAAAGGGATGACAACAAAACTCTGTATAACACATGGTTTCCTGTGAGGCAAGTGGGGCTCCAGGCAGTTATCACCTCCAGATTCAAAAGCAATAGGGTAGGGCCAAGGTTTCCCAAGTGCTGATGGGGGACAGCATTCAGCTGCAGATAATTTTAAAAACAGAGACCTAACGCCCAGAATTCTAGGAAAATCACAGTCTTGGATTTTCTCCCAGTCTACCAAACTCATCCTGATCAGCAAGCAAATACACACTAAGACAGTGCCTGTATGTTGTTTAACCCCAGAGGTGTGGTGGTTTTAACACAAGTCTGGAAATGATTTGAAACATCTCTCCTAAAGAGATGACATCTAATTCTCCTTTCTTTAAATATTGGGCTGGCCTTCTAATTAAGAGTAGGTAGCAGGAGTGATTCTATGTGGCTTTTAAGGTCATTCCTCAAAAGTGATACAGCGTCTGCCTGGCTGTCTCTCCAAGAGACTTGGAGCATGGATACCACCATGCCAGAGAAATTGCAGAGACGGACCATAGAGACCCAGTAAGCTCAGTCCCAGCCATGCAAGTATTCCCAGTCCGTGGGCCAGATATGTGAGCAAAGCAGCCTTTGAATTGGCCCCAAATCCAGTAATATCTGAAATCTTGAGTCAGAACCATCCAGTCAGACCCAGAATGCTGGATCCACAGAAACGATGAAAGAGAAAACAGGTGAATGCTATTTTTAGGTGATTAATTCTGAAGGTGATTTGTTTCACAACAATAGATTAGTGGAAATGTCTTGGTACTTAGAAGCAAAGCATTGCCGCAGTGGAAGTTAAAACATGTGGCCCTGGTTTGGGACCTGGGTGGGGGCTGGAGGGTGGAGATTAGAGGAGCTATGGAGAGGCTGTGGGTGAAGGACTGAGGGAAAGTGAGGAAAGTATTGGCAGCTGGAGGAGAGAAGACTCTGGTCCTCAGGTGTAGGCAGTTTACACCAGTGATAACATGGAAAATAGAAAATGTACCTAATGGATTCATGACCCAGTAAGGTTTCCAGACACAGTATTGAAGGTGCCTCCTGATCCTTCTATGAGAGGAGAGAGATGAAGTACAAAACAAAACAAAACAAAACAAAAAAAAGCAAAACACTAAAAAACAAAAACAATGTTAAATAAAAGAGCCAAGACTGTAGGAGTTCAAAAAATAAAACTATTTCTCACTTCCATCCTCTCCAGATGGCAGATGAGGCTAAAATTAAAATATGTAATTACAACCTAACAATGAAGGTAGCACTGTGACTTTAGAAGCCTTTGTTTAGACCTCACACAGATTGAAAGCAGTACTATTCTTTCAAATAGCCAAAAGTCCCTCTAAAAGGGCATGCCTTTTAGATGTCTCCATTAACAGAAATGTTTCTAAAAATCTTAAGGGCACAGTTCCACGGTAGCCTTAGAGGGAGTGTAAGGTAGAAAAAAGCTTATCTCAGTGAGATTTGTAGATGTGTTTTTTTGTCTAATGAAGTGAATCTGAACAAGGTTGAGGGGAAACTTTTTTTTTTTTTTTTTAGAGAGAGAGAGACAGAGACAGAATGAGAGTGGGTTAGGGGCAGAGAGGGAGACACAGAATCTGAAGTAGGCTCCAGGCTCTGAGCTGTCAGCACAGAGCCCGATGCAGGGTTCGAACTCCTGAGCTGGGAGACCACGACCTGAGGCCAGGTGGGCGGCTCAGCCAGATGAGCCACCCAGGTGCCCCAAGGGGGAAAAAACGTTTTAAAAAGACTTGTGCTAATGAAAACATTGCCAGCTCAGGCTAAAAGGGACAAGAGGTAGTATACAATGAAAAGAGGCTTTTGGGTTCCTAAAATTCTCTGGGAAAGAAGCAGGCTGAGAAAACTGCTCAGCTATAAAGATGGGGTACATTTTCTAGAACATCAAGAATAATTCAGAGGGAGGAACAACACTCAGCTGTAATCAAGGAACTTGGTTGGGGCACCTGGGTGGCTCAAGGTCTGAATCTTGATTTTGGCTCAGATCATGATCTCGAGGTTCATGAGATGGAGTCTGTGTCAGGCTCTGAGCTGACAGCAAGGGGCCTTGCTTGGGATTCTTTCTCTCCCTCTCTCTCTCTCTGCCTCTCCTGAGTGCCCGCATACATTCTTTCTCCCTCGCTGGACTTCAGAATTGCTATAGCCTGATTACCTGATTGACACAGACTTCTGAATGTCTATAGTGGTTAATCCATGCCTCTTACCAAAGTATGCTGGGTGGGGGAGCAATACCTTTTCACTTTAGTCCACAGATGTTCAGATCAAGAACAGGATTCAGGAGGTTGTAACTGAAGATCTGCACCTACAGAGCAGCACCTGAACGTGATTTGGATGATGGGTGACCAGACCTTGAATCTGGGATGGACGCCTTCTGGATGAGAAATTTAGGGGTCTCAGGAGGGGTTGAGAGTATTTACATGTGGGATCAATATAAATAACTTTTGGCTAGAGGGCAGATTGTTGTAATTTTAAAATGTGTCCACAATTTTTTGCCATTTTTTCCATTGGATGGTGGAATCTAATTCTCCTCCCTGCAAATATAGGCTGGCCTTACTGACTTGCTTCAACAAATAGAATACTAGGTCACAAAAAGCAATGGGGCTTCCACCTACTTCTCTTGGTGCATATTGTTTGGAGCCCTGAGCCACCATATAAAATGTCCAGCTAACCTGAGCCCCATGCTTAAGAGACCTTGTGGAGAAACCACATTAAGTTAGTGATGCTCTGTTCTAGCTGTTTCACCTCCTAGCTCTGGCATCAGATATGTGAGTGATGAGACTTTAAAGATGATTCCAGCTAAGCCACCATCTGACTGCAGACTCATGAGAAATCACAAGTCAGAACCACTCAGCCAAACTGCTCCTGAGCTCCTGCCATAGAAATTGTGAGAGATGATAAATGGCTGTCATTTGAAGACACAGAATTTTAGGGCGATTTGCTATAAAGCAATAGACAACTGGAACAAGGAGGGTACCAGTCACATTTCATTCTCTCTGAATGGGAACCCCTGGAGTTCTTCAGTAAGACTCTATCATAGGAGTCTGTGCAGACTCAGTAGTAAGTGTTGGCCAGCATCTCTGGGCTTTGTCCATATTACTTGGTCCTCACTTTTTCTCTCCTACTCTCTGGTTTTCTACTTCCATTTGATACTATGCCTTAACTTCATCTGATAATGAAGCTTCAAGGTTAGTCCTTAAGAATCTGGTGCCCTGGCTTGGCTAATCTCCTTTGAGTATTCTAGTCTAGTTTACCCTGGGAGTTCCCCTTAATGCCACCCTGATATCAACAAGACAGCACATGGAGGCCCCTTCTCAGCACATCCCACATTCTTTCTGCATTGCGGGGAAGGTGGGGCACCACACATCCAAGTTCCATTTTCACCATGTGCAAACAGCTGCCTGTCTACTTCTCAGTATGGAACAAGGCTTTCCTCCAGGTTTTCCAGCTGAACCCTGTACCCAACCGAGCCACTAATGACAGGACCTCAGTCACCAGCTAATGACTTCCATGCAAAGGCAGAAACATTTTAGTCAAGATGCACCTGTACTCTTGGGGTCTGTTTACTGGCTCACAGAATGGGATTAACAAAAATAGCATGATTCTGATAATAAACTTATAAATAAATTTGGTCATGAAGTGACATGGGATGAACAGTAATGGGGATCCTTAAATGACATTTACAGAGTACCATGTTTGGTTTTTAATGTTGGTAAAAACTGAACTGCTGTCAGTAAGACAAGCAGATCAGAACACATGTTGCAACTCTGGTGTCCATGTGAGAGGTACATGGATTCAGTATGCTCTCACTACTTTACAAAACATGGGAAAGACATGGGAATTTCAGTTTTAGCTTTGTGAAGATATAGGAAATAACTTGCCAATAGGCTCCCCTCAAATTGAGTGTCTTTCAAATGATTTGCAATTTGAATAGAATCTTTAGGTGGAGAGGGCGGAGGAGAAATCAGAGACAAACAGACCAGATAGAGTGTTATGCACCTAAACTTTCCTCCAGAGCGGTTCACTGTCATGGCTGAACATTGGAATCACTTGAGGAGATTTTAATTTGCTTTTACAGTTTATTTATTTGAGGGAGAGAGAGATGGGGTGGGGGGAGAACGATAAGAGAAGGGCAGGGAGAGGGAGAGAAAAAGAGAATCCCAAGCAGGCTCTGTATGCTGTGCTGAGCCCAACATGGGACTGGATCTCATGATTGTGAGATCATGACCTACGCGGAAATCAAGAGATGGATGCCTAACTGACTGAGCCATCCAGGTGCCTTTTTAATTTTTTTTAATTTTTAAAAGTATTTATTTAATTTTCAGAGAGAGAGAGAGAGAGAGAGAGAGAGAGAGAGAGCATGTGAGCGTGGGAGGGGCAGAGAGAGGAGAGAGAGGATCTGAAGTGGGCTCCATGCTGACAGTGTGGAGCCTGATGTGGGGCTCGAACTCATGAACTGCAAGATCATGACCTGAGCTGAAGTTGGATGCTTAACTGACTGAGCCACCCAGGTACCCCAAGTTAAAAAAATTTTTTTTTAATTTTAGAGAGAGGAGAGAAAGAGCACAAGTAGGGAGAAAGGCAGAGGAAGAGAGAGAATCCAAGCAATCTCCATGCTCAGTGAGCACAGAGCCCACCACCCTAGGATCACAACCTGAGCCAAAATCAAGACTCAGATGCTCTACCAACTGAGCCACCCAGGTGCCCCTGAGGAGATTTAAAAAGTACATACACCTAGACTGTCACCTCGGAGACTATGATTCAGTAGGAATGTTTAGAAAGTTCTCCAGGTGTAGGAACCCCTGCCTCTGTGAGCTCCTGAAGACAACCTGAAATCTTTCCTCTTTGGCTTCTGTTTCTTCCACAGAGCCAGGTTCGTGTAGAGTCACACATAGTATACACGCAGTATGTTCATGTGGTTGGGAGGATTCTAAAAACTTTCTTAGGAAGGTAAACAATATTCCATTCCACTCTTGTTTTTTTATCTGTATTATCCTTTAAAAACTGATTTATTAAAAAAAATTGTTAAGCACTGGGCCTTGGTCACCATTGTCAGTCTTGAAGGCAAAGAGATTGAAAAAAGACTTGTATTGTTACTATTTTCAATGTGATGTGGGGACTTGGAAGAAGGGGGAATTGTTTCGAGAGGAGTACTGGAATGTTTTTCAAGAGACTTTTTGAACAGGGTCTTAAAAGGATTAATAGGAATTTGGCTGCTAGAAAAACAGGAAAAGGCATTCTCATCAGAGGGAACAGTGTGTGCAGAAGAACAGGGCCATGAGAAGGTCTGGAACGTCCAGGGATCACTGGGAAGGTGAGCACGGTACAGATGGAGGATGTGTGCGTGGAGAGGTGGGAAGTGAGCCTGCAGAGAAAGGGGAAAAGATAAAAAAAAAAAAAGACCTGATTTGTAGAGTTTGCCCATTTCTGTAGTGTATATACTCCCATCTGATTTCAGGTTATCAGTGATTTAAGTACTGACTCAAAAAATTCCTACATATAAAACAGTCGGTTTTTGTGAACTGGTACCAGCTGTTTCCAGTACATGACTGACAGGAGGCCAGATCCTTTAATTCCAAGAGATAGGCTAAAACAAGTTTCTGCCCTTTTGTCACAATGGTTCTGCTTCACATTATGAGGCCCACTTCTATGGGTTTGGAGTAGAGTGGGTCAATGAAATAAATGCACAAAAGACTTGAAAACCCTGGAACTAATTCTCAGGCTCTTATCACCATCAACATTACCCTTAAACGCAGGCAAGAGGGGCTTCTGTTCTTTTTTTTTTTTTCCCCCCTGTTCTGGTTCCCATCTTTAAAGGGTCTGGCTCTGATGTTCTGCAGGCATAGCACTCCCACCCCCCACCCGAGAATGAGGACTCCACGGTACAATGCCCAACAGGAACTTACCTCCCCCCACTCCTACTCCATGCACTCCAGACGTCTGGGACTCTGGAATTCTCTCCGTATATGGAGGTCTTCTCCCAAACCTCCTTCCCTGAGGATTAGCACCTGATCCCCAAGGCCTGGCCAAGGAAGAACTGCTTGCCAAGGTAGGGCAGAGTACGGATGTGGGGCTGGCTAGGGGGTGTCCATACACGTGCATGTGTAGCCCCTCCCTCTGGATACACACTCCTAGAGAGATAGGAGTGGGAAGTGTAAAGCACAGAGAAGGCTTAGGCCAGGTTGTCCTCATGCTGACACGGTTTGGTGAAGAACTTCAAGGAATTCTAAGTGCAACCCTGACTTTCTAGGTTAGTATGAACACATATTTGTCAGGGTAAGAGAATATAATATATTTGACAATTTGTTAGTTGGATTTATATTTTTAAAGACTTAGAGATAAGGTATGTGGGCCTCCATTTTGACTCTATCCTGGGCCCAGCAAATGCCAGGAATGGGTTTCCTGTTACCTCCCTGTTACCACGTCTATATATATATATACACATTTTTCCCCCCACGGCTATATTTTAAGTCAAGGTAAGCAAGCTAGAGACCCCAGGCAAATTCTTGCCCGCTGTATGTTTTTATAGACGCTGTGAGCTAAAAATGGGTTTTGCATTTACAAATAGTGTTTAAAAATCAAAAGAAAAATGTTTCGTGATTTGTGAAAATCATATGCAATTCAAACTTCAGTGCCCATGAATTGTTTGGCACACAGCCAAACTCATTCATGTGTGTGTGTATTGTGCACGGCTGCTTTCATGCTATGACAGCAGACCAAGAAGTTGTGACAGAGACTGTAGGGCCTGGAAAGCTGCATATATTTACTGTGTGGTTCTTGGAGTAAATGTTTGCCTACTCTACCCTTAGAGTAGCCACAGACAGGAGGAAAGAAGAGTGCAGCCGTCCTTACGTGGCTCTGCTCAACAGAGTCACCTGTTGGGTTTCCCAAACAGACAGACCTATGCCAGGGCCCCGCTCTCAATATTTTTAGGATCAATTGGTCTGGGGTTCAGGTGTTTTTGAGACATCCCCATGATTCTAATGAGAGCCAGGGCTGTGAGCCACTGGGCTCAGAGAATGGGTGCGTGAGGATCTGAGTTCCCCAAATGTAAGGCAGAATAAGGTTGCGAGAATTGTGCCTGCTTTCCCCAAGGACCCGAGCAGACTACAGCCTTTCTTTGAGGACACAAGTTCCCCAGTTACCTGATTAGGCTGAAGGTGGGGCGAGGGAGAAGGGTCATTGTTTCGCACTGTGCTATGACATATAAAGTTAAGTTTCATTTCTACTTCTCGAAATCCTTAGGCTGTAGCTCAAACACACATCCCTGGGTTAGCCCAGGACTGTGTGCCTCTGTCAGGCAGGCCCACCTTGGACTGCGGTGGCACACACCTTTGCAGGGGCCCCTGCTGGGTCACTTCTCAGGATACACTCCAGTAGGGAACCTTTACCCCATCTTTGCAGCATGCCCTCCATAATTATTGGTGGTCTCGCAGGGAAGGAGAAAAAAGACAACTCTATCAGAATCCCATTCTCCACCAGCACACTCAGAACCATTGGCAGAGGCTGGCTCTGGGGCTGCAAGGCTGCTCCGAGCTATTATTGTGCCTGGCTCTCTCTCAGCAGGACTCGACGCAGACAATATAGTACACCGAGAGCATGGGGGATGAACAGTAAATACGAGGCCTTGGATTTTTTTTTAATCTTGTCAGTTTTCCCCTGATTTGTGTCCTTTATCCTAGCCCCCTCTGCTGTATAAGCTTCTCAAAGCTAATGCCCATAACGCCACCACCCACTGGTAGCAGCAGGCTGCTGGGCCGCTGTGGGGTTCTCATTGCGGAGATTTACAATGCCCACCATTATTCAGCAACTGTACGTGTTAACCTAGTGGCAAGGGGTTGCTCCAACACCTTCCCCTCTGGTTTCTCTTTACTCTGGGGGCCAACGGCAACTCTAGGAGTGCCGCCTTCCTGACTCTAACTGCTTGCCTCAGCCAGCACACATCACATCCTCCAACCTGGCAGGGCTAGAATAGCTCTGCAGAAAAAGAAGAGAACGTTGGGCAATTATGGAGCTGAGAGAAGACTGTCATCTCGACTGCCACATTTAAAAAGTTAAAAATATTTCTCAAAGCCATTCCTTTGGCCTCTTGTAGATACTAGCCCTCTTCCGCCTTCTTTCTTTTATTAAGAGCTCATAGGACTAAATCACATGGTGAAGCTCTAAAATGTGAGCCCACTGCTGAGGCTTGTGGCAATGACCTCAACAGTGGGCATGTGTGCTCCCGTCACTGTTGGAAGCAGGACGGTGGCATACATTTTACTGCCTTGAAACAACTTCCAGAAACAAGTTATTCTTTTGACGCTTCTGTAATTCTAATCAGCTTCCAGGCTGATTTATATGGCTCCCATTTAAGGGAGAAATTCACCTATTATCTCTGCCTTGGCTACCACGAAGTCTGCCTTTTCACAATCTCTTGTCTCAGAATCCACTGGTGGTGCCAGGACCATGTGCAAATGCACATGTCCTTGGCATCAGTGACTTGCTGCTTCAGGGGAAACAGCAGGGGCAGGGGGGGTGCTGAAGATGTGGTGGCCCCATGAGCTTTTCTGGAATGGAACATGCATCAGCTGAGGACACTTACTTTTGGTTTTGTGAGAATGTTAAGCTTGTGAAGGGCTTACAAACTGAAATCACAGAAGTGGTAGGAGAGGAACAAGAGAAGGAAAACCTGAAGCGGCTGCTGCTGCTGAGTGAGGGTTTCTTCCCGGGAGAAAGCCAGGGGCCCTGAGGCATCCTAACATAAAACTTGAACCTCGGTTTTTGTCTTGAAGGGTAAACATTTTAAAATCACCAAATACCATATCTATAAATTGATGACCGTACCTGGCACAAACACTGTTAGCAGTTTATGAAACCATTAGGGGTTTGTCTGTGGTTTTGAAGCTGACAGATCCGACAAGGAGGAGGAGGTGATGACAGCAATGTGACTGGCTTCCTGAGGTGGCATTGTCAATCAAAGTGGAGGCCCTAAAGCCCTGCCCATTCAGGTGCAGGCACCCACTGGATGGTGTTCAGGGAAGTGTGCTCAGCCCAGGGAAAGATGTTTTGGTAGAATGTGGGCATGTTATGGCTTTGATTTGTATTCAGAGGAGGGTAGCCTACTCACCTCATCTTAGAATATGTACAAAATAATTGAGAAAGAAGCAATCAAAGATAAATAGGATGGTCATTAAGCAAAACCAGATACACAACACGTGTGGTGGATGTCATTCAGGAGCTGTGGAATTGCAAAGATCATGGAACTCACAGACTTATTTTACATAGCCTCCACCCTTTTACCCAAGTTTGACATAGCATGTCAAAAAAAGGGAGGGTTTGGGGTGCCTGGCTGGCTCAGTGGGTGGGGCATGCAACTCTTGACCTCAGGGTTGCAGGTGTGAGCCCCACATTGGGTGTAAAAATTACTTAAAAAATAAAAATCTTAAAAAAAAAAGCAGGTGGGGGGCGGGTAGGGTTTAACACACTCCTAGAACATTCCAGGTAACTCACTCCTTCCCACATCCAAGAGCCTTATGGGTTTCTTCTCTCATTTCATTCTCAGAATGACTGTGTCTAGGAGTTTTTAAGACAATGTTTCTTTGACACAGTACTGTGGTGTTATTTGGCACCCACCAAGAACATGTAGCAAGAAAATGTACAGAGATTCTGCTATACTTTATTCCATATCATGTTACAAGAAAACAACAGTGACAGCTGACAAACCATTACATCTTTCATAATACAGACAAATTACACTTGGTAACAAATATGCAAGATTATTCCATTCTCCTTACTATGTTTCATTTTGGAGTATAATAGTTTTCTGAATGATGCTAACACATTTCTTAGGTACTGACCTCCTGCTAGAAAGTACACATCTCAGTGTATCATACAAAAAAAAAAAAAGATAAAAGAAAAATTAAAAAAGTCCACTTCCAACTAGAGAATGTCAATTTTGTATGTGCCTCTAAAATATGCTGCTGTGGGAAGGGAATGAAAATAGGAGATTGGTTATTTTACTTGAGACATTTTTTGGTTGTTTTTGGTGTATGAGAAATTTGCAAGGCAGTAACATATATGGTTTCCTCTGCCTATAAGCCAGTAAGAGAGATAAAAGTTATGTGCAATTATGCAGCATATTCCTATGGATGGGGGGGGGGGGTAGGAAATAATCTACCCCAGTATGTACAGCCTAAACCTCCTCTTATGTAACAAAGATTACAAAACCAGTATTATTCACAGATGAGTCTCTCAAATAGACACATAAGCTAGGGTATTAATTACACTGGCTGTCATGTACACACTGAGGAGAGGATACCAAGAGGCTTTGCTCTCTCTGCAAACCTGGAGGCTACCCTGGAAACTTTTCTTATCACTCTTGGGAGGTAGAAATAGCTTCTCACCCTTATATCAGTGGATGGACAGCCACCCCTGTCTTATGCCCCTTGTTTTTTCTTTGAGCACTGCAAAACATTTTTGCATGTCCTATGTATCTTGCATTTTTAAGTCAACCAAACTGTTCCTTTAAGGAAATGAAGTCCCAATTTTTCTTTCAGATACTATGTGTGCATTGATGTTGCATTCATACCATCACCATGCTAATGTGTTCCTACTATTCCAGCTGTACGAATTCAAGCTAATCCTTCATATAAAAATAATCTCACAAAACATCCCATTGCTTTCTCAATAGAATAATAAATCTGCTAATGAACATGTTCTGTAATGATTTTCATGGCTGCCCTCAGTGGGAGAAGGCAGGGGAGAGGAGGAGGGAGGACGGATTGCCAATAGGAGAGGAAAGGGGAGAGAGACAAAGCAAACTTTGGATTTCCTGTACTGATAACAAGGACGGGGAACTACAAACCTCCTAAATGAGACCTTCTGAGACATACATCTCTGTAAAAAACAGATATCCCCCCAATACTGAGTATTATGCTTCAATTCCAGAGAGAAGCTGCTTATATATCTCTGAATGATGCTAACATTCCTAATTGAAGTCTTTTTTAATATTAAATATTTTCAAATGTTCAAATTAGAAAGCTTATTAAATAGCAAGATTTAATCATCAGCTGCTCTTGATTTAAAGTTAGTAAAATACAAAAGTTATGCCTCTCCCCCAAATAAATAATTCAAAACAAACCACAGACAAGGCCATTCTTGATTGCATGTAAAATTTTCTCCCCGTATTTATCTTAAGGAATCCTAATTTCAGCATATGTTAAAATATAGCCAAAGACTTCCAATGGGTTGGAATGTCCGAAAGAACAATGGGAAAGAGTTCCAGGTAGCAACTAGTAAACATTCTAGTCTTGGGTAACTTTTGCTCTCTTTAAAATTAATTAGCAAACAATTCCTTGCTTTGCACCTATAAGTTTTCAATGAATGCCACTTCTGAATAGGCTGGATTGTGACCTTGGCATGTTGCGTCCCACTCCAGGGAAGGTACCCTTTTAACACTTAGAAGTTCTGGGTCCAATTTCGTAGGAATGCTGGCTTTGACTGTCGAGAACCTTTCCCCTCACATGACTCTTAGAAGATGCCTTTGTCAGACTGGTTCATAACTCCTAGTCTCGATCCTAAAAAAGTGCGACACATTTCAAGTTCTCAGTCTCTCCTCCTTTCTGACCAATAGGAAAATGTAGAACGACATACATGGAAGTATTTCCATAGGAATTGGTGTTCTGAGGGGCTAGGTCTCATGCTTTATATGAAGTGTCCTAACTGCCCACTTGGCCTCAGTATTATTTGGGGTTATGCAGTGAGGCCGGCCCCACTGGGAGAAGGCCTACATCAGGCAGGTCTCCCTCCGCATCAAAGCACAACGTGTGCCCAGTCCACTTTTCCCTCCTTGTCACATACGTGCCTTCATCCTTCAAGGTCCCTCATCATCTTAACAAGGGAAGCTGGCCCTTTCTTTTTCCCTTGCCATCTTGAAAGCAAGACTCCCACATGGGTTCTGCAACCTGTGTTCAAACAGTTTTTCCAGGAGACTGTTTAAAGTTAAGGTCCCCAATGGTGTCTTCCAATCAGCTTGGAATGTTTTACAAAATGTAATTTAAAGGTGCTTTGGTGTAAGTGAGCAAATTTTTAACTCTGGATAACTTTGTAATTTGCTTTTTTAACTGTTAACTAGCCAATATGGCTTTCAGGGCTCATCTAGCAGAGACAATTCATTTGCACCCAGGTTTTAAGCATTCTGTTCCTCACTCTTTTCTCCTCCATTTAGAAAACACTCCTGAAGTATAACAGAGTGGATGGAAAATATAAGATGTTGACAAGACCCAGAAAACATGTAAAAGGTTACCTCCATTTCCAGAGGTTGAAAAGTAAGCAATTTATCCCTGTCTTTGTTCTGAATGCTTGATATTAGTTTCTTTACTTCCAACCTACTTGGAAAACAGTCATGCTATGTGGCTTAAAATGCTAAGCAGATTCCGATATCCTATATACACGTGCAGTTATTTCCAAGAGAAAACCACATTTGCAAATGTCCTCAAAAGGTAAGCAACAAGTGGGGCCCCACAGCCAGGGACCAAGTTGTCAAGTCGGTCTGAGAACATGGGTTTGCTGTAGCTAAAAATTTCCTTCCTAGTGGTTGCAAAATGTGTACTGCTCTCAAAGAAAACACACATTGTTTTATGCCACTATGTGGCTTTCAAGTACAGACATTACTGAAGAAGTGTGAACACCAAATGTGTTGTCTTAATGTATTTAAGACATGGCTGGTGAAAGCATAAAAACCTTTACAGAGACGCTGCGCTGCAGAGGGAAATCAAACAAAATCAAACACAAAAGACTGAAAAGAATACATGCCATGTATCAGTAAGCAAAGCTTAATCTTCACATAGTTCTTGGAAATCACAAGGTATCCAAATGCGTGCAAGGTTTTAAATAAATTGCAGAGAAAACAGGGTCTTGCCAGCTTCAATTTTCTTGTAAGTGAAATCCACCACAGGGAGGGGAAGGAAAGTGATCCGTGATTCCCTTCGTATTATTGGCCACTTCATTAATGTTTTTTTTTTCTTCCCAGAATGATGACAACTTAATCCTGGAAGGAGGAAAAGAGAAAATTGCTATATGTAAAAAAAACAAAACAAAACAAAAAAAACAAAAAAAAAAACAAAAAAAAACAAACAAAACTTACATCATTCATTTTTTCTAAATTACATGAGACATCAAAATTGGCCAGGCCAAAGTGAGCCTATCCGTTTTCTCCACAGCCACCCTGAGCACACATTTCGGAGGCAGAGTACTCTCTTTCACCAAAACAGCTCTTATAATATGATAAACAAATGTTCTGACTACACTTTTTCCCTTAAAATAACTTAACTCCATGAATGTAAATGGTCTAACTTCTTCTTGGATTATTTAGAGAAAAGGAAATTCAGCAAATTTCCTTCCCCAAATCATTAGTAGTGATACTGGTCTTAATTAAGTGCCTGTAGTATCATACAGACCATTAAAAGGACATATCCTCATGTTCATTTTTATGAACATGAAATAGAAAAATGGATCACATACATGCTTTAAAAAAATCCAGCTGTATATAATTCCTTGGTTGCCTATTATCAGACCTACTTTCAGCAGAATGAAAATTGGCCAGTATGACCTGAATTGCCAGTCTCTTCCCAACATCCTGCCTATGACTGTGTGTTTCCAATGGTGCCTGCTTAAGCTCGGTAACTACTTCCGTGTGAACAGTTCAAGAAGAAAGAAGGAATGTTCCCTCTGTTCCTCTTCACATTTCTCTTTGGTCCTTAAACATTGTCATGGAGCCCTAGGATGGGAAAGAAATGTCTTGCCAGGAAGGATGAAAAGGAACACTCTCAGGATCATGTCACACAGCCCAGGGATTCCAGCTCCACTGAATTCCAGAACCAACTCATCATCTCCATTTAGAAGCTCAAGGTCACCGAGGCCTGGTCAGGCCTGTTTGTCCCCTTCTATAGTGCCACATGGTCATCCTCCCAAGCAGAGAAGGAACCTTGATCTTTTGTTGAGACCTCACCGCACAGCTGTCCTCCTGCTGCACACGCATGCAGGCTGTCGTGCCAAGAACTTCACTGATGTGTGGTGCTACTCTGACCAAGAGAGCAGAAAGTTCCAGCCTCACAGTTAGGAACAGCACACTCCTGACTCGCTACTCATTTCCTCCACTTGGTATGGAAGGGTAACCTTCCATCTTTTCTTTTTCATTGAGGTGAAATTCATAGAACATAAAATTAACCATTTTAAAGCATATAATGTAGTGGCATTTTGGACACTCACAATATTACACAAACATCACCTCTATCTAGTTCCAAAACATTTTTGCTACCCTGAAAGCAGTCCTCATATTCTTTTTTTTAAAAAAATTTTTTTTTCAACGTTTATTTATTTTTGGGACAGAGAGAGACAGAGCAGGAACGGGGGAGGGGCGGAGAGAGAGGGAGACACAGAATCGGAAACAGGCTCCAGGCTCTGAGCCATCAGCCCAGAGCCTGACGCGGGGCTCGAACTCCTGGACCGCGAGATCGTGACCTGGCTGAAGTCGGACGCTTAACCGACTGCGCCACCCAGGCGCCCCTCAGTCCTCATATTCTTGAAGCAGTCACTCCCATTCTCCTCTTGCCCCAGCCCCTGGCAACCGTTAACCTGCTTTCAGTCTTTGTATTCACCTGTTCTGGATATTTCATACAAACAGAATCCTACAATACGTGACCTGTTGTGTTGGACTTCTTCCACTTAGCACAATCCATCCATGTTGGAGCATGTATCAGTACTCCATTCTTTTTTATGGCCAATAATATTCCATTTTGTTCATCCATTCATGAGCTGATGTGTATATGGACTGTTTTTGCCTTTTTGCTATTATGAATAGTGCTGCTATGAACATTCACGGACAAGTATTTAAACACCTGTTGTCTATTCTTCTGGGTAAATACCCAGGGGTGGAATGGCTGTGTCATATGGAAATTTTATATTTAACTTTTTGAGAATTGGAAAACTATTTTCCACAGTGGCTGCATCATTTTTTATTCCTACAAGTGATACACTAAGGTTCCAATTTCTCTACAACACCCTTGCCAATATTCGTTATTTTCTGTTTTTGCCTTTTTTTTTTTGGATTATAGACATCTTAGTGGGGTGAACTGGTACCTCATTATGGTTCTGATTTGCATTTACGTAATGATGAGTTAGGTTGAGCACCTTTTCATGTGCTTGATTCTTCTTTGGAGAAAATATATTCCAGGTCCTTTGCCCATTTTTAAATTAGGTTGTCTTTTTGTGTTGAGTTGTAGGACTCTTTATATATTTTGGATGTGAATCCCTTGATTTGCAAATATTTACTCCCATTTTGTGGATTATCTTTTTACTGTGTTGATAGTGTTCTTTCATGCACAAAAAATTTTAATTAGGATGAAGTCCAATTTATCCATTTTTTTCTTTTGTTGCTTGTGGTTTTGGTGTCATATCTAAAAATCCAATGTCAAATCTAAGGTTATGAATACTTCTGCTTTCTTCTAATAGTTTTAATTATTACATTTAGATCTTCAATCCATTTTGAGTTAAACTTTGTTTATGGTATTAGATAGAGGTGACATTCCATTCTTAAGAGTTCCCTATCCTCAGTGACTGACACAAATGTAAACAAAAGCCCTTACCTTAAGTTTCTGGGAGAGACCTGGGGGTGGAGTGAGAAGCCTGTTTGGATGGATATCACACATAGGCCCTTTGCTATCGCTAAGTCAAAACTCCTCAGGTATTTTCTCAAATACTTGCTGCTTGTGGCTCACTTGGCCAGCCCTGACCCCTGCCAGGTTGCCCAGATATGCCTTTATCAAACCTTTTCTTAAAAAAAAATATTTATTTTTGAGAGATAGAGCATGAGCAGGGGAGGGGCAGAGAGAGAAGGAGACAGAATCTGAAGCAGGCTCCAGGCTCTGAGCTGTCAGCATAGAGCCCCACACAAGGCTCAAACTCACAAACTGCGAGACTACGACCTGAGCCCAAGTCCGATGCTTAACCGACTGAGCCACCCAGGCCCCCCAAACCTCTCTCTCTCTCTCTTTTTTAAATGTTTATTTATATATTTTGAGAGAGAGAGAGAGAGTGAGTAGGGGGAGGAAGAGAGAGACAGAAAGGATAGAGAGACAATCCCAAGGAGGTTCCGTGCTGTCAGCACTGAGTTCAATACGGGGCTCAATCTTAGAAACTGTGAGATCATAACCCAAGCCGAAATCAAGAGTTGGACGGTTAACTGACTGAGCCACCCAGGCACCCTGATCAAACCTTTTCTTAAATAAGTCACCACCCTAGCAAAAATAACTAAATGAGAACAACTGCGTTTGTCCCATCCCACCTTGTTCTTCCAGGGAAATGAAGTAAATCCATCTTTTGTTCTACCTGTTGCTCCCACATAATCATGCATTCTGACTTGTGCACTGACATCTTTCCTGAGGCCCATGACATCAAAGACAGAGAGCACTTGTCCCCGCAGCAAGTCAAACACACCTGTCCACAGGCATCTTCAGGTGGTACCCAACCCTGCTACCAAACTTGACATTTTTATTAAGCAGATGAAAAAAATGCTCTTTGTCTTCCACGTTGCTTCGACAGA
The DNA here is from genome assembly GCF_014898765.1 of Herpailurus yagouaroundi. Classification (NCBI taxonomy): domain Eukaryota; kingdom Metazoa; phylum Chordata; class Mammalia; order Carnivora; family Felidae; genus Herpailurus; species Herpailurus yagouaroundi. Next base: position 66,145,490 of record NW_024412391.1, read on the forward strand.
GATTTCATCTCTTCCAGGAAGCCTGCCCACCTTGGACAAATGGGAGAGTGGTGGGTTTGTCTTAACATGAGCTTACCTAGGCATGGAGTTCCTACAACCACACACAAATGATATATAGTTGACCCTTGAACAATGTAGGGATTGGGGCACTGGCTCCATGCACAGCTGAAAATCTGCGTAGAACTTTTGACTCCCCCCAAAAGTGACTACTAACTGCCTACTGTTGATTGGAAGATATACTGGTAACGTGAACAGTTGATTAACACATATTTTGTATATGCATTATGTACCGTATTCCCACAATATGGTAAGCTAGAGAAGAGGAAATGTTATCAGGAAAACCGTAAGGAAGAGAAAATACATTTACAGTAGTGTTCTACATTTATCAAAAGAATCAGCAAGGAAATAGACTTGAGTAGTTCAAACTCGTGTTGTTCAAGGGCCAACTGCTGCCAATGGCTGGCTTTCCTCCATTCTACCACTTTCATCAACTGAATGCAGACCTGGTTCCCAGGCTGACTTCCTAAACGAGTGACTTAATTTAGTCCCTCCAGGGTGGGGACATTTCCTGTGAGGGAGCAAGTAAGGAGGCAGGTGGCATCATTATGTTTCTGATTAAGCTTGGTTTTGTTAACTTCTGTGTCCCTACAGTAGAGCCAAGATACCCTGCTAAGATATTCAGTAAACCACTGCTGAATGAATAGGAAAGGATAGGGTAGAATCTGAACATTTGGGAGTGGAATATATTTTTAGGCGTAGAGTTCCCTCATGGCACATTGACTGAGGGCAAATGCTGTGCCTGTACTCTTACTGAAAGAGCACAGTGCTGGGTACAGAGTCAGACATCGGCAGATACACCACTGGCCAAGAAAGGTGGGTCTTGTGGGACAAACTTTTTTTTTTTAACCTCATGACATTCTGTTTGAATGATCTGATTTTCAGTATGTCTGATCTGACATAATAATAAACTATGTAGTCACCATGAGCCAGGGCATGTTACTATCCTGTTTGGTTGATACGCAACTTTTTTTTTTGGCCATTGCTGGTGTTTGTCTTTGCCTTTGTCCTGATTCTTCGAGTGTAATTTCTAGAAGAATAGCATGTGCCTAACCCAGGGCATAAGCAGAATTGGATATTAAAGGATAATGCATAATAGTAATTGGATAATAAATGGTGAACATGGTGATTATGGATAAGTCCATTACTTATGTTTGGGCTCAGACATTTAATGAAAAGAGCCAGTAATAAAAAAGAAGGGCAGTGCCAATGAGAGCTAGCCTCTTTTCCATCTCTGTGAGATGACTCTGTAGACCAAATTGTGCCAAGTACCCTGCCTGACACTGTTCATAAGCGGCATGGGACAGCCTTTCTCCCTCCTTGGGCAGCATCAGCATCAATTTCAATTTTCAAGGACTATATATAAGGTGCATCAATTTACTGCTAGAAGAATTCTTCAAGATCTAAATGTAATCATACATTTGACATGTGGAGAGGTAGGTGGAAGGAGTGATGGTAAACGACATTCACAGAGAAGCAAAATATAATAGCAACATAAATCCTTCCCTTACATTTAATTGATTATTAAAATAGACCACATATGCAACACAAATGAACAGTGACTATGACTTACAAGCTCAACTAAGTGCGCATCAACATAAGTCTATATATCATCAGATTAATGGGTGCCATTTTTACCTTGCTTTCTGCCTCTGCAATGTTCTTTCTCTAGAAATGAATGTTTTAAACAAGAAATTGGATTTTATTGATAAAATCCCTATTCAGAAATATCTACATAGAGCTTCTCAGCTATAAATATTAATTAATTGGATCGCTGGTACCCATAATGCAACTTTGTTCTGACCCATGTGCCCTATGAACTAGATATTTTTTGGATTCAATTTTCTTAAAACCAACTGTCAGCATCATGTGATGGAGGAGATGAAAAATGAAAATGAGCAGTCCCGCTGTGCAGGTGGGTGACCTGTGGGAGAGAGTCTGCCTGGTAGGATTTTTACACGAACCATCAGACACAGACCAATTGATTAGATCATCTCATACCCGCCACCAACTAGGCTCAAGAGACTAATTAGAGAGAGTACTGCCTGCGCAGGCACCCCATTGACACCTAATTTGCTCAGCCAAAGCCTTTGGGGAAAATGTATTATCTCTGCAGCTGCACTTCATGCATTTCTGATTTGAGGCATAAGCAAGGAGTGCTTCATCACTCTTTTGAGCAAACTGAATGTAGAAGCCCTTAAGTGCTAAATGCAAGCAAACAGACCCAAATTAAAAACGGGCCAGGCTCTTTCTAATTCCCTCTGTGCTCCCCATTAAATCTCTGTGTGTACATACACACACACCCCTCCACACACACATGCAGTTTACATGCCGGCGGGACCATACAGTTGAAGACCCCAGCTCAGGGTGCTTCTATGTGATCAGATGGCCTTTCTTCCACTAGCCTATTTACCCACTCTAAGGTTTTGTGTTTGTTTTATTGTCTTTTTTTGTCCCCCCTGCTGCATTACCTCTCTGCGAAGTATTCTTCTTTTTTTCTACAGGAAGACTCTGGCCCATTTTTTTCTCCTCTAAGCCTCACTGGAGAGAAGCGATTATTTTGATTCCAAATTAAAACAACTGTAGGTTTTCCTTTCATCGCCTAAATTGTGAACAGGATATTCACCAGGACGTATGTGAAACTGTAGGGTAATCCGCTCATTTCTGTTTGAGAGACTCTTTGTTAAGATACTAACAGAGAGGGAAGAATTATTAAAATTTGACAGAAGGAAAGCTGCCTCACAATGGCAAAGATGGTATAGAATTATGAAATAATTATCTTCAAGAAAAAACAATATATGTCATTTGACCAAGTTTAGCTTTTATCTGTTTATCTGAAATAAAACCAATTCCAATCTTCTTTTCAAATGTAGAAACCAAACCACTGGTACAGGAGTTATTTAAAGATAGGTAGGTAATTAATTACATGCTTTAAAAAAAAAGGAATAAAAATTAAAAATTCAGACAATGTGGAAAAACTAGGTTAGCTTTGTGCCAAATCTAGTTACTAATTTTATGCCTTTCTATTCACATGTTAGAAAAATTATTTTACCCACATGTTCTGGTAAATTACAATTCTGCTTTGTAATTTTTACACTTATTCTTAAGAACTCAATAAAGATATTTTAGCTAGCTACTTTTCTTTTTTAAGTTTATTTATTTATTTTGAGAGAGTGTGTGTGCAAGCAGGGGAGGATGCAGAGAGAGAATCCCAAGCATGGAGCTTGAGGGATTCAAGCTTGATCCCGTGTGGGGCTTGATCCCGTGAAATCTGAGATCATGACCTGAGCCAAAATTAAGAGTTGGACACTTAATCTGACTGAGTCACCTGCCCCTTAGTTTCTACTTTTATACCAGCATTCAAAACTGGCCTAAATTGTCAAATGATAGTCAAAGGATTATAGTGGCCACCTTAGTGAATATCTTTCTGAAGGTAAATGGAAAGTGGTTATAGGGGAGATGCCTGAAAATAGTTAGAAAAGCAGGGCCTTAACTAACACATATAACTGTCTATAGAATTTATTCTGATATTATGGAAAACATAGTCCAGAAAGCTCCCCCTCCTCAAGTACCACATTAAAAAGATTTCATGTGGAAAATATCCAGGAAAGTAAAAACCTACCAGGCTGTGCTACCTTGAGTTTAATTTTGCTTAAAATACTAAGAAAAACAATGAAATTAATCTTTTGTACTTAATTCATCTTCAAGCAGCATTCACTACTTATAGAAAATTAACTCCAGAAATAAGCCTGCTAAACCCTAAGCAATAGGCAAGCATGGATCTCTCTGAAGTAAGTATGTGCACTTACACACACACATATATATATACACACACATATATATATACACACACACATATACATACAATATGAATGAATATATATGGCACATGTATTCATTTTTACATATAGAACACATATACTCAAGTTTTATACTGTAGATGCTATATAAATGTTATCTCAAAATGGTTAAGTTTTAATCTTTATACTGATTTCAGAAAATCTGGGGACAGCTTAATTTCTTCGTTGTTTTGAGTGACTTTAATTATGTCATGATTTGGCTAGAAATATAGTTTTCTTGCAGAAAATTTGAAATCAGTGTTTTCCAGTTCTCTGACATTGCACTGAAGCTCCTTGGGAGCTTCCTGAAGGAAGTAGAAAATCAGTCAAACCTACTTCTGTAACTTATTTCTGACTTATGATAATCATGTTTCTTCCCCATCCCTCCACCCCCCAGAAGAGAACACATCTTTGAGACCAGCAAGAGAATATTAATTAAAATGAATGCAGAGATAGACAGGCTTTGTTTTAAGCTTAACAGAAGGTCCATCATTCAAAATAGCTCAAATCCTTTAAGTTGAAAGCCGTTTAGTAACATCCATATGGATGCACAAGGCACTAATTGCAGTGACTTTGCACATTTTAAGCTTCATGCCAAAGCGGAGATTTTAATTAAAAAATTTTAGGCAAAGCTATAAGTCTCACATTTCAAACAGAGCATTTCTCACACAAGGAAACTTAACATATCATTTTAATAATCATCACTATCAATGAACATTTATTGAAATTCCCATTAAAAACCAGGCATTGTATGATGTATAATTAGTGGTAACTGAAAAGAATGCTGGTGTGACTGTTTATTAAATCAGATTTATGTAAATGTAAAAGACTAGTCATATTTTAGACCCATGTGGATGGCAATTCTGGGAGCATGTCCTGTCTCAATGAAGGTCAAGAGAAGTGCAGGGAGACAAGGAAAGTACTGATCTGGATCTTCTAAGAGCATCCAAGACACAAACCGTCTTTTACAAAATCTTTTATAAAATCGTATCTATATAATCATGTGTCCACATATACAAATACATAACTGTGAGGTTTGAAATAGCTCATTGAAATAATTTTAATGACAAAATTAAGAATAGAAGACCCTTTACCAAATGGGACTTGTTCTTCCCAAGGATTTCACATTTGAAGCTTTATTTGCTCAGCATACCTTTATAACTGACTGGCTGCCAAGTGGGATAAGTTAATTAAACAGGATTCAGACTCTTTCACCTTCCTTATATATTACAGTCCTACTAAACTATATTTAAATAAACCAAATACAAAGCTATATAGACAAGCAGTGTGCAAATTTTTTACAACTTAAAACAAACACACACAAATATAAAACTACTTCTAAGTATTTAGCAGTCAGAGAAACACGAGGATTCATGTCTGACTTTCATTAAAAGATCTGAGAGGAGATCTGAGACTTCATTTTGGGTGGAATTTTTTCTTTCAAATGAAAACCTGCCTAGTACTATTATCCAAAGTGTTGAAGAAGAAGAAGTTTTCATGCTAAGGGTTTTGAATTCAATATAATATGATCACCTACAATGTCATTCTGTCTAGTGAACCATTGTATTGCAGAAATCTGCAAAGCTAAAACATAAATTTCTGTGGTCGGAGTTAGATTACAAAGGATGGATAAAGAACGATGTCAGCAGAAACCAGAACTCAGATGGTTTCATGTGAGAGATGTAGATTTACTGTTGAAGTTTTGAGTCACCAAGTCACGGCAGCCACATGCCAGAGACATAAAAACAGTTGCACGTGAGTTGAAGAGGTGCATGGTACCGTACCTACCATCCACTTACCCACATGCTTCCGCTTGGCTTGGCTTGGCCACATGCTCTGGCTTGGAATTCACTGTTTATTGCACATATCTTCTTGATATTAGCACATTTTGCTCTGCCATCCAAAATTCTATACCTTTAACCCTTCCATCAATCTTCTTTCACCTGTAAGCTATGCTAGTATTTTTATTAGTGTTTTTACTGCTTTTGTGAGTCCTATGTGCTTTAGACTGAATGTTTGTATGCTCCCCAAATTCCTATGTTGAAACCTAATCCCCAGTGTGATGGTATTTCCAGATGGAATCTTTGGGAGGTGATTAGATCATGAGGGTGGAACTCACATGAATGGGATTAGTGCCCTTATTAAAGAGACCCTAGAGAGCTCTCTCACCCCTTCATCATGTGAAGACACAGGAAAGAAGTGAAAGAGGGTCCAGACATGAATCTGCAGGTGCCATGGACTTCCAGCCTCCTGAATGGTGGGAAATAAATTTCTGTTGTTTATAAAGCCTCCATTCTGTGGTATTCTGTTATAGCAGCCTTAATAGACTGAGACATTATGGTTACCAAATTGAAAAAAAATTCTTACTCTGTTTTTTTTCCATAAGTCATATAATTTTTACTGAGGTATTCTGCTGAACACAGGTAGGAAAATGGACATCATATTCTAGCCGAAACATCTATTCTTGTGGAGCACATTCTGATATTGTCACAGAACGACACATCGTAGACACTATCATAGCAACATTTTTTTCCTGAGAAGGGTCCAAACAAGGACGGGGGGGGGATGCGGATGCTGGACAGCCAGCTCACCGGGCATCGACCCCTGCCCACGTATCAGCCTCACAATGTGAACAGTGCCAATGAACAACTTCCTGATGAAGACCAAGGACAAATCACTAAGTGCTGAGTCATGGAAACTAAGATGATCTACATGTAAAGTCATCTGATATGCATCTCCACAAAATTATAACTAAAGTATTTTGGTACTGGTTATACTGCTATAACTAGTTACTATATCTTTTTTTTTTAAGATTTTGTTTTTAAGTAATCTTCACCCCCAATGTGGGGCTTGAACTCACAGCTCCGAGATTAAGAGTTGCATGCTCTATCGACTGAGCCAGCCTGGCGCTCCATAAGTTGCTATATCTAATAGCCAAGATGAGCTCTGAGAGACAGAATTACAGAACACATGTCATGAGAAATAAATACTAGCATTTTGTGCTCAGGTAGCATCTTCTCTCAAAGTATATTTCCATTAATTCTCTCATTGAATGAAAGTGCCTTAAAAAATAGGACCACAACCATAAGAACAGATTTTATAAAATGGAGTTTTCTGTGTGTGTGTTTAAATTCTACTCCTTTAGTCACTGGTTCAATGTCCTCTGGCATAGCTGCAGCAGGAGGTTATGTTCCAGGTTTAAATACCCCTGCATTCACTAGAGGAGCCACAGCATTTCGAAGAATGAGGGGGTACCAACTGTGATGTGGTTTGCCAGGACTGAGGAGGGTTTCTAGGATGGAGGTCTCTCAGTTTTAAAACTGGAGCAAATCACAATGAATTGGTCACCCTCACAGAAACAACAGGGTTGACAAGTTGCTACTTCCAACTTTATAAAAACAGAGCCAGCAAACTCGGCACTTTACTACACAAACTAAGACATGCTGATGCTCTGGTCTCAGAATGTGTGTCACAAAGTGTTACAAATGCTAAATACAGAGAGTGGCAAAAGATCTGCTGAAAAGAGGGTGGGATCTGGGCCTTCCTCCTCTCAGCCTCCAAGGGATTTTTCATCTCTCCTTGAGGGTTTTAGACCTTCCTCTGTAAGTTCTTTTTTTTTTTTTTTTTTTTTTTTTTTACTGAAGCCACGGTAGCTCCAATTCTGCTCTAATGCGGTTGTTGAATTCAAACCCATCAGCTTGTTCTCTACCATAATTCTCAGTTGTACTTTCAATAAATTCATCTATTTAAATTCACACATGCCTGAGCAGGATGGCTCAGAGGAGGAGGCTAAGACTGCCATTCTCAAATGAAACATCTCAAATTTGCACGTCTGGGCAAATACTGCTTGATACTCTGCTGCACAAGACACCCCTTCCCCACCCCCATATCAATCACCACCCACCAGAAAGATGCCTTAGGTACTCATTAAATAGTTTGCTCACTTGTGTCTTTATATTTGCATATGCATTTAAAAGGAAAAGGCAAAACAAATGTGCACTAACTCCTAGCTTCACTGCTCTGCTGTCCTTTGTAAGTCAAACATGATTTACTGTTTTTGATTAGCCCATGACCTCAGACAGACTTTCAAATTGCAGCATTTGGAGCTCTGAAATACTGTCATGTCTTTTAAAGAGCAACCGCAATAAATTAGAAAACATCATCACTACGCTCTTTCCTTGATTCACTGTGGTTGCACATCGTGGACTAGGAGTTTCAGCTCATTAAAAATGTGAAGGCTGTAATGTCTGATGAATAAGACACTCACATCAACACAACTGGTTTCCTCCTAGTATAAAACAATTAAAGTGCCAACAGCTCAGTGGTTTAGCGGCAGAGCAAAGAACAGCACTTGCAGGGCTGGGTCAATCTCTCCCTTCCAATGGTAACAGAGCTGGAGAATGCAGGGACAGTAGCTGGCACACACAGGCTCATGGGATTAGGGGATGCTTCATGCTTTTTTAGTGGCCACTTGTGGTGGACTGAAACAAAAGCACCAATGGAATTAGGGGAATCGAGCTCTTACTGTGGGAGGCAATGCAGCACTTTTTCACCTTGTCCTAAACCAGAATCCCACACACAGTGGTTAAGTCAGGAATGTGACATCCTCCCTTCCACACCTGTGAGCAGAGCACATCCAGAAAGATCTTATTTCCTCTTCACACAGATGCTAAAGAACAGAGTCATGCCTTGTCTGTTTGTTTTCCAGTCTGCTGGCATTAAAATTGTACCTAAGCACCTATCACGTCTCATGATGCTCTGTTAAGTCCTTTCAGAAGTTCTGACTTTGAACACTGGGGCCATTTGGAAAAAACAAAACAAAAACAAAAACAAACACTGATCTAGTGACTTTGTTGCTTTCAGGGGGTAAAATCATTCCAGTTCCATTTTCAACGTAATAATTAAATAGATGTACATTGTAAGAAATATAAAAATGTGGGGGAAAACACACCCACCCTCATTAGCTTCACTAAGCTGTTTTGGTTATGTGTCTCTTGCAATTCTTCCATTTGGCGGCTCTGCATGAGATGTCATGCACAATGAGCAGGGCCTGAGATGCTAAAATGGAAAAGCTCTTTTGTTTTCTAATTACTGACCTCCAGAGTTTTAGTGCTAGAGTTTATATAATCAATTACATAGGGCCAGAGTTCTCATAATTAATTATTGAGTACCTTGGTGCAAGCAGGATGTAAAACCACTCATACTTGGATTAACATGGTAAAGTAAAATCTTGTCTTTCTCAGTACTTTCTTAAGAAAAATAATAATGTATTGATTTTAGGCATAAAGCAGAGAGAAATTACTAGGAATAATGGTGTGAAATGAAGCAAAGAAATATTTAGAGAGACTAGGAAACAATTAATGGCAACAAGAGCTTTCTGTTAGAAAAGTATGCATGCAATCACAGTCACTGTTTGGAGGGCTATCTTTCTAAGCACTACACATATATCACAGTAATCCGTCTTGATATAAAATCTTTTCACTTGAAATTTGAAAATATGTACATTTACTTCTAGGTACTAATGAATTGCCTCCAAATTATTTATTTATTTAATTTTTAGAAGTAGGCTCCACATCCAACATGGGGCTTGAACTCACAACCCTGAGATCGAGAGTCACATTCTCTACTGACTGAGCCAGCCAGGTTCCCCTAAGAATTGCCTCCAAATTGAATTAATAAATATCTAAGTTGTAAAATCAACTTAGATAAAATCTGTAAAATCAGATTTTGTAAAATTTTGTAAAATCAAAATTCACTCCTTTTCACTCTTATTCTGTCTGTGGTGCCTTTTACAATTGTGTGTACTCTAAATATTATGATTATATACTTATTACAATTTTATTAAAATTTTCAAACACAGTTGCATGCATTCTAAATATCATGATCACATATTTTTTCAAACCTACAGAAAAAAGAATTATACAGTGAATATCCACATATCCACTATATAGATCCTGCAATAAACATTTTGACATATTTGCCTTGTAATATATCTATTCATCTGCCTATGGTTCTATCCATCCATTAATCCATCCTATTATTTATCAGTACACTTCACCTCTAAATGTACATGTAATTAATTACACCCTTATATATATTTATGTTTTTAAGATAAACCTTACAATAAAATGCAAAAAAACTTAACTGCATCATTTTATGAGTTTTTAACAAGATTACACAGGAAATGTCACATTGCTATGTAACAGAAAATATCAGGTTTTTAAAAAAATTTTTAAATGTTTATTATTTTGAGAGAAAGAGAGATAGACACAGTGTGAGTGGGGGACGGGCAGGGAAAGAGGGAGACACAGAATCCAAAGCAGGCTTCAGGCTCTGAGCCGTCAGCACAGAGCCTGACACGGGGCTCGAACTCATGAGCTGTGAGATCATGCATGACCTGAGCCCAAGTTGGACACTCAACCGACTGAGCCACCCAGGTGTCCCAGAAAACATCAGTTTTAATTCAGAATCTGAGATTATGATGTTTCTCACCAACAAAAAAAATGTCTTTAATGTACCTCCTCTTTCCTACTCTCACCAATTCCTCAGTGGGCAAAACACTGATAAATGCAACTGCCAATAGGAGAACAGGCACAGAGTACTTGGACTGTGATGATTCTTAAAACTTTGTGAGTCACTGCCAAACTGAAGAACCAGGTGAACACCAAGAATTCTCTCTAGAAAACGACATCTTTATAATTACAGTCAGGTTTTTTTCCATACAGTCTAAGTTGGCTCACCGACTTTGTGAATTCCATTAGTAGGTCCAGGGACCCCAGTCAAGGATCTCAGGATTAGACTGTCAGAATGTTGAACCATCAAGGAGCATTTCCACCATCTAGCCACAATTTTAGAGCATACTGCAGAGGAAATAGCTTCTGTGAAAATTAAGTACTTGAAGGTAATTCCTTTTGGACAACTGGCACAGTCTAGGGAGACTTCTATTAAGGGGGAAAAGGCTTACATGATTTCCTACACTCTCCCTCGATGATCAAAATACAACCAACCAAAACAAAACAAAACAAAACAAAACAAAACAAAACAAAACAAAAATCTCATTCAGTCTATGGGTTGTGTTCCTTCAAGAAAGATGGAACCTGGACCATTCTATCTGATGAAGGCAACTGCTGCAAGAGAAGCATAAATGGGAGGTGTGGATCCCAGCATAGGGATCTAAATAGATGATCCTCAGAAACATGAGGAGCTGAATCAAAGATTCTTTCCCCCGACACAATCCTTCATTCTTCGCTTCTTTTCTTCTTTATTAAAGTCATTATCAGTGATGTACCAATATTAATGCAGGATAACAGACAAATAGAAATGAATTCAATTGTCCCCATTCTTCACTTTATTTCATATGCCGTATTTATTTTATCATTGTGAAAATAAACATTATTGAGAGCTTCTCATAGCTTTGTCAATGACCCTGAACTCTTATTTTTCCTTTTAAGGTAAAAAATAGTATCAGCCAAGAATCTGCAATTGTTTCTAATATGGCCACCTACGTTTTCCCTCTCAGAGAGGCCTGCAGACAATGATCGTCTCTGAGGACTCACCTTAGCAGTTAGAGAGGATTTATTGTGCCTCTGGCCCCCCACCTGCAAAAGGCAGGCATTTTATATTTTATGCTTGAGAAAGCTGCAGCTGTTAGAGAAATATTTCATATTCTTATGTTCTGGACAAAGTTTTGTTTTTCTTACCAATCACAGTGTTTTTTCTTATCATCAGAAGACCAACCCATGGTCTCCTGTATCTGCTCTTTACAGACTGATCTGCCTTCTGTGGTCTTACTTTGGTTTTGTCATTTCAGAATTGTGGCATAACAGAACTTGGTCTGGAAGCTTGGCATACTAATGACTCTTGCTCACTTTCATCTTCTTGGTTACATTCTATCTACACTTGTACCCTATTCATCCTAGGCACATGAATTATTTGCTCCTTCTTTCCTAAGAGACAAGAAAGGTTTATGGTTTATGGTGTCTCTCTGGGACCTGGGGTGGTCTGCAGGTGTGGAAGAGCCTGCAGATCTTCAGGAACCCATTAAGGAGAGAAAAGGAAAGTGTGGAATCAGGGATGACTCTTCTCCCAGTTAGCACAAGATCACCATGGCAAGCACACCTAAATCTCCTTCTACCTTGCTCTTTCCCATTGATCTGCTTGCTGGTTTGGGTGCCCAGGGGAATTTGCACAGAATTGCTTTAGTTCTCTGATCCACATAATTTTACTTTTATTCAACTTAATTTTATACCATTTCTTTCCTTGAGTGATAATAAAGAAGGGAGTAAGAGCTTCAAATTCAAAGTATCCATACATTTTGACCACAGTTTTGTACCTGATCAGATGCAACAAGGCCATTCCTCATTTCTCCTTCTTGAAGCTTTGCATTTCTTTTTCCTGTGATCTCCCTCTCCTCAACGCACTCATACACACATGCACACCATTTGAATGACAACTGGTGGTATTCTTGAGGGAACATTCTGAAGAGAAATTCTAAACATATAGAAGGGATCCCAAGCATCTTGCAAACTCATAACACTTCTACAATTAAGCCAAAGTAGAGGAAGTTTAAGGAAAAACTGGATTCGGCATAATGAAATCTAAACTTTTTTCATTTATATGAAAAGTATAAATAATAGGGAGATTCACTTCCTTTACTTTTAAGCAACAAGAAAACAGGATGTTCTTCAGAGGTTCTGAGGGAATGGAGGGATAGAAAACCTTGCTATGATTGTTCTAGTGGCTTGTGAAGCCTCAACAAAAGCCAAAAACAAGAACACAATGCCAACAGTGAGACCAGACACCAACCAGTGAGACCAGTTCCTACTACCAGGAGCTGAGCACAAAGGTGGAGTCCAGGGGCTATGAAGCCATCTGCATGGGGCAGACATACTACATGTGATGATGTACAGAGGGCTGTGGAGGAGTTCACTCGGGCTGCAGTTTGCAACCCTCTTCAGACCCAGAAGCATGGGGCTTGATCTCAAGACACATGTGAGACCCAGCTGGTTTCACTTTGACACCATCTCTTCCCTCACTTTCTTTTCTTATTGAAATCCTTGACCTATGTTCCTTTCCATGCTTGACACTCACACAAGGCTCTCATTTTTGCCCCCAGACTTGTTTTCCTCCCTTGGGATTTTTTTTTTAATATTTCTGGGATCTAAGGAAATAACAGGAATGACTTTTCATCCTTCCCTAGAAATACTTTATGTTATCTCTAATGTTTGCTAACATTTCTGTGGCAGTCATTAGTGCACTATGTACTAATTTCCAGTTCTCTATCTTCTGTACCTTCAGTGGAATGCCCTTCCTATCTTCTCTGGAAGTTAGGCATGGACACTCAACATGTTCTGACCAATGAACTGTGCACATCCACGTGGCTGCTTCATCTTGGGCCAGTAATCATCTTGTCACATTTCTTTCCCCTGTCAAGGTGACTGAGGAGGGACATATGGAGATGTAGCCTCTGTTAGCTTGTGTCTCTTACAGAGCCCCCGATGACTCATATTAGATATAAAATGTGAGTAAGAAATAAACATCTGTTATGGTAAGCCACAGCAAAACCTAGCCTATCCTGAAAGATACATGCCCATGATGTATAATTTGGATCATAAGTCCTTGGATAAAAACTGCAACTTATCAATTCTTTAAAACAATCCTAGTGAAGTGGTTGGTTTTGCCATCTTTATTCCAATAGGGAAAAGGAACAGTGGAGAATACACATAATTTACTTAAGGACTCACAGCTAGTAAGTGGCAAAGTTGGAAATTGCACCCAGATTTTCTTACTCCAAATCCCATACTCTTTCCAACTCCACTGTGATGGCATTTAGCTCTTAAATGATATAGACAGGAGAGAAGATTCACTTCTGAAAAGTAATAGAACAGAATTTGAGAAGGTAATGAGAAAGATACTATAAGTCATATAAGAAAACCCATGATTTTATGCTAAAATGAATAGTGTTGGATACATCTGTCAAGCTTTATAGTGTTTTATTTTTGCTTGTGTTTCTTCCTTCTGGCAAGAGAAAAATTTCCAGGTATCTGGTGAAAAAATTGGGATTCTCATATGAATACCATTCTTAGTTGGGGAAATGGAACTTAAGATAATTGAAGCTTTGCTAAATATCCTTAGGTTTTAGAGAAAATTGTTTAGAAAAAAAGGAAGAAGTAAGATATGTTTCATGCTGAACACTGTATATCCAAATGAATTATTTTTGCAATGATATCTATTCAAGGCATTAGTGATGAACTGAAATTATAAAGAGGAAATAGAGAGATAGGACATCAAAACAGAAATAATCATGAGTGTCAAATATGACTCAACCTCTTTAACTACAAACACATAAAACACATGTATGAAAAAAGAAAATAAAATAACTGCATACTTTAAGGCACTTTGGTCATTACTAAATTAAAGATGAACCCTTTAAATTTAACATGCTCTTACTGACATCCTCTTGTTTACAGAAAGGAAAGTAGGCTTGAATCTCTGATCTCTAAAGTGATCAACAATTATACAACATAATGATATTCTGTTGTTCCATAGTTATACCTTATTTTGAGGTATGAGGCAATAAGGCAATGGAATTCTTGTCTTCATCCAATGACTATTTATTTATAACCATATTCTACAATGAGCACCAAGTCAAAGGATTTGGACTTGGTAATTTTTATTTAAAACTTTAACTAGAGATTCTGAAATTCTTATTCTAAACATGATAATGGTATGTTTCCTATGTCATTCCTATGATATTGCTTTCAGTTGCTTAGTTTGGGAAGAGATAAACAGTAGTCTCTACTACTTCTCAAGTCTATCAAGAGTTGATTAACACTTCCATTTTGTTACATTGTTCATCATCAGTAATCATAGGTATGAGTTTAAATACATAAAAGAAATTCAAGTGTGACTCTTTAAAATCTTCATTTCATTATGGGAAACAAAATTTCTTAAAAAATTACAATCTCAGACAATAAATCTCAGAATTCAGGGATCACTCGATAGATGTTGGTTCACTTACTCTTTCTGGTGTGAAAATTATGACAATCTTTAACAAATGAAGGTGATATTTCAAATAAAAAGGAGAAGAATTATAGGATTAATGGTGAAAGGAACATTACCCTGTTCATAAATATGTTTGGAAGAAGTTGCTAACTGTCTTAAGAGATTTCCACTTCCTCTTTGTGACAGTTGCCCTTACTAAAGTTTGGATTTAGAACTAACACTGAAGTAGCTGTTATTCATTCTCATGCATCTTAACTGCAATATGAAAAAAGAGAGGGATGTCTTAATTGGAACATATGGCAAAGAGCTTACCAGAGGAGTACTTAACAGTATTTAACTATATTTTCAAATAAAAATGGAACAAGTTATTATAAGGACAAAGAGTATTATTATTATGTTTAAAAGAATTAGAATTATGTTTAAAAGATTTAGAAAGTTTACTTATTTGCACTACCAAAGCAGATTTATTTATGTATTTACTTAATTATTATATGAAATTTATTGCCAAATTGGTTGCCCACCCCCCATCAACCCCTAAGTTTGTTCTCAGTATTTAAGAGTCGCTGATGGTTTGCCTCCTTCCCACTCTGTAACTTTTTTTTCCCCTTCCCCTTACCCCTGGTCTTCTCTTGAGTTTCTCAGGATCCACATATGAGTGAAAATATATGGTATCTGTCTTTCTCTGCCTGACTTATTTCACTTAGCATAACACTCTCCAGTTCCATCCACGTTGCTTCAAATGGCCAGATTTCATTCTTTCTCATTGCCACGTAGTATTCTATTGCATATATAAACCACATCTTCTTTATCCATTCATCAGTTGATGAACATTTAGGCTCTTTCCATAATTTGGCTATTGTTGAAAGTGCTGCTGTAAACATTGGGGTACAAGTGCCCCTATGCATCAGCACTCCTGTATCCCTTGGGTAAATTCCTAGCAGTGCTATTGCTGGGTCATAGGGTAGATCTAGTTTTAATTTTTTGAGGAACCTCCACACTGTTTTCCAGATCAGCTGCACCAGTTGGCATTCCTACCAACAGTGCAAGAGGGTTCCCATTTCTCCACATCCTCTCCAGCATCTATAGTCTCCTGATTTGTTCATTTAAGCCACTCTGACTGGCATGAGGTGGTATCAGTGGGGTTTTGATTTGTATTTCCCTGATGAGGAGTGACTTTGAGCATCTTTTCATGTGCCTGTTGGCCATATGGATGTCTTCTTTAGACAAGTGTCTATTCATGTCTTCTGCCCATTTCTTCACTGGATTATTTGTTATTTTTTTGGGTGTGGAGTTCGGTGAGTTCTTTATTGATTTTGGATACTAGCCCTTTATCCAAAATGCCATTTGCAAATATCTCTTCCCATTCCATCGGTTGCCTTTTAGTTTTGTTGGTTGTTCCCTTTGCAGTGCAGAAGATTTTTATCTTGATGAGGTCCCAATAGTTCATTTTTGCTTTTAATTCCCTTGCCTTTGGAGATGGGTCAAGTAAGAAATTGCTGAGACTGAGGTCAGAAATATTTTGTCCTGCTTTCTCCTCTAGGGTTTTGGTGGTTTCCTGTCTCACATTCAGGTCCTTCATCCATTTTGAGTTTATCTTTGTGAATGGTGTAAGAAAGTGGTCTAGTTTCATTCTTCTGCATGTTGCTGTCCAGTTCTCCCAGCACCATTTGTTAAAGAGACTGTCTTTTTTCCATTGGATATTTTTTCCTGCTTTGTCAAAGATTAGTTGGCCATACATTTGTGGGTCCAATTCTGGAGTCCCTATTCCATTGGTCTATGTGTCTGTTTTTGTACCAATACCATGCTGTCTTGATGATTACAGCTTTGTAGTAGAGGCTAAAGTCTGGGATTGTGATGTCTCCTGCTTTGGTCTTCTTCAAAATTACTTTGGCTATTCGGGGTCTTTTGTGGTTCCATAAAAATTTTAGGATTGCTTGTTCTAGCTTTGAGAAGAATGCTGGGGCAATTTTGATTGGGATTGTATTGAATGTGTAGATTGCTTTTGGTAGTATTGACATTTTAACAATATTTATTCTTCCAATCCATGAGCATGGAATGTTTTTCCATTTCTTTGTATCAATTTCCTTCATAAGTTTTCTATAGTTTTCAGGGTACAGATCTTTTACATCTTTGGTTAGGTTTATTCCTAGCTATTTTATGATTCTTGGTGCAATTATGAATGGGATCAGTTTCTTTATTTGTCTTTCTGTTGCTTACTAGTGTATTAGAATGCAACTGATTTCTGTACATTAATTTTGTATCCTGCGACTTTGCTGAATTCATGTATCATTTTTAGCTGACTTTTGGTGGATTTAAAGAGATGTGATGACATAGACATAATTATGTACTGTTTTTAATAACTTAACTGTTCTCTACCAATGTGTCATTTAATCCTGATCCCATTCTCATGCTTTAATTGAGCTAATATTTCACCTTTAACCTGTTTTTGAAAGTATTTCCTCCTGCAGCCTTATTGTACTTCTGTTTTTTTTTTCAGGAGTGTTAAATCTTCAGTAATATAAAATCTCATGTGCATATTTTTCCCTTAAAGGATATAACCAACTAACCTTCAAAGAAAATATTTTAATTATCACAGATTCTATGGGGTCAGTAATAGTCCAGGACTCTTGATATCTAAATTCTGGCTCTTTCTCTGTCTCAGAATTTAAAGAAAACATACACACACACAAAATCACCTTTGGATTTGTGTGATTGCTGAAAGAAAGACTATAGTCAAATTGTCCCTCTGGTGAGGAACATTAATCCACACAAATGTTTTTTTTCCCAAAGAGAAGGATTCACTCAAAAGCAGTTTTTCAGACTTTACCATAAACTTGGAAGACAAAACTTTTATATACAGTGTACAATGAACGGGCAATTAGCAGCTATCCAGCCTACCTGAGAGCCTTCTATTCCAGGGTAGAGGCTGCTCCTTCTTTCAAAGGAACCCTGTGAAAATGTGGAGGAACTGGAATCCTCATATATTGCTGGTGGGAATGTTAAATAATGCAGCCACTTTAATGTTCATAGCAACATTATTCATAATAGCCAAAAAGTGGAAACAACCCAAACGTCTGTCAACTGAAGAATGGAGAAATAAAATGTCGTTTAAGAATAGAATGGAGTATTACTTTGAAAACAAAAAAGAAAAGAGAGAAAGAGAATACTGATGCATGCTGCAACACGGGTGAACCCTGAAAACATTATGCTGAGTGAAAGAAACCAGTCACAAAAGACCACATATTGTATGATTCCATTGATGTGAAATGTCTAGAATTTCAAATCCACAGAAACAGCAAGTAGATTAGTGGCTGTCTGGGGTAATGGGGGTTGTAGGGATATGTGAATGTGGAGTGACAGCTAATGGCTACATGGTTTCTTTTTAGGGTGATGAAAATGTTCTGGAATTAAGATTGTGGTGATGTTTGCACAACTCTGTGAATATACTAAAAACCACTGAACTGCATACTTTAAATGGGTGAATTTTATGCTCTGTGAAATATATTTCAATGAAGTTGTAATACAGAATTCTGTGCCCTTTCCAGGTACAAAGTCTAAAACCATAACTTTGGAAGTAATTTGCCCATTTTATAATGATGAAGATGAGGATGATGATGACAATGATAGATCATATCGGTAGTTGTACAGAAGTACATGGAATGTACTTTCCATTCTACTAATACTAACAGAAAGTGGTTATATTTAGTGAGTGAGATTATGGAGTATATTCTCTTTACATTATGTACTTTCATCATTTTTAAATTTGTATATTGAACATATGTTATTTCTGTAATGAGAAAAAAAGTTGAGTATCAGAGTTTTTAAGAAACGTTTTAAACTAGGAGCTCTGGGGAAGGGGCTATTGCTGGGGAAGATGGCTAAAACTGAACTGGGATTTATAGGGTGGGTAGAATTGGATGGAGAAAGGCCAAGGGGAGGGCAACAGCTTTCTAAGTAGTTCTTTGATTTCTAACATCACTGCTTACTTTCTCTGGACTCTGAGGGTGGAGATGTGTCTGTCTTATTTACCACTGAATCCTCAAGATCTATAATGGTGTCTAGAATATAGGAAGTGCTCAATGAATGTTAACTGAATCCACGAACAAATATCTATTGCTAGAGTCCTTTTCTTAAAATACAGAGGACAATTGGGGTTACCACATGCAATGTAGGTGTGCCTTTATACAAATTAGAAAAAGATGTTCCCTTCTCCTAGTTCCTCTCTAGAACTTATGTCTTGGAAAGTCAGTCATGAATTCACCCATGACCTGCTTGAACCCTGCTTCTTGGCTAACCTCCTTTCTTATGGCCCCACCCCCAACTGCATATAGGATAAAATGAATGTGCCTGGAACAGGCAATCAAAACTCTTCTCAGTAACACCCCAAATTTTCTGCTTCATCATAACCCTTTCCAACACCTATTTTGTGCTTAAGCCACAGTAATCCAATGCTTCCATGTGTTGGTTCTCATTACTGCCTTCATCCCAACAATTCAGTGTTTCTATGCCAAATACCTACCATTTAATAAAGATGAGCCCTCCACATTCTGACACTACTCTCAGTGACTGTCCAACACCTGCCCTTTTGTCCTCACATGTTCCCATTCTGACTCTCCTTCCATTTGACTCTTCACTCCTTCTTCATTTGAAGTTTTATTCCTGTTCATGGGATTTAGATCAGGTTTTGAGTGTGAGGTAGGCACACCAGTTTTTGACTTTGAGCTTTCTCCTTTCTTTGGTCTGGTCTTGGTCCCCTCTGGACAATTTCCTTGGCCCCTCAAGACAAACTGTCAGCTTGCCTCAGGTGGAATCTGCAGTCACTTCCCTCTCTCTAACTTACCCAGCACATTGTACAAACCATTATGAAACTGTGACCATACCATGTTATATTTTTCCCTGTCATATTTCCAACCTTTAGACTTTTGGAACTTCTAATGGAAGGAACTATATCTTAATATTAGGCACTTAGCATGATGCCTGGCATATATATAGCAGGTGTTTAATGAATTAGTGTGGAGAAAATGAATAAATGAAACATGGAGACAGAGAATGGTCTTAGGAAAGAAAGTGGGACTTTTGGGATCTAGGAAGATGGAGTCAGACTGTGAAGGATGTTGAAATCCAAACAGAAGAGGCTAGACTGGTGATAGAAAGAAATAAAGGGTCACTTTAGAACACTGAGAAGGGAAATGACATGATGCAAACAGCATTTTGGAAGACTTATTATGTGTCACCATCAGGGTGGAAGGGAACAAGGGGGAGCCTGTAGTCGTGGCAAGCACTCAATAAATGTTTGTTGTTTGGTTGGTGGCACCCAGAGACACACTTCCAGAAATACAGGTGTGAGGTGAGAGAATGAAGAAAAGCACAGAAATTCAAGAGACCATTCAAAGCAAAGACATGAGGGTCTCACAGGCTTACAGGAAATGCAGAGCAAAGAAGAGTAGAGCCACTGCGAGCAGAGCAGAGCTGTACCACAGACCAGGAAAGAAAAGCTGGGAGGGGAAACCAGCTTGGAAAGGGGAGAGCCCAGCTTTGAGTATCTGCAGTTGTGGCGGCTGGTCTGTGTGCACACGTGTGTTTATGTGACTGTGTAGTAAGGCACGTCTGTGACACAAACCTCTTGCTGTTCCAGTAAGTCCTCCCTCCCACTGTGCACCACCCCCATACTGGGTTTCGTTTTCAGCCAAGAAAAACAAAATTACTCATAAAATTAATGGAAACAATCTGCCTTTTCCTTGCCATAGAGGGATTTTTTTTCTTAATTACTTTTTTGTATGCCTTTGAATCATATATCCTGTAGCTTGATTAAATCCCTTAGAAGTCAACTAAGCATTAGAGGTTTGCAGCGTGAACCTCAGAGCTGGTGTTTACTTGTCACGTATAAACAGATATGCTGTGGAAAGCTGCACTTCAGTGAGGGTAATGCATGCACGCTTTCCTTCTCTGGTGCAAAATTTATTCCTCAGTCTTTTCAGGGAAATAAGATCTGGTTAAAATGTCAGTAAAAACTGAGTCTCTGGATAATCTCTCAATGTAAAGTTAGATTTTCTAATGTGATCTCTTATATTTCAATAGGTCTTTCCTTGAAAAAAAAGTGCATTCCATCTACATTTTTTCCTTTTGGTTCTCTCAAATTCTCCTTAAGGAGGCATGACAGGTGGCACAATCCTCATCTGAAAGATATTTCCTGATAGAAACTGAGGACATTAAGGAACTTTCCAGCCCCAGTTTGTGGGGCTGAAGGGTCTTAACTGTAAGACCAAGTTCTCTCTATTGCAACCTCCTACCTCCTAAGCCCCTGAGTGCAAAAGTGACGACATATTTTTCAGCAATTGGAAAAACTAAGGGAAATCTTGGACACAGGCTGCAGAGGGCACTAGGGTCGTAAATACAGACCCTAACTTGGCTGCCATTAGGCACTTGCCAAGGCCCAAGTGCATGCCACATGAAAGCTTCATGACAGATGGTTCATGTCTGTCTCCAGTCCCTCCTGGATTCTCAGAAAAAATGGACTTGGTTGCCAGTGAACACTTGACTAATCAGGTTCTCCCATTTGTCTTCACAGTCTGTTCTTTTGTTCACAGCCCATAGCTTCATACCTAAAACCTCTGTCATCTCCAGGCCTGATGACAACAGCTTTATTATTAAAAGGATCTCCTCATTGTAGAAGTTACAAAGGAACAAAAAAGCAATGAAACTCATCCATAATTCTACTTGATCTAGAGAAAAACACTGTTAACGTTTTGCTTATATTTTTCGGTCTTATTTCCATGCATATAGAGTATATTTTAGTTATTGAAATGCAGTTGTACTATACATAGCTGCTTTGCAACTTGTTTCTATCACTTAAAGGCATAGAATAAATAATAAATAAAGTAATAAGTACTACTTTAATGACTATTTAAAAGCTATAGCATGAACTGCGTTATTATTTAAACTTTTCATCAAAACTAAGTAAATTCCTTGAAGGCAGGAGAGCTGTGGATTTATAATGCATTTTGCATTGCAAGCATCTAGCAAAGCACCTTTTATGATAACACCTATGATGTTTACTAGAGGGGGTCATCTGGTTGAATTAATCATATGGTTGTATTTTGGTATCTTAGCTGACAAGGAGAATCTGAAGACTGGATCCATTCCACATGATCCTATTACATATTTAACTAAATGGTCATGAACTCTTGGTGTTTGAGTACAATAAAAATAATTCAAGGGTATAAAGTTGTATATTTAATGACAATGTTGGATACTACTGATTTCTGAAATATATAATTCTAAATCCAAATCACACTGAAACCTTGCCCTAGTCTCTTTCATGCTAGGTCAGCAGCAAGGACAGGAATTAATAAAGTTGGGAAAGCACATAAGAAATCCAGTAAGTTCTGCATCCACTGGGCATCAGTGAAGTCCTTTGGCTTAGGCCCAGCTACAGGGATGTGCAGAATACCTATGTCCTAGATGGTCACTGATTAGCCTTTGGATAATACTTATTGTCTGGCATAACTGGGAGGAAAGTAAATTTGCCTAAACACTAAAATAACACTAAAATAAAATAACAGTAAACAACAACAACAACGAAATCAAAAACACTTTTAAGGGTCTAAGGGGTCAACATTCCATACATTTGTGTTGCATTTCTAGGATTGAAATCTGATCATTTTAATAGCCTTCATCCTTTTTTTTGCTTGACCACTCCATAAATGCTTTTGTTAAACTACATATTCCTCTGCACATTTTAAAGTTGAAATAGTATATTTTTATCATAAATTTCTTTTTAAAAATGTTTATTTATTTTGAGGGGGGAGGGGACAGAGAGAGAGAGAGGGAGAGAGAGAATCCCAAGCAGGCTCTGCAATGTCAGTGCAGAGCCCAATGCAGGGCTCGATTCCACGAACTGTGAGATCATGACCTGAGCTGAAATCAAGAGTCCAATACCTAACTGACTGAGCCACCCAGGCGCCCCATCATAAATTTCAATGGTAGCAAAGGATGTAATGTTTGGCTTATTGAAAATATTGACATTTTAAGCTAAAGATTCTACATCATTCTTTAAAGTGGGTCCAGTGGAATATAACTATATTGGATCTACCATACTTCATTAAAAAGTACATGAATAAATTATTCTTTAACAGTTGGAAATTTTACATCACACATTTTTCTCATTATCTTGTACTTCCATTGCACTTTCCTAATAGAATTTTATCCTAATATAATTCATTCTTATCCTAGAATGTCTTTATCACTCTATCATACTCTATAACATAAATATGTACAGGAATTTTAATTTAGTTAAAAATTTCCCAAGAAAACTGATCAAAGTGACACAATATAAACACATTGAAAATAATGATTAAAAATAAAACTAAACTTTTATTGGAAATGCATCTCTTAGTAAGGCAGATGAGGGTGGCGTCCCTTTCCCTAAGTTAGTTGGTGTATCCCTAGAAGAATAGTATTTATTATTAGAATGAAGCAGCAGGTGTTCTCAAGAAGATGGATTTAGGACAGAATAGGAAATTAGGAAAAAGTCTGCGTGTAGAGGGGCAGATTCATCCTACTTTGAGAAGCAGGAATGATCAATCAGGGCCAGATTATGTAGGGCTCCACATTCTCCAGCCAGTGGGACTGACTGGAGAAGGGAGTGACTGACCAGATTGGTGTTTTGGAAAGAAAACTCTCTTAGTTGTGAGGAAGATGGATGGTGGTGAGAAATAGGAGTAGGAGTAACTAGAGACAGAGAAACAATTACGGAAGCAGAGGAGGAAGAAAGAGGGCCTCAATTAAGGCTAGAAGACAAGGAGGAGTATAGAAAAGCAAACGGACTTTAAGACAATATTTAGAAAGGACTGACAGACCTTGCTGGCTAACTCCATATCTGGTTAAGAGACAGGGCACGTTATGGAGGGTGCTGAGCTTTCCAGCACTGATGGTGACAGAATTGTCACTGATAGTGACAGAATTACTGGATGGAAAAGGGAATATAGAATCTTCCACTGAAGGGAGTTCTCACTGTCTCACTCATGTTTGTTTCTACACCACCTAACAGTGAATAAATGAAAAAGTTTGTCAGTGCATTTGTCCTCACTAACTCCAAGTTCAATAATAAGATGGTACCTCTAGGCAGGATTTAAAGTTTATTTTATGATAAAATTTGTAGGCTGTATGTAACTGACTCTTAATAATAAAACAACAACCTAAAATCTAGGCCACTTGTTGAAAATAATCGTATGCATTAAGAAAAAAACTAAAAATATTTTTAAGAGACAATATAAAATGAAGTTAGTAAAAGATTAAAATTAGGCAGTTTGGCTAAAATTAGACATAGCATCAAGGAAGTTAATTCCATGTGTCATTATGTATTTACATTTCAAAGGAGACTACAGTTTAAAGTGACATCAAAAAAAAAAAAAAAGGTTTTGGGGAGCATGGGTGGCTCAGTTAAGTGTCTGATTTCAGCTCAGGTCATGATCCCGTGGTTCATGGGTTTGAGCCCTGAGTTGGGCTCTGTGCTGACATCTCAGAGCCTGAAGCCTGTTTCGGATTCTGTGTCTCCCTCTCTTTCTGCCTCTCCTTCACTCACGCTCTGTCTCTCTGTCTCAAAAATAAATAAATATTTTTAAAAAGATTAAAAAAATTATTCCATTTGCTCAAAAAAATCACCTTTTAGCTCATATAACACTAGTCATGATAGCTACGGAGAGAAAGTCTGCTTCAGTTGGGAAACTACCTAAAAAAAAAGAGTTCTGGAGATGGATGGTGGTAATGGTTTGTGAATATATTTTATACCACTGAACTGTACACTTAAAAGTGGGCAAGTAGGTAAATTTTACATTATGTGTATTTCACCACAATAAAAAAAAAGATGGGAAAAAATTGGATTGAAAACTGTGGAATTCAAAAACCAGTTTTTAAAAAAAAGTTATTTGGTTATAATATACTTCCTAAAATCATTTTCCCTTTTTATTTGGTATATTCTTCATTATAAAAAATTAAATACAACCCCTTCCCAACTGTCTCTCAAATAAATATCTGTATTTCTCTCTCTCAAAAAAAAATACAAACACAAGCAACTAAAATGATTTTTTAATTAACAAATCAACTTTCACTAAAGTGAAGTGATCTAATTGTATCTTTCCACTTAAAAACTGTCTTCCTATGCAGACAGTATTAATATTGTGTTCTTTAAACTATTCTAAATGTTATTTTATATTAGAAAACCTGCAAATTTATAATGCATATGGTCTTTTACACACACACACACACACACACACACACACACAGTCATTTATTTGCATTGTCATCAGAACTAAAGGGCAAATTTTGGCACACTTACCCGAATCATTCATGAGACTGAACAATAAAACACTTAAGAGCAAATATTTTCTCTGTATATAAAACTAATACGTAGGTACATAGTTGTAAAGCACCACAGGTTTGTGGGGAGAAATATACTAAAATAAGCATTTATCCTTATTTTTAGGCCTATGATGAAGTTTGACTCCAGTCTTTTCCATACCTGTGAACACACAGGGAACAACTTATCATAACATCACCATCTGACCTCTAAGGAACAGCGCATGTCACCACAGAGCAAAAGTGCTGGCGAAACATTTATCTAGATGAAAGACCTCAAGCAGTTAACCTGCTCAGCAGAGGCAATGCAACCAGGCAACAGGATAATGACCTCTATCCAAATGTGGAAGGTACATCAATTTAATACCCTGACAGCTTGACAAAAGATGATGGCAGCTCAGCAGGAAAACATTAGCCATGATAATGCAGGGTACTGTATGTGAAAAGAATAAATTATAAAGCACAATGCTATTTGGGCCGAGTAGGGATTTTTTTTTTTAACCAACTTTATATTTAGGATGGTAGTCATGCCTAAAGCCTCCTTCCATTCTTTTCTACCTGAAGAATATCCTGATAAGAGGAAAAAGGCAGTGTGGATTAAATTGATAGCTTAAAAACAAATCGAATTTCCTAACTAACCCAGGAGGCTCTGCACATCATCTCTGGCAGGCTTGTTACTTTTCAGAGTGGAAAAATCTGGGTAATGGCAAACCGGCTTAATCCATTTGAAAAAGACAGGTAACTAACTCAAATGAATGTGTGGACAAGACCAGGCTTCCTGTGTGTGTTATTTTATTTTACTTTTAAAGGGGAGAAGGTACTTGGCACACTTTGGGGGTGCTACTGATCTTCAGCTCTAAAATTTCCCCGCTGCAAATTCAGTTTTTAAAAAAGCAGTTTAATTCTAGAGTGGTAGCATGATCATGCTTGTATGTTTATTCAAGGACCTTTACTTTGTGACACGGGTTCAGCCTGTGAGGTTTTCTCTACACATGGCAGGCAGCTGTCAGAACCAGTGTGAGGGGTGAAAGGGCAGCCCGGCTGCTCTGTTAAATCACGGGGTTCCATCAACATCTCAGAATTCCTGCCGAGTGGGAGCTGGGAGACCACAGATTAGAGTACACTGGAGTGTGTATATTAGGTCACTCAGTGTCTATCAAAGCGATATCACGCCGGTGAGCTGTACAATAGATTGTACTGTGTTCTGTTCAAAGAAAATGTAAGGAAAGTGGACATGTGTGTAGCAGACCACAGCTGAACACTGAATTCTTCTTGTCTTTAAATGGAAGGATTTATTATCCACAAGATGAACGAAGAAGAGGGGCACAATCAATAACTGTGGAAATCGTGCAAAGCTGGTGGTTTTATTCAGCTCTTGGAAATGACTGCTCAGCAGATGTGTGATAGAGCAGTCCAGGGGCTGTGATGGAGGCCCAGCCCAGTCGAGGTCTGGGTTATGACTGTGGCCTTGGAGTATGAACTTGCTTCATGATCTTGGATGGTCACTTCACCTCAGTTTCATAAAACTTCAGTGTCCTCATTTGTAAATTGGAAATAATAACAATACCTATGCTATCTACCTCCCAAAATGGGTAAACAAAAAATAGATTCGTAAATGAGAAAGGACTTTTCAAAAGTTGAAAGGAATATGGCATGATGGTATAATGTATGTATTTTAAAAATGAAATGTAACTTGTATTAATGGATATTTGGTCTACATATAAAAATGGAAAATACCTACTCCTTCAATACTTACTGCTTAATTCCTTTTTTAAATAATTTTTTTAACATTTATTTATTATTGAGAGATAGAGGGACACAGAGCGTGAGCAGGGGAGGGGCAGAGAGACAGGGAGACACAGAGTCTGAAGCAGGCTCCAGGCTCTGAGCTATCAGCCCAGAGCCTGACGTGGGGTTTCAACTCACCAATCGCAAGATCATAATCTGAGCTGAAGTCGGACACTTAACCAACTGAGCCACTCAGGCACCCCTGCTTAATTCCTTTTTTTAAAAAAAAGCTTATTTATTTTGAGAAAGAGAGAGTGCAAGTGGGGGAGAGGCATAGAGAGAGGGATAATCTCAAGCAGTCTCCATGCTGTCAGCACAGAGCCCAACGTGGGGCTCAGACTCAAGAAACTGTGAGATCATGACCTGAGCTGAAATCAAGAGTCGAATGCTTAGCTGACTGAGCCACTCAGGCGCCCCTCTTAATTCCTTTCTAACAGAGAAAACTTATATGTTCCTCAAGAAATCACGTCTTTAACAAGATAACGGATATAAGGTGAATGGCACCATGCCTGACAGGTAAAGTGAAATTTTAAAGAGCTTAAACATTTTGTTTAATATTTTACTTCTCAATTAGGACTTCTGAAAGGCCTCCTCTACTGTAATAAGCAACCACATGAGTTTATATTAATAACAACAGCTAACACAAACAAAATTGTTACTATGTACTAGGTACTGTTCTAACCACTTTATGAAAGTTAATTTACTTAATTCACATAAGCATGTATAAAGTGGCCCCAATTATCAGCTTGGAGGCTCGATCACCTGATCTTACAAAAAATATTAAGTTCTGCACTATGATCTCCTTTTGGGCCAAGTACATTTTCTAATCTTGTAAAGTGTGAAAAGCCAACAACCTTCTACAAAATGGCTTTGTTTCTTACCTATGAAATAGATACTATTTTTTCAACATTTTTTTAAGAGATGAGAATAGTATACCCCAAGAAGTTAAAGTGCTTTGCAAAGCAACCCACTAGCTGACCCAGGATTCACACACTGTACTGCCTCTCTTTGCATCAGAGGAGCCCAAAGCCCCTGTTCCCTGGGGGGCAATGTCATCATGGCCACTTGGTCAGTTTAGAACCCAAAACTGAGACATCAGATTGAGACCTAATTAGTTACCTAGGAAATAGCCCAAAGGGAAACATGGCATTGAGAGTGGGTTCATAGCCTTGTCTACATTATAGCAATTGGTTGGGTAGTGAGTTGCTTTAGTGTGAATTCAGCAATGGTCACCATGTCACAAATGCACCTCTCAGACAAGGGAGTTGAAAAGATCCTTATGGCCTTATGTCTACATTCACCTAGGTGAAATGTACTTCTAACATTTGCCATTCTGAATGCAGAAAAGATACCATATAATGAGGCAAATGTGGGGATCTCTGTCTCTTTTTTCAATTAGAAAATTTTTTTCACCATTATTTGGAAACAAATCCTTGAAAATCTTTAAAAGACAGTAAAGAAATTCTTAGATTGAATTCCATTTTGTCTGTTTGTTACTGGATGACAAAAGGGTGTGAAATACAAACAGGCATCTATAGAGCTGCATGGAATAGCTTTGTAGCTTTCCCTTCAATAAATTCAGAGATTGTCTTTGTATCCAGTGACCTTTTAGGGGGAATTTAAAATAAAAAAAATCAAAAGATACAGTACAATTTGTCTATACCAAAGACCCAATTATAATTCTCAGCCTCATCTTTTATGGTTACCTCTCAAAATTGAGCTTCAGTGAGCAAGAACTGAGAACTATTCCTCTTTTCTGAATTATATTCTCAAGTGAAATAAGGATTTGGGTGCTTCCTTTCCAGCCCTTGTGGATGAATGCCCTCATTGGTGATTGATTCTTTAATGAGCTTCGCCAGCAGGTCCAGGAGCACAGACGCTGCCCAGCTCTCTAAATTTTAATAAGTAATCACTTCAGATGCAGATTGGGCTGTGTTGTTGGAACAGGTTGGAGAAACCAGTGAGTATGAACGACATAAACTGAAACTGAGATGCATTTACAAACACATTCCCATGTTCTCAGAGACCTTATAAACCAAAAGGGAAAATGCCAAATGACTTGGATGGTAAAACCAGCCCCAACCATCAGCTTCTAGGCTGGATCAGCATCTGGTTTAAAAATATAAGGCTCTGTTATGATCCTATTATTGGTTAAATTTATTTTTTTTTAATGTTTATTTATTTTTGAGAGAGACAGAGCACAAGCAGGGGAGGGGCGGAGACAGAAAGGGAGGTACAGAATCTGAAGGAGGCTCCAGGCTCTGAGCTGTCAGCACTGAGCCTGACGCAGGGCTTGATTGAACCCAAGAACCGTGAGATCGTGACCTGAGCCAAAGTACGACGCTTAACCAACTGAGCCACCCAGGTGCCCTAGGGTTAAATTCATTTTCTAATCTTGCAAAATGTAAATGGAAAGGCATCCAACCGCCTTCTACAAAACAATTTCATCTCCTAGATTTTGTCATTAGGAGGGCAGCTAAAGCCTGCTGCATTGCTTTAAAAAAATTAATTAACAGGCACTTCAAGTTCAGCCACTTTGCAAGGCCATCCTATTTATTCATAAATTTTATTAATTCTGAAGTCAGTTGCTCCTCAATGGTGTATTTATGTTCAACTAGGTCAGGTCCACTGGGATGATATTTGGTCTTTCACAGCAGACACACAGGGCCTGTATGGGCAGCAGGCTCAAGCTACCAAACACACTTCCTTTCCTAAGGTATGACTACATGAATTTGTTAGACTTTTGTGAAAAAATTCTGTATGGAAACCCAGATATGTATTTCACGAGACTCTACATGAGACCTTCTACACACAAGGCTGTCACTGACATGTTGCCTCCTGATTAGGGAAACAGGCATTTGGCAAACAGTTCATTTGTGATGGTTTGTGGGGCTCAGTAGAGTTAACAGTGAAGGGTACCGACAAGGAAACAGTGAAAACCGCTCTTTGCGTTACATTAGTTTGCTCAAAAAGTATGCACTTGTTGGCCAAACCTACAAACCACACATTTTCAAGCATGTTGTAACAGAATAAAATTAGGAAAGACTTAGGTGAGATAAAAAAGAAAAAATCATGCTTATATTCCTCAATAATGCCATGACTAACTGACTAACTTTGAGTATGATGATGCTATAGAGAGACCTTTAAAAATCAAAACAATGCATAGGTAACGGACATTTAAAATGTTCAAATGCACGTTAAGAGTCTCGTTTCTCCTTTCAGTAAAAGGGGTGCATGGCTTACTTTGAGAACTATTCAAGCCATCCCCAGTCGATGGGTAAACATTTATAAGCCTTTGGGATCTCCACTTTCTTGGTCTTCCTCTCTGATTTTACTTAGAGGGATATGTGAACGCTGTTCCCTCTTGAAGCTGTTATTAGCCAGAACTCACTGATAATGATTTAGCACAGAATATTAGAGTTGAAAGGGGCTTCCAGAGACCAAAACTCTATCCTTATTTTAGAGAAAGGGAGCCAGAGGCTTCACAGAGATTAGGTGACATGCTCAAAGTCACAGCTAGTAGGTGATGAGATTAGAATTAGTCCAAAACCCATGTCTTTGGGCTCCTAATATGATACTCATTCACCCTATCACCCTCAATGTGATGAAAGACAGATAAATGACACCAATTCCTTACAGTTTCTAAGTCAGCACATGATTATTAGAAACTGTTGACTCTGTGAGTTCTCTGAGGTTAGAAGAAATGCAATGCATCCTAAATGTCACAGGCCTGGAAGTAATCAAAAGGAAGCTGAATGTTAGTTGCTACTCTGCATAATGCTTGCAACATATCTGTGGTCGGTTGCAATATATTATTAGAGCTTGGGTTTTGTTGTGACTGTATGAACCAAGCCACACAGGGAATGCTGAAGAGTGATCACAAAAATACCTTTCTTTCCCTACTGTCCCTCAAGCAGCAGGGATCAAATAACTGTTTCTCAGCTGTCTGTCGTTTAAACAAAAATATCTCCTTCACTCTACATGTATCTGTGGCAACTTGGTGTTGCTTCCTCTTCTCTGTTCTGTTCTATTTTTTAGACCCCAACCTTGGATCACCAGGGGATACTGGGACTAGAAAAGACCTGACATGATGTTTTACAAATTTATCTCAGATTCCTTCAGTGCGTCACAGTTTGTGTTCAATAATGGCAGGCAGTGTAGAGCAGGCAGGCAGAAAGTGGCCTGCAACTGGATTTTGGGCTTGCAGAATCCTCGACCGCCAAGCTTGATGCTCGAAGGGCTTTTCACTCCAAGTACGGCAGTTTCCATCCGTATTTTGGGCCAGCTGCTTACGCCAACATTGCAATAATGTGTTTTATTCATCTGCAGCATAGTCAAGCCTTTCTACAGTTGTCTAGGAAATCACAGATGAGACTTGGAGGGGCCATATTGAGTCTACGCTACTTCCTAAGTGCACACAAATCCCCCAGTTCTTCTCCCGACTAACCCAGCATGTTTCTTTTTTTCTCTCTCTTTAAAAAAAAAAATTTTTTTTTAATTTTAGAGAGAGAGAGAGAGCATGTGTGTAAGGGGAGAGAGGCAGAGAAAGAGAGAGAAAATCTTAAGTAGGCTCCACGTTCAGCGTAGAGCCTGATCCCACAACCCTGGGATGGTGACCTGAGCAGAAATCGAGTCGGAGGTTCAACCAACTGAGCCACCCAGGTGTCCCTAGCTGGGCATGTTTCTTAATCTAACTTTGCCCGAGTGGCCTCATGCGTAAAATGAATATAGACAATAATAGTAGTTCTCCTTTAGGGTTGTTCTGGGGATTTAATAAGTAATTAAAGTGCATGACTTACACAGGATCTGGCATCTAAACATTATATAAATATTAGTTATAATTATTATTTCTACTCCACAAAGTTAAGACTTCCTTATAGTTTTGGATCTCAGTTGGCTGTGATTTCTTTTACATCTGTAAAGGAATGGCTTGTTAAACTAACGAACATCATACAGCTATACCATAATTGATTCAACCATTCACCTGTTATTGGACATTTAGTGTGTTTCCAATGTTCTGCTATGTAGATAATGTTGTATACTAGCTGCACTTCTAGGAATCTATGCTTACAGCTTCCCTATGAGGTAGATGTGCTTAATACTGCCATCTCCCAAATAAGGGAACTGAGACTTAGACAATATAAATACAATATGATCACACAACTAGTTAAGTGTTACATGTAAGACTCAAGCCCATGTTTTTGGATTTCAAAACCTTAATGAACTCCTTATGCATGTTCTTATCCAAAATGGTTATAATAGCAACTAGTTTGTGCACCTAAAGTTGCAAGCCCCATTTATCTAAATTGTTTCTTATATTGACCATCTCATTCCTCAGTAATTCAGAATAACTGCAGTGTTATTTTCCTTTTCAGCCTAAACTCCTCAACTTTATTTATTTATTTATTTATTTATTTGAAGTTTATTTATTTTGAGAGAGAGAGAGAGCATGGGGGAGGGGCAGAGAGAGAGAGAGAGGGAGAGAGAGAGAGACAGAGACAGAGAGAGAGAGAGAGAGAGAGAGACTCCCAAGCAGGCTATGCACTGTAAGCACAGAACCCGATGTGGGGGTTGAATCCACAAACTGTAAGATCATGACTGAACCAAAACCAAGAGTCAGATACTCAATTGGCTGAGATACCCAGGCGTCCCTAAACTCCTCAATTTTGAACACTCAACTTATTATTAGGAATGCTTATGTTGCAAAACCACCAGCAGCTTCACAAAACCTTGTTCTGGCTTCTAAAGGACCTGAACACTTCGTTGCACCAATTTATTCCAGAGTCTCTGGACCAGCAAGACATGGGATGGACATGAAGAGCAATTTCAGGGACTCAAAAGAGATGATATAATTACATTCCAGCAAGGAGATAAGGAGAATCTTCTTTGCTACTTGCACTGGCCACAGGCTTATACAGCAGACTTAATACAACCTGACCAGCTACCTTGTTAGGGGGAAGTTCCTGCCATTGCTATGGGAGCAGTGTGAACAAATCCCGTGGGTGCTACTTTTAGGAACATGCAGATACATCTGGTTTTTTTGAAAACGTAGATATTAATTGGGGAACAATTATGTAAGTATGCTAAAGACATAATTTGTATAATTGTATGCACAACGTTTCCCAGAGAAAGGAGTCTGGAATGGCTTTGACAATGCTATACATCCCAACTGAGACTGTCCACTCGGACTGCATGTCTCTTCTCCCAAGAGGACTTATAACCATAATAATGGGTAAAATTTATAGATCACTTACTATGTGCCTGACAATATTCTAAGTACTTTATATGTCTTAACTCCATTTCATTCTCATGACAACCCTATGTGGTAGATAGTTATTATTACTATTATTTTCTCCATTTTATACATGAGGAACCAGAGGTGTGAAGAGGGTAAATAACTTATCCAGGTTACACAGTCAGTAAGTCTAAGGCTGGGATTTGAACCTGGCAGTCTGACCCTGGGGCCTTTGCTCTTTGTCACTACCCTAGGCCAATGGGTGCTCTTGGTCCCTGGCTCCCTTGTCCCCTGACCTTCCAACCCAGTTCACAGTAACTTGCTCTCATTCACCCTTCCAGTCTGCTCCTCAACTGGTGCCTTCACAGGGCCACACTCTAGAGCTTGGACTCCCTGGGCTCCTGCCTCCCACCTCTCCCTTCCTCTCCAAAAGTCTTTCTACCCCTCCCCTGAGGCTGTCCCTCACACGGAAAAGAATGTAAAGGTATCACTGAACTAACAACAAAACCACTTCCCTTTAACATAAGGCTTAAATGATTTGCTAGGATTGCATGGAGAAGAAACATTTAGTAAAAAAAAAATGAAAAGGTACTTATTAAATCAAATACATCATTTTAGAGAAAATGGTGCTTAAAGAGAACGCTGTACCCAGTGCAATTTCTTGTACACACACAGGCAAGAAATAAATATGTATGGAGTAACTGAATGAATGAAGTCAACTTGGGACTCTGGGATTTGAACAGAAGTTTCTGAAAACTTAAACTTGGATGTTTTTGTTGGATTGCTTTAAGAAGATGCTCTGGTGCCCGAAAGACCATTTTGTCAGAATATATATAATCTAATGTTTCCATATGTTATAAAGTCCTCCATTGAGGGTTTTCCAGCAAGTCTGTCCAGGCTAATGCCACTTGCTTGCCAAAGAAGGCAGTGACTGTGCTCTTTTATGTGCCTCTCTTTCACGAGTTTTAAAAAAAATAACAAACATTTCAGACACCACGAGAAAAATTAATCTTTCTTAAGTATCAAGCTTGGAGAAGGCAGAATAGCTAATTTGCTTCTCAACTTCTTCAGTGGAGATTTTCTGACTTCAGTGCTACATGAAAAATGTAGCTATAGTTCATGTTGGCATGCCATTTTTGAACTGTTAATAGAAATTATTGACACAAAAATTAAAAAAAAAGACCAATATTTTATTTCTTATGTTCTAGCTATGTGCTGAAAGCTAAGAAGACTTACCAGTATCTATAGCTTTGTTGTTTTACTATTCGGCTTAACTATTTATTTTCCAACCATAGGTTGGATTTTAAAAGCCATCTTAAGCTCGTTTTGTGTGTGTGTGTGTGTGTGTGTGTGTGTGTGTGTGTGTGTGTGTGTCTGCCTCAAGGTGTTTTGAAACAGTAAAGGCCAGGATTTATTGATAAGAGAGTATAATTAAAATAATAAAGAGGTAGACTGACTCAGTTGTCAAAATTTGATTTTGGTACCTTTGCTCCACAGCTGTTTTAGTTAGTTCCTCACAAAAAAATAGCTTGAGCTGTTATCTTGAATGAAAATACAAACTTATTTCTCATTCTGCTCTGGTGTTGTAGAAAAATGCACTGCTTTGAGCAACAAACTTTGCATTTCAAGAATCTCACCACTAAGGCTTTTCTCAGGATATACTGTAAATTATACAGCAAATGTCTTAATTTCTAAAAGAAGTAAATTCAGATTTTCAGCATTATGTTCTACTCTTTTTAAGAAACCTGCCCTCTCACCATCTGCCTGTGCTGCCCTGTGCATACACATACCCTGACTGCCCCACCACGGACTCTGTGCTGGGGCAGCTCCTGCCTGAGCCCTGTCCCCCCACCCTCTTCCAACCCACAATATCCATAAACCTGCCAACACGTCTAGATTCAGATCAAACCCTACCTCCATTAGGAGTGTCCCAGCCAGGAGCAGTGTCTCCCCAACCAGAGTGTCCACACTGATGAGACTTGTCTTTCCATGGTTTATGTGGGACTCCATCTCCCTTCCCAATTAGAGACTGTAAAACCCCTGGGATCAGGGCTCTGGGGACAGTCAATAATTTATCTTTTGTATTATGTATAAATTTGTAAACTGCCCTCAATCACAAGGCAAATGAACTGTGGCATGAATACACAATGTCTATGATAGGATTCATACGGATTTGTTATGTGTAGCTTATCAGAGTAATCATATTATTGTGTAGTGATAACTTATGCTCTGGAAAACACATTAACATCCACGTACATAGGTGGAGTTGACAGATACATTACAGTAAAGGGAATGAAAAAAGGAAATAGTAAGTATGGAATATACCGAAGGGGCCTGAAATAAAGAAAATCTTTAAAAATGTACACAGCATACGGTAAACATTTGATTACCTATAAACCTGGACAAGTAAAATGAATGGAGAACTAGGAACTCAATGTGGACTATAGGTTTCAGTCATCTGTTGCACTAAAGATTTCCACACAAGTATTTATGGGCCACAAGTTGCTTATTTGAATTTATTGCCCCTCCCTGTCATAATACACCTTTATATGTATATTACCCAGGTGGTAGCTGGAAGCTTTTCTTTAGATCTGGGTAAAACAGGCAATTCCTCAGCCCACGAGAGTCCACAATTCCCAAGATTTCTGTAAATTCCAGGGACGGGGGTGATGCTTATGCTGCTATGGCCCAGGGCTCCAGGGCTCTCCCACCTGCTGGGACGTGTACACTGAAACTCAGCTCATAACAGATGCGGTTAGAGGAATCTGCTGAAGATCTGGGGAAGGCCGAGCCAAGAACACATGGTCTTATGCCACTCAGATGGCTCTTTTCTCCCTATTCTGCTTTTTTCCCCTTTTCATATTCTCCATCCTGGATAAAGTGATTCAGATATTTTAGAGAAAATCTTGGCACCATCCCATTCGTCCAACTGAGGTAGATCTTGTTTCTAAATATAACCTCTAATCAATATTTCTTCAGATGACAGTAGAGTCCTTCTTGAGAGCCATTTTGATCCTGGCTGTAAACATTGTAAACATGTCTTCCTATTACACTCATGTATTAAAAAAGTAGGATATGATCAAAAAGCTCGAAACTAGAGGGGAACCAGGGGCACATAGAACCCTACTGCTCTATCTCTGAAGCTCCCTTACCATTTGTGACTGAAGTCACAGTTGTCCTATAAACTCCAACATAGGCATATTCTAGACTCTATCATCAAGTGGAATTGGGAACGTCCCATCCTAGACTGGTAATTCTGATTTTGTGCTTTTTTTTTTTTTATTGTTGTTAGATGCACAACTCAGACTTACATGCAATTTTGTTTCCTTCCCTCTCTGCTTGAGGCCACCATGCTTTCCAACCCATGGGACAGTTTCACTTTTTCCTTGCCCCTGCACAGTATCTGCTCCCATGTGTACAGACAGCAAAGTTGGGACACAGCTTTGGATAATATGGGCTTTGAATAGCTGGCCTACATGTGTAATGGATAATTAGATCTGCTTTAGATTTCACATTATTTCCAAATTTCCAAGTGTTCAGGATTCTCATGATGCTGAGTTATTCACCTCTACAGAAAGCTCTCTTTTTCACCATTGAAGGAGTGAAGAGAATAGGTAGAAAGGCAGTAAGTGACTACACCTCAGAAAATAACAGCAGATAATAGCATTACCATGCTGAATGGCTCAGCTAGTAAATCAATCTATGGCTGCGATGCTGTTAGATATGAGCACCTGAAGTAGCCCATTCCATACCTTCTAACCACCTTCATTGTTTCTTGGCAACACTGTCCTCACAATTTGTTTTTACTTAAAAAACAAAGTATCCCGTAGTCATGACACCAAGCCAACGTTTTCTGTTTCCAGTTAAGGGAAATATAAAGATGCCAGAAAATATTTGTCCAAACAGGGCTGTTTTTCATTAGAAGGGTAGTTTTAGAGCCCTGTTACTGCAATATCAACTCTGTATTGTTCTATGACCATGAAGCACACAACTGAAATTGGCGTTTTTTTTTTCTATTAGCAGCATATCACATTTGTTGGGTATTAAAGAAAGTGTTCACAGATATTAAAAGTTTTTCTCCTCCTGGGAAACGCACATCATTGAAAATGCAACATAATTTCCATTCTCTTTTGGAGTCCTTAAGTTTAAGACTGTAATTTTTTGGAGGTACTTCAAGTTAGCCAGCATATTAAATATCTGCTCCTCACCCTTTACCTCATGCATAACCTGACTTTATCGAAGCTGGGGAAAGATGTTAACCCTTTGCCCATCAGTTCTTTACCTCTGACAGGGCAGAAAGATCACTCACTATATACACCTGCTCTAGAGTGGACTCTCATGGTCCTCTTCTTCTAGCATTTTCAATATCATGTAACTAATCTTGGAAAGGACAGATTACTTTGCAGAGAACACCACTTAGGAATTAGAGAATGTTCCACATTAAAGGAAATCAGTATGTAAGTTGTGACCAATTCCACATTTCCAATGTAACAAGTCTGGAAGTGTCATGCCCAACTGGAATGTCAGAAACTTCTAAGTTTGGCAAACGGCTATTGTGAAAGAAACAGGAAGCTTCTTGGGAGCTGTGGAATTCATCATGGCTTTGGAGAAAAATAGTAGCATCACAGATGGTAAGTGCCAGACCAGATGCTTCTGTGGCCATGATGAACTCCAGAGTGATGAGCCAGGCGGTCAAATCGAGAGTGCTCATGGTGAAGTGGAGCTCCACACTGAATTACTTTTGGATGACAAGGACAGTAGCACTACTTATTGTTTGTTCATGGCATTAGAATCAGACATTAACTCCCATCTGTCCAACCATCCTGCCAGGTCAGCATATAAGAGTGTCAAGCACTTTCCTTGAACCAGGCAAGTACTAGTCCAAGTGCCTTACACGGGTCACTTCAGTCACTCCTCATCACAAGTCATGACGTATGATTACGGTTACTATCACTGTCCAGATGGAGAAGTGGCTCTGTTCCCAAGGCCACAGTCAATAAGTGTCAGAACCTGAACAATTGGTTCTGAAACCAGAACTCCTAATGGCCATGCTGCAGTGCCTTGATGCCTCTCAGGTAATATGAGGCACTTGACTTCCCTCCTCTCAATGAATTTTCCAACAGCTTTGTGAGGTCAGTATTAACTATCCTTACTTGGATAAAGAAAAGATAGTTCTTTAGAAAGAGAAAACAAACAAAGAAAACAAACCTCCAAGAGACTTTGGGACTTGCCCCTGGACACACAGTGAGAAATGATGCTTTTGGGATTTGAATCCAGGTCTGTACGAATCTCAAGTACAACTAGAAGCACTATGTGTCTCACATGCCATAGTGAGCCTGTTGCTTGTCATGGATAAAAACTGATGGTAGCTGGAGTTTAGGTGCTCACATGTCAAAATCTCAGGGGAACATGAGATTTTTTCAGCTAGAAACTGCTTTTCATACTTATACACATCTTTCCTTCTTATAGAGAAAACATGAAACATGTGATCCAGCAATTTCTCCAATGAACATTATCTTCCACTGTAGGCTGGACCCAAATTCAAAATTCTCTGTCCACATGTTTCACTGTTTGAAATGTTTTTGAGCACTTAGGATACCTAAGTCACACGGGTAGAAATTAATCAATGGAGACATGTAATGCACAAAATATGGAAATAATAGCTGCTTAAATTAAAATATAGGTTGCATCATCCAAATGAAGGCCGATCCAAAAATGGCATGTCAAACCACTAACATTTCTTTAACTGCTATTTATTTGCATGTTCTCTAGTTTTGTCTACAGTGTTTTCATGGATTTGCTCATGCTCCAGTGCTGGGCGTGCCAAGAGCTCAGTGCTGTATAAATAGTTTCAAATGCACAGAATGTGATGGAAATCTCATTTGAAACCATATGGCCTTTCACAAATGCTCCAAATGGCCACTACTCAAAGGTACAAGATTTAAAAAGTAATCCTGCCACCATTAAAAATATATGAATAAATAAACGATGGCAATGACTTCCTTTTCCCTACTGGATTTGTGGACGGGTTAGGGAGTATGAATTGCTTCTGCTCTGTGGCTGATTTTCAGTTCAGATAACTCATCTTTATTCATTTCCTTTCAGTCGTGATGAGCCATATTGAGAGCAGCTGTAGGCAAGAAAAAAAAAAAAAGGATCTCCTCACTCCCTCCTTTAAATCCTTGTCAAGCAGCCGTTATAAAGAATCCATCTGGGCTCAGTGCTTTTCTGGGCACCCAAGAAATAATAGAAAACAGGAGAAACAGAAAGTTTAAGCTGAATCTAACAAAGAGATTTAAAAATTACCCAAACACATGTTTTGGGGAAAAATCAACCTCAGGATGATTTAATGCAAAGTTGGGTAGGCCAGGCCTAAAGGAAAAGCACACTTTAAATTAAATTCAAAACCAGACCAAACCAAAGTGTACTTGGAAGGTGATGAGAAACACCAATAGGCAGGTAACTAGTAAGGAGAAGTCTGGTGGCCAATTCTAGTGAGAGTTACTTATAAAGTTAGAAGGTGATAGGTGAGTGTCAATAAGCCAAGCTCTAAAATGTAATAAGAGTGAAATGATTATGGGGAAACAACTTGCACAAAGTGGAATGAAATAAGAAATGATTTACTTTAATAATTGAGATTTTATATCAGAAAAAGTCTTTCCAGGTTTAAGCGGCAAATGAATCGGGGATCAAAACTCATTTTTTTTTTAATTTTGGATAAATGATGAATATTTTTTTGGATCTGAGATAGAAAGCAAATGCTTTTGACATTTTACTTAAAATGATTTCATCTGTTTTAATACATAAACCCAACAGAAATCTTGTTTATGGATCATTCTACTATACTTCAATGACACAAAAATGGCTTCAGTTTCAAAGGGGAGAGTTGGCAAGTGATTACTGCATAAAATATCGCAGTCTTGTTTGTTTTACAGCATTTTTGTTCATGCGTTTTTAATGGTTACATGAACCAAATGCTTAGGCAGCTGTGCTGAAGATGGAATGAATGAGAAACAAAGATCTGCTAGAGGGCAAGCTGGAAGACTAACTGCTTTGCAGCTTTTCTTGAAATATAACTAACAGAGCAAGGAAGAATTCTAAATAGTGTTTGAAAATGACCAAGAAAGCACAGTGACTAAAATTCACAAAACAAGTTTTAAGAAGCTAGAAGGAAAAGTCAACCGAAGAACTGTCAGAATACACAAAGAAAATCCAAACTCTCTTGCTTTCCATTTATTAGCTAGAATTAGCAATGGCTTTTACTTCCCATCATCTCTGAACTCTGCCATTTTGGCACTGCTGAGTCCCCTCTCCCTTGTGACCTTAACTCTTCCATGGCTTCTACAATTTGCCTCTCTATCTACCTCTGCAATCTTCTCCATCTCTGTGGCTGGATCGGTTTTCTATCTGGCTTCTTTCCATCTCCACTTACCTCCTACAGTCCAGGGTCCTAAGCCTTGCTCTCTCCTGGGAGTCCCTTTATTTTTATATCACCATGTCACTTCTGATCATTCCTAAAATCTACATGGCCTTCCTCAGTATCCACTCTGCAACCTACAGGCACCAGCCTCTGTCCCTCTGCCACTGTGTCAACTTCAGTATGGTCAGAGTCAACCCCCATCACTAAGAGATCCATCCTCCAGGCTTAAAAATTGTGACTCACTTTTTTTTTTTTTAACTTTTTTCTCTCCCTTGGTCAGTATATACATCAGTCCTACTGATTCATCAAAAATTTATCTCTGTATTTTTCCTTTCATTAATGGGACTTAAGCTCTCACCAATTCACACCTAAATTATTTCTACAATAATACTAATAACAACTCAGTAGTGTCAACTTTCATGAGCCAAGCATTGCTCTGAATGCTTCTTATGAATTATATCATTATACAGGAAGAAATTAAGCGCAGAGATGAATTTATCTGCCTGAGGTCACACAACAAAGCAGAGCCACGATTTGAACCAAAGCTGTCTAATCATAACATTCTTTAGCACTCTGTTGAATGGTTTCTCACAGAATCTCTCATCCAAGCCATGTTGCACACTACATCCACTTTATTTTTCTAAAATAGTGTCTAAGGGGCACCTGGATGGCTCAGTAGGTACAGCAAAGAACTCTCAATCTCAGGGTCATGAGTTCAAGCCTCACACTGGTCGTGGAGCCTACTTAAAAAACAAATAAAATAAAATAAAATCATGTTTTAAATGCAGTTATCTGTATTAGCAACCTCAAT
Organism: Herpailurus yagouaroundi; assembly: GCF_014898765.1. Classification (NCBI taxonomy): domain Eukaryota; kingdom Metazoa; phylum Chordata; class Mammalia; order Carnivora; family Felidae; genus Herpailurus; species Herpailurus yagouaroundi. Next base: position 66,187,000 of record NW_024412391.1, read on the forward strand.
TATCCATACCCATGGGCTCAAAATTTGAGTTAAATTTTATGGAAACTTACCTTAAGGAAATAATTACTTGTGTATGGGAAGATTTATATACATGGACCTTCATGTAACATGATTTACAACAGTTCAAAATTGGAAACACCTTTAATGTTCAATGGCTGGTTAAACAGAATTGTGGCGCATTTATATGAGGAAACACACAGTATTAGAAATGACATTGCAGAAGAGTATTTGGTGACACGGGAAAATGTTTAAGATTTACTCAGTGGAAAAAAATAGGTTATAGAAGTTATATAGAGCATGAATCCAATTTTGTGGGGGGAAAAAAGGCAAAACAAAAACAAAAACAAAAAGCCAAATACACCAAATGTTAACCAAAATTGTTTTGAGGTATTGGGACTGTAAGGGATTTATTTTCATGTTTCTCCAACATTTTATAATGAATATATGATATATTATAATCAGAGATCGCTCCCATGGTAAATGTTATTTAAAAAACAATATTTATATCTCATGACTACAGTGTCATTCCCTTGCTCAAGGACAAAACAGTAAATACTTACTGTCTGTTATAGTAGGTTGAAAATTTCCATGCCTTTAATGAAGCCCCTTTGTCTAAGGCTTCTTAGTTCTTGAATCCCAACCTCTATGTCTTTCCAGGAGAATGACTCCAGCCATATAGGATTTCATTAGGCTTCCTTTTTGCATGCCCACCAACTCTGCAATTGGTCAAAGCCCAGCCAGGGCCTCACATCACTCACTCCTGACCAATGCAGATGCACCCACCCATCCTGGATTCTTAGACTATAACTTGGATTTATTTATAAATGTTTGGTATTTCTTTCTAGTTTTACCATGTCTGGAAAATGGCACTCAACCTGTAGGCCACGTAGTCATTATAAAAGTCATCATTACCATACACAAGTCAGGCAAGTGGTAAAAATGTTTCCTCCATTTAATGCTTTAGTTTTATTATTTACACGCTAGCTTTAGCTGCTATTCTCTGTCTCCTGCACCATGTTTTTCACACTTGGGCTATGGTACTTCCTACCTAAATTAAAGTGATATATTTACATGTATGTTTCCCTTGCTCAATTGTCAGTTCCTTGAATGCAGTAAAAATACATAATCGAGTTTTACTGCCCCAGCACATAACATTTAGTACTACTTAATAAACATTTATTGAATGAATGGCAGATTAGCAGAAATAGGTAAATCTGTATCTAAAATAAATATAAGTTGTTTGAGGAAAATACTGAGAGCAACTTTCCCATGATTTATGATTGGACTATAATACCAGCACCAGAAATGATTAAAATATTCATGAATGAAATTGTTAAGGTAAAAAATAATTCCTATCTCCAGTTAGCTTTGCCAGATACCTAAGAGATGCATAAAAGTGAACATGAAAATAAAATGTAAGACTTACACATCATTCTGATTTTTTATACCAGAAGACTGTTCCTATCTAGAGATTTAGCAATAAAATGGGTGGGAGGAGGAGGAGGAAAAAAATAATTTTCACTGATTGTGAAACTTATCAAATGGCAACTCTAATTGCCACTTTTTTCCACTATATTCTACATTACTCTAAACTTGCCATGTATCTGTGGAGACCGAAAGATCATACCACAATTCACAAGACGTAACACTGTATGAATAAGTGGTCTATATACGGGGAACTATAATTTTTCTGTGGAACTTTGGAGAAGTTGCAACCACACAAGGAAAGTCTGATTGGTTAATATAGCCAATCAAGCCACTGGTTGTGTTTCAGAATACCATAATCCCGAACACACAGGCGTGGTTTTATATAATACATGGGTATAACTCCAACAGGGTCTGCATGCTCTAAGGATTCTCCCATCTCTGGTTGGCCCTAATTTCCATTTCTTTAGACTACTTCACTTCTCTTTGAGCTCAACAGGCCATAACATTACATCATAAGTGGGTAAAACTGAGACTCATCTTTCCATCTTAGCGACCATATAAAGTAGATATTTAACTACCAGTGGATTCTGTCATCCTGGAACAAAGGAAGAATATGCAGGGAAAAAAAAGAGGGAAGCATTTTTCCTCTTCTTAATCTATGGGATAATGAACAAAAGTGCCCTGTGAGATCAAATGAGGAACACCAAGAGGAAAGCCATTCCAAACTAGTTGTTATTTATATTGTAAAAACATGGCAAAAATTATTAAAATAGAACTGCTAAGAAATCAACCAGAGAAATAAAAATCAGGGAATTAAAAAATCTATAGTTTTAAATGGAACCCCACTATAACTTTTAATTTAAGGGAAAGTGTCTCCCCCCCCCCCCCCCACTTTATAGGCTAACCACATTCCCTCAGGCTTTTACCAGGTGAAGGTAACGTTTTGTGTTTTGTGTGCACGAGAGCATAATGAGATCCACAGTTATCTGGATTTGAATTACAATGAGCCACTTTTAATAGGTCCATTCTGTATCAGGGATATGATGTGAAACGAATGGGCTCTGGGAATGAGGAGACTCCCATTGGACCTATAACTGTCAGCAAATCAGACTCACTTTAGAACTGAGAATTTGAGTTCTTTGCTTGGTACTATGAGATAGCCTGAAGACCTGTGTTTGGGTGAGGAGGGTGTAAGGGCAGGGGCAGAATGCTAGAGCAGAAGCCAATGGAATTGCCTCCACAAAGGAACTCTAGTTTTAAGAACAAATTATGCCTGCTTAATGGGATATAAAATCCTTGGGACATTGCAGGCATTCAATATCAAATATTAATAGTGATACTCTGTCCTTTAGTGGAGAGTTTTCCATATAAACAAAATTAAAAAAAATACTTTATGCATTAATGAGGCAAATAATCAAGGAATATGAATCTTATGTTTATTATACTAAAATCTATTTGGATTAATGTCCTAAAAGCCATAGGTGCACCAAAACCTATATTCTAATACTCTTTAAAGAGATACAATTGAGGGTGCCTGGGTGGCTCAATCAGTTAAGTGTCAGACTTTCGATCTCAGCTCAGGTCATGATATGATTTGTGGGATCAAGCTCCACATTGGGCTCTGCCTTGACAGCATGGAACCTGCTTTGGATTCTGTGTCTCCCTCACTCTCTGCCCCTCCCCTGCTCATGCGCTCTCTCTCAAACTAAATAAATAAACATGAAAAAAGTAAAAAAAATAAAGAGACACAATTGTATTATCTTTTAGTATGCAGAAACTAGAAGAGGGCTTATTTTATCAAGCAGAGGTCCTTCACTGGTTCACTTGAACTTAGCACATTAACAGTGGTTTCAACATGCTTGAAAACAGGCTTTTAAATAGGATAAATACTGTCCTTGGTGTTCCTCTTCAGAAACCTTTACTGACTTAGTAAACTACTTTTCATGGATGGAGGAAAAGCCAAATTCACTAGGCCATTTCACCTACCAAAAATTAAAACACACACACACACAAACACCCAGTACCTAAACATTAAGCTTTTCTAGTATTTTAGATCAACATGTAAAAAAAAAAAACCACTGTCTGAAAAAGAATGTAAATATATTACATTCCTGTAGGATAGAGCAGCAACAATAAATAGATTGACTACATTTCACCTAAATACATAATTAATAAGTTGATCTAATATATTTTGATTTAAAGGGAAACTTAGAAAGGGGAATTGTATTTAAGGAAATGCTTTAAACACAAAGGGTCTCCTCGTAAACAAGTAGCAGGCAGGAGGTCTTACATCTATGGCATTAAACGGGTTAAGTGCACAATCCCAACTGGAGGATGTTGTAATTTTTTAGATTTATGAATTGGCCAGGCCACTCAGCATCTTGAACGCAATAGACGCTATCTAGATCTGTCCCTTACCTGCTGGGAAGAGACAATTCCCCTCACACTTGGAACCCCGAAGCCCGTTAAGCTGCCTGCTCTGTAACCTTGGCAGCTGGACCCTACACAATTCTTCATCTCTTGCCACTGGGCCTCACTAAATAAAAACTATGGTGCCTTGTTAGCCAACAACTGAGCGTGAAATCACTACACTGCAATCCCCTACTCTCTGAGTCAATCAATTCTTCCTGCCATTATGGATCTGGATGCATCGGGTCAATAAAGAGAGGGGGAGAAAATGGAGCGGAATAAAAAGAGGGGGACGGAAACACACCCAAACAGCATACTTAATTCCATATAGTGAAATTAGTTAGTGCATTCATATAAAACAGTTTAGAGCTGGCTAACAAAACCAAGGCATGTGCTATTTAATGTCGTCATCAGGCTTTGAACTTGCCCAGGACACAGAACGGGGAAAACTATGGAGACAGATATGCGGCAAAGAAACAAGCTTTTGTCAGGTCTAAATTGCTAACAGATTAGAGTGTGTTTGACAAGGCACTGAGATTGTAACATATGTTCTTTTTAAGAAGTATTAACATTTCATGCATTAGCTACATGCTAACTGAGAAAGCCTGAACCACTAAGAACTATGAGATGTCATTTGCAGTAGTCAGCAGCTCTCCATGCTTGGAATCCTGCGTGAGCCTTCAACAGGGGACAGAGGGTGCAGGGAAGGTGGAGAGGAGGGGAGGAAAGTCAGAAAGGACAGAGTGCAAAGAAAGAGGCTGTGCCACGTGCTGAAAGGGGTGCTAACTTTTTTCTTGAAGAAGCTCCCAAACGTTCAGAAGAGGGGTGCAGAAGAGGGAAGGAATATTTTGACATAAAGTTCTTTTCAGCATTTTATCCCACTTAAATAACATCTCCTACCTATTACTACTTTCTTAGTTGGAGAGCTGTTCACTCCATATCCTGAAATGGCCCTTTGGCTCACATTTCCCAAAATGGTTCTTTTTCTGGAGGGCAAAACTGTTTTATGGCAGAGATCAGAGTGTTGAATAAATATTATTATTAAAAACGGGCTAGGACTACTGGTCCATCCAGAGCACTCAAAAATCATTAGGCCTTTACTACAGGGCCCAGGCTTCCTAATTGTAAAGTTTCACATATAGTGTGTTATGGTTGCTTTTACAGAAAATTTCAACAACTTTTGCTGTTAGTCTACAGGCCCCTTATGGATAGCAGCTATATCTTGTCTGCACAATGCCTGGCAAATAGTAAGGACTGGATGAACATTTGTTGACTTGTATTTATATGAAGGGAATGGAAAACATAAAATAATACCTCTAAGCAAGGAGTCCTGCCAGCAGCACTGTCTACCCATCCCTCTTCCATGGTCCTACCGTCCTCCTGGCCATGGTCTGTTGCACTCCCAGGCATAACTGACTGCAGTTCTCATTATCGGGCAAGGCTCACTGATTGCTCTTGTCTTCCCTAGAAGACTGCAGTATCCCTAAGGTTGGGCACTAAGACTTACTTGACTTTGTAGCCTAAACATCCAGAACAGGGGCATACTGATAGGGCACCAAAACTAATTATTACCTGACAAACTTCATACCCGCCAGACGAGTTACCATCCTATTTTATTAAAGGCGCTGGAAATGGAGAACTCCTATCTCAGTAAAATGTAATTATGTGCACATCATTATCTGATTTGAAAATTCTTTTAAAATGAGTTCTTATTTTGTATCATACAGCTTAATTTTATTATTCACATGTTTTTCAGAATCCAGGGATTGTTACTGATCATATTTGTACATGTGTGTACATATTTGTTGTATATGTAGATAGAAAGGTATTCAAAGAGATATGGAGATAACAAACTTTAAACCCCAGGTCCCTTTTCACTTCTTGACTGACTCCCTGATGCTGATTTTAACGTTAAACATGCTCCTTTTAAAGTTAAACAGAATTCTAAACATAGCTTAGAAGGAATAAAAGCTATGAAGTATTATCATACCAAAAGAGAAATAATTTCAGAGTTGGTTGTTATTTTGGATTATTTATGCACCTATCCAGATTTTTATGGGAAAAAAGAGTTTGATTTTGATCCTGGGACTCATAATCTGACTTCATTGATAGCAAATTAGTACAATCTAGGATATGGTAGAAGATATTTACCATATATGCAAACATAATCTGTTAGGAGAAAAGCAATGTGGCTTATATATAGAGAGAGGGCATGACTCTTCAGTCATTGTGAGTTATTTGAGAAGGTAAATAAGCAGGGCACATCATTTATTTAAACTTTTAAAGCCCTTTGACAAGGTTCCACATCAAAGATGGTTTATAAAAACGGAGTGAACATGGGATTGGGAATGTGTTTTCTCATGGAGAGAGGAGTTGATTTAAGATGGGAAATAATGAGAAGAACCAACCTTTTTCATCAGAGAAGTGTTATATGTAACCGACAGACAGCATTAGCTGGATTTTCTTTTTAATATTAAAAGTTATCTTAGAGAGAGAAGCACACTGAAAGAAAGAAGGAAGGAAAGAAAGAAAAGAGAAGAAAAGCAAAGAGAAAAGAAAAAAGGAAAAAGAAAAGGAATGAAGGAGGGAAGGTAGATCTGCATGACGTATCTGCCTCTTTCGTGTGATAAAACCGTGGGAAGATTGTGTGTGTGTGTGTGTGTGTGTGTGTGTGTGTGTGTGTGTGAGAGAGAGAGAGAGAGAGAGAGAGAGAGAGAGAGAGAGAGGAAAGAGACAAGAGGAGAGAGAAGAGCTGCTGGAGGTGGGGTGGAGGGTGACAAGCAGATGATGCTCTTATCAACGCACCAAAGTGGCATAACTGCTCCCACCCAACATGGACAAGTTTGATGACTATGTCCTACAAGACATCTGATTAGAAAAGTCTGGTGAAACTGAGGAAATAAAATATTCTAAGTATTATTTTTAAAAATGGAGGGAAAAAAATCTCATTGGTGTGTGTGTGTGTGTGTGTGTGTGTGTGTGTGTGTGTGTAATGAAAGAACAATGGAGGCAGACAGAGATAGAAAAATTGTTCAGCAAGGAAAAAACACAAGTTGAGAGGAGTGACTGGAAAAGTTTATAGTCACAGAGGATTTACAGGGGGCGGGTGGGGGTGGTATCCCCTATGCTCACTGTTTGAATAGTAAGGGGGGTGGTATCCACTATGCTCACTGTCTGAAGAGTAAAGCCAGGTAAACCCCTTTGAAGTTTAAAAGGCTCTTTTAGGACACCCGATAGGATGTGCTTAGATTTACACAATAGGTGGCTCTTCCAGAGAAAGCATCCAGGGAAAATGTGAAATACGCTTAAGAAGTTTGAGATATTTGGGAGGCTAGATTCTTAACAGGTTAACAAAGCAAATGAGGAGCTTCTAGTTGCACCCCCAGCTTTTGAACTTCCCCTCCTCTCCCTTCCACAGAAAGAGGAAGAGTGGCAGGCCTGGAAGAGCCATGGCTTCCATTCTCTCGATTTAATGCAGAAAATTGAGCATGGATTGTGAATGTTGCATCAGGATTACTGTTATCAACCTTAGTCACTAATGACCCAATTTGGGAGCAAGAGGAGTAGAGGGGAGAAGGTTCCAGTCAAACAACAGTACTGTCTGACGATGCAAAATATCTTTTTTGAGGTAATTAAAAAAATTTTTTGGCGACTTTAAAGACTGATTTCTTATGTGCAGTGCAGCATAGAACAGCTTGTAGGCTGCAGATCAATAAATTCCAGTTAACTTTCAAGTCATGTCGGCATGCAGCCCTGACTGGTTTATTAATTTAAATTTCAGCCCTCTAAAAAGGTATGTCTAAAGAAATAAGGCACTATGAGGATGGTACTGAGATTGCTCAATCAGAACAGGCCTTTGCATATATTGGTTATCCACATCAACAGGAAATCTTAAACCACTGAAGAGAATAGATCACCCCTCCTTCTGTCTCATTTGGTTAGTGTTTTTCTTAGGAATAGTATCTTAGGAACCCTGAGAACCATTTCTTTTTGTTTTTAACAGTACTTGATCTCTGAACAACAAATACCTTATGGCTTTCCTCACGCACACTTCAGCAACTAGATAAGAACAAAAAAGGTGAAAACGAAAAGAGAGTAACACTATCTCAAGGTTTAAATCTCTTCGTAGGGAGGGAGGAAGGTCTGCCAGAGTCTCCTTTCTCTCTTCCCTGCTACGATGTCCCTGGAATGGACCAAACAGTAAGGATTTGGCCTAGAAGTGAAAAGTGAGGAACAGCTTACGCTTTTGCTACAATCGTCTCTTCCTTGCTTTCTTACCTTTGATTCTTCACTTTGTTTGCTTTTGCTACACATTTTTTAAAAGCCCTCAAATATCTGTCGTGGATGATCCCTTTTGGGGACTTGCTCCAGGCATCAGGACATTCTGGACTCCCTGCTCCAAAATGACTAGTATTTTAAGAGGTACAGACTAATTTTACTGTGCCCCAAATTATTATAATAGCACAGCTGCGGTTCAAACAATGCATCCTCAAACTAAATGGCTTCTGGATGATCTGTGTTCACTTTTCCCTTACACTGACATAAATAAGAACAAGCTGCTGGAATCCATGAAAACTGGTCAGAGACAAAGGCTGCACATGAATTCTGCACCTACAAGATTTTTATTGTGAAAGAAGTATTTATGAAACGCTAATACCATTTGAATTTGGCCCATGTAATAGTATCTTAAGTATATGTTTAAAAAAACAAGTGTTATGATGTGACTCTTGATCCTGGGGTCACTGAGTTTGAGCCCCACATTGGGTATAGAGCTTACACAAATTACAAATAATAAGTGAACTTAAAAAAATAACACACAACCCCCCAAAACCCACAAGTGCTTACATAGAAATCCTAGATGTTTTCAGATCAATTGGGCCTTCATGAGATTTATATAGAACATTACTATCATTTTACTAATAACCGTGATATGTATTTTAAGAGCTAACTGAAACAATATGGAACTTACGGCAAATTTTCTTGTTGAGAAATTTAGACTAAAGACAGATTTACACTTTTTATTTCTCACTGCATTCAGTTTTAATCAAGGTTTCTAGAGCTTCTCACTAACAGTGAAATTGTATTTAAATAGGGCCTTTAGGGTTTTCGAGTTACAGATTAATTAACTCAATTTGGACAGGGTTTTGGGGGCAACTGTAGCTCTCGCGTCTCTAATTTTATCTCCAGAGGTAGTCAATGTTCCTCTAGACATTAGCAACTAAATAATTGCATAGGCTTAGACGGATTATGATTGAAACATCTCAAGTAAAGCAGACTTGTTAGAAGTCAGAATAAGACCAATGTTGAGTACAAGGATAGCATGCTATTATTTCACATTTCTAGCACCTTGCTGATCTGGGCTATGAATGCAACTGTACCACTCAGCTGGGGGATGTGGGGGATATGAATGAATGGCTCATGTATGTTTCCCCCTCTGTAAACTGGGGATGAGAACACCTAAGTCACAAGGCAGTTGTGAGGACTAAGTGAGAGTATTTGTGTAAAGTGTCCACCATTGATGCCTGGCACACAGCGAGTGCTCAGTAAGTCTCTATTTACAAGGCTTTATTTACAAGGCTGTCACTATTACTATTATAAACCTGAGTACCATGTTTTATCGTGCATAGCAAAGCTTTCTAGAAATAAAAGGCAGAGAAAGGATCAGGAAACGAGTAGCACATGCTTGTTCAGACAATACAATGAATACTCTTTGATCAGATTTTCTTTCCTGCCTTTCTCCAGGTACCCATGCACCCACTCACGCATGTTGTTGAGGCCATTATATTTCTTGCGACTTCATACATAACCTGGACTTTTTAGGTTCTCTGCGCCTTTAAATCCCCCCCTCTGGAAGCCTGTTTCTGACTATAACTATCCTACCTAGTCTTCAAGCCTTAGCTCACATATCTTCTCCATGAAGCATTCCCTGACTCAGTGAGGTCTGTCCCTGCTGTTTTCCTTGCCCTGAATTTACATTTGTATAATTATACTTTCTGTACTTTACCTTGAGCTAGTTAGTAGTCATCTATATCTTATGTCATTTAATGCACTTAAGCCACTTGACAATAAGGAACCACTGTCATAGATTGAATGGTTTATGTTACTCAAAATTCATATATAGAAGTCCTAACCTCCAATGTGATGGCATTTGGGGTTGGGGCCTTTAGGAGGTAATTAGGTGAGATGAGTTCATGAGGGTGGGGCCCCACGATGACAGTAGTGTCCTTACAGGAGAGGAAGAGAGACCAGAGCTCTCCCTCTTGCTTTCTCCGCCATGTGAGGACACAGTGTGAAGGTGGACGCCTATAAGCCAGGAAGAGAGTTCTCTCACCAGGAACCAAATATGCCAGAACCTTACTCTTGGACTTTCTATGCTTCCAGAACAGTGAGAAATAAGTGCCTGGTGTTTAAACCCACCCATTCTGTGGTATTTTGTTATGGCAGCCTGAGCAAACATAACCGTGTCATTATATAGCTCACACATCTATATGTGATTTGTTAGCATTTAATAAATGTTTGCGAATTGTCTTCTGGTTCTCATTCATCTGGGCCATTTATTTCCATGAATATCTTTCTTCCCTGGAAACTTGTTGTATTCTTTTCAGTTTGCTCCTGGTTCCCCAGCAACTAAATGGAAGTATTTCACCCTGTGTACAACACTCTGCTAAATGCTATGGAATATATCAACCTTACCTCAAAAAAGCTTTATGGTCCCCTTGGAAATGGAAGATAAGCACATATAATGGTAAAATAAATCTGACTAATTATCACACAGAAAAGATTCTAAGACAGGCCCAATAAGGGCCAAGGAGGTAAGCTTTGTGAGTGAAGGATGCTACATTAAATTTTTTTTGGCTTTTTAAAAAAAGTATATTTATTTATTTTTAGAGAGAGAGAAACAAAGCACACAAGTAGGGGAGGGGTAGAGAGAGAGGGAGAGAGAGAGAATCCCAAGCAGGCTCTGCACTGCCAGCACAGTGCCCGATGTGGGGCTCAAACTCACGAACCATGAGACTATGACCTGAGCTGAAGTCAAAAGCTGGACGCTTAACCAACTCAGCCACCCAGGTGCCCCTACATTAATTTATATAAAGAAATAAGCTCTCACCAATTTTTCTTCAACAAAAAGCCCCTCTGGCTAATTTTAAATTTTGGCCATTAGGACAGAAACATGGTTATAAGTAATGTTTCACTTGTCTTTTACTTCTACTGTAAGAAGAACAATAGCAAAAAGGCGAGGGTAAGAGTCACGTGCTTCCTAGCCTCATTGGCAGAAGGACAGGCTGCAGCGGCAGAGGTTGTGGCAAACTTCAGAGCATGGCCTCTTCTAAAGAAGGTGCTGCTCAGCCCCAGCTATTCACTGCAGTTAGAGAATGTCTGGAGTGGCTCAATCTTCCTTTTCTTTTTAATGAGACACAGAAAAAAATGGATTTTTATGTAAAAATCCAAGTAGTTTTAATCACTGGATCTTAATTTTAAACATTTAAACACACTGTTTTAAGCAAATACGTGTATGGCCGATGTCTACTAAAGGCTTTCACGTTACAGCCCCCACGGTGTTTTGGAAAATCAGAGAAAGACAAACAACTTGCAGTGTGGAACTCTGCACAGAAAAGAGGTCTGGAGAAGATTGAGACTGGGACACACCTACAACTTATTTCTGTTTTTTCTGACCTCTCTCTCTGTTGTCTTTACCCAGAGTGCAGTAACAGTGATCCCGTTTTTGAACCTTTATGTTGACCTCATCAGAGCACCATCTTGCTGCAGACACCCAAATCTCTGATTCCGCTTTTAATTGCCCACTTTCAAATGATACGCCAACCTAAACTGAAGCACACTTTTACTTTCCATGCCCAGATGTGGTCTCACTCTCCCCACCTACTGCCTGTCCCTCCAGAGTTTTTCCAGGCCACCAGGGAAGGTACCACGTGGTCAATGCTCTAGTCTCACAATGTGGGAGGCAATTCTAATTTTTCTCGTCTATCTCCTCCAACTCCAACCACATGACTACATCACATTAATGATTTTTTTTTAATGTTTATTTATTTTTGAGAGAGTGAGACAGAAACAGAGCAAGAGCTGAAGAGGGCAGAGAGAAAGGGAGACACAGAATCCGAAGCAGGCTCCAGGCTCCTAGCTGTCAGCACAGAGCCCTGATATGGGGATTGAACCCACGGACCTCTAGATCATGACCTGAGCCAAAGTCGGCACTCAACCGACTGAGCCACACAGGCGCCCCGACATTAATGATTTCTTTGGAATGATTTTGAACAAACCCTTATTGAGGGTCATGAAACTTAAATAATCGTCCTTAAAGACTGTTTCCACTTTATTGAGTTCTTTGCTTCGCTCAAGTAAATTCCTGCCATCCTCTGCATGCAACATGTTCCCTTCTACTTTTGTCTTCTGCTGATAACAAAAAAGAGTCTCTTGAATATCTCTTCCCAATTTCCACTAATCCCCTTTCTTCATCCACATTAAAACTATCATACCAGACTGAACCCTGATTTGTTCTTCCTTTTGTCATGATCATGTAGGATTTGTGCCAAGAAATATGTTGCATTGTAAGGATTTCTAGATTTTTGTTTTGTTTTAGTAAAAGAAATGGAAAGACAAAAAATAATTATCATAGAAGAGTTCAAGTAAATATGTGTTTTGTTTTATCACAGACTTCATGGAATTTGGGATTCATGAAAGCTATGGAACACTTGTTACAAATCAAGCAAGCCACTGTGCTAAATGCTTGACATTTATCATCCCATTTGATCTCAAGTCCCTGATAAAATAGGCACTATTCTTAGTCCTGATTGACAGATGGGAAAAACTGAGGCTTAGTAGGTTAAGACTTAGCTCAGGTCACAGAGCTGGTGAGTAGTGCAGTAAAGCCTCAAGGCCCAGGCTGCTGGTCCAAGGCAAAGAACTAAGCCCTACTCTACACGGCTTCCCTGAGTCACAAGAGCTGCCTGTACTGAGTGAAGTCTGCTAACAGGCTGATATTTTTTTTTATTAAAAATTTTTTTTTACATTTTAATTTGTTTTGGAGAGACAGAGCACAAGTGCGGGGAGGGGTAGAGAGAGAATGAGACATAGAATCTGAAGCAGGCTTCAGGAGCTCAGAGGAGCTCAGCACAGAGCCTGATGCGGGGTTCGAACTCACAAAGTGTGAGATCATGACCTGAGCAGAAGTCGGACGCTTAACCAACTGAGCCACCCAGGCACCCTCTAACAGGCTGATATTAAGATTAATGCAATGAATGACTGATAAAATGTCCACTAACATAAGGTTAAAAGAAAGGAAGCCCATAATTGTTTCACATACTTTTGCATATAGGCAAAACAGAACTCATAATTAAACACCAGAGTGCAACCTTAGATCCCAGCTTTCAGGACACTGTGTGTCAATCATGTCAAAGGTAGAAAAAGTGCCTGCTAAACCTATTCTAACTCTCCAAAGGAAGTCAAATAAAATGCACTTTTAGGGAAGTCCGTTTGTTTTCTTATTATTTATTTCTATTAAAGAGACCGGCTCTCCCCTCAACACTCAGTTCTCCAAGGACCTTTTTTGGGCATGCAAGGCTGCCTGACTCCTTCTCACTCATGTCACCAATGCTCACTTCTGCCTTTGGTCCCTCCCTAATGAATCAGACAGGAAACGTGCAGGGAGAAGGACTCGTTGCTTTCCCCTTTTTAAACTGTAAGACTGTTTAAAATCCATTCTGATTTAGTGTTGTCCTGGTTATATGCTAAGTCTCAGAGTTTTCTATGGGATTAAGTAGGGAAACTGCATTTCAACTTTAGAAAGAAAAACAAATGAAAAAAAAAAAAAAAACAAACAACCCAAGCAACTGAAGGCTGGATGATTTCCCAAGTCCTCCCTAGAACAGAAAAGCAAAATAATGCCTGATCTGGCCCTGGCAGCTACTGTACTTAGCTCTAAAAAATCCCAAGAAGGGACCTGGGAAATCATTTATTCAAACTTTTGGCCACTGCGTCCTTTGTTTAAAAGATATCTTAGGAGAAAAACATAACAAATGCAGCAGATTAAAGTGCAGCTACTTTGATGGAGAGAGTGATGGACTTGGAGTCCTGCCCAGTGTCAACCCCCTTCCCCCTCTGCCTCCCAAGAAAAACCTCGAAGAGGATCAGAGGAGCAGCCACTGGCTTTCAAACTTGTTTTGGCCACAACTCACTGCAAAAACACATTTTATTAAGTGACTCGTACAGGTGCATCTGAACACACACACAGCTGAGACAAAACTTCCATGACACAATACTCTTATCACTACCTGTGTCATCTGACATGCTTCTTTCTGATCTCATCTCTTTCATTTAAGAAACATGATTTCCAGTCCACTAGATGCTGTCTCTGCACGTTAAGGGAGTTGAAAAACACTGCATTCAATGACAACCTTAGAAATAATTCTATAGATTAGAAAATTTTGCTCTTGTATGCATTTCCCGTCTCTGAGGAACCAATGGGGAAAAAGTGCAGTAAGAAGTGGCAAGCGGAGGCTCTAACATTGGGATGCAGGGCTAATTCACTTGATCCAAGAAGGGCAGATTCCCTTTGTAGGGAGTTGGGAATGCTGACCTACAGTGATGGCTGGTCTTTTTTCTCATGACACATCATGGGACAAGGCCACAGAGATTTCCACCACACGGACCAGAAAAGCAGGGAAAGTCAGAAGCTAGGCAACAAGAAAAAGGAGGAGAGACAGCGAGTCTGTATTTGGGTCTCTGCTTCCAGTTTATGGCCAAGGCTCAGTTTTTTTTTTAAATTTATTTTTAATGTTTATTTTATTTTTGATCCAGAGACAGAGCATGAGCAGGAGAAGGGCAGAGAGGGAGGGAGACACAGAATCCAAAGCAGGCTCCAGGCTCTGAGCTGTCAGTACAGAGCCCGACACAGGGCTTGAACCCACAAACCATGAGACCGTGATCTGAGCTGAAGTTGGACGCTTAACCGACTGAGCCACCCAGGCTTTCCAGTCAAGGCTCACTTTTATTTTTGTCCTTGAGTCTATAAAACATCCGATATCTTGTAATTTACCATTTTATTTTTAAAAGAAGTAGAGAGGAAAAGAAATCACAGCACAGTCATGACAGTTTGAAAATAAGTTGTCATTAATATACATAAAATCTATTAATGCTACAAAATCATCACCAACACAAGAAAAAAAACCCATCCCTTTAGAAGAACAACACAGAAGATATTTCTGGTGGATTTGAAAAAAGCAAAAGAGAATGCAAACATGTATTTGTGGAAAGAATTCCCAACATCTACTCCTTTTCCACCCTTAGGATTGTTGACTGACTAGGCCAATACAGTGGGAGCCACAGAATTCAAAGGTTTGACTGAACTTTCTTCACTAACTTGAAAGATCCATTTCAAATACTATTTATTTAAATGTGTGTCCTTTTTCATTTTTCATTTTAGCAAGAGGCTGCAGGAAATACACTTAAAAAAAAAACAACCATCTAGACATGGTAAACTTATAACAAGGAAGGCTTCAGACATATGTACTTCCACACCAAATCACAAAATGGGCTTTTATAAATTTCTTTCTACAAAAATAAATAAGAGAAAGTAATAAAAAAAGATAAAGCCCTCATACAGAATTGCAGCAATTATATCCCCACAGCTACACTATAACCCAAAACTTTGCAAACGCTTTGATTATTGAACCATGGCTGAAGTGAATAATTTGCTTTTCACTAAGAAAACAAGCACATTCATTCTCACCACAATGGAGAGAGGCAGTTTTAATTAAACCTTATCAAAAGATGAATAAAGAATAAACTCAATACCCATTCCACAGAACTCTATTTTCGTCTGTTTAGTTTAAGCTTGCCATGTTCGTGCAATAATTATCCACTGTCCAAGGAATGCTGCAGTTGTGTTAATGTTGGTAAAGATTTAATTAGCTCAATTATCTGGAGAGTATTGAAGTGAGGCTCAGCACAGTACAAATTTCTTCAGGCTTTATACATACCTCTGATCAAAATACATGAAACTGAAATCTAAGTGAACAAAAGACTCTTACTTCTACAGTTCTACTATTGAAACAGTTCCATACTTCATAATTTTATTACTCCAACTGAAAAAGAAAAAAAAAGAACCCTCAGTATAAGTCTTTAGAAGTACAACTCATAAGTAAAGGCTTATCTTGCGTGTGTGTGTGTGTGTGTGTGTGCACAGTTAACTTCCTAATCTGTAAATATGTTCTTAGGAAGTTAATTAAATTTGTCTTGTAGATAAATATTAATACCAAAGTCCAGTCCTTTTAAAAACTTTTTATCTTTCCACTGTAGCCTACATATATTACGCTTTTCCCAGAAAATGAAGCATTTAAAAGTATTGAAAGTGTGGTAACACAGACAACTGTTTCAATCTGTCAGACACCAGGGACAGACAGTAGGGTTCATTTCAGAAAACAGATTGGCCCCCAGCGGCCTGACCTTCCTGGTGGGAAAGAGAACACAGCGCTGTGCTTGACAAGCTCAGCAACAAAGAGGTATATTCCGGCCCTCCCTCCCCCCCCCCCCCGCAATTCAGACACGCTTCTCACAGGGAAAAATGCAAAGCAGGAGAAAGAAATGCACCACTTTCAGCAAAGCAGAGTTTACTTAGTTCGGAGACAAGGATCTCAACAATAACAAAAAATAACGTACTTAGGAAAGTAGCAAGCACTGTTTTATCCACTCATCTATAACTTCAGAACGCTCTAATCTGGCCATTGCCAATGTCTTAACATCCAACCTCACCTGTAATCCACACTCACTGGCATTATAACATCAGTGAAAACACGAACAGATGATTATCCTGATAAAAGCTTTCTTAATAACTTTACCAATGAAGAGGGCATAACTTTTCTCTCAGAAGCTGGCTCATGCTAATTTCAAAGTAAGCTTTCTCTTTGTTTGTACGTGTTACAGGTTTTGCCTTTATTTTGAAACTTAAACGAACATTTCCTTGTGTTGTAGACCCTCAAACAGATTTTTCATTGCTTTTTTTAATTTTGAATTTATATAGGGTCTTCTATGCTTCTTCCTTCTCCAAAGGAGTCAAGATCCAGCAGAAGTGTCAACAACAATAAAAAAAATTGATAAAGTAATATTTTTAATAAAAAAAGTCTCAGGCTAAATTAGTTGCTGTATATTAATACATAGTTTTCCCCTAACCTCCAAGGTCAAGTTTTATTGAATATCCTGCTTAGTCAGCTAACAAGCCATGTTTAGTTTGTATGTTTTGAATTCTATATGTGGAGATATATACATATATATACACACATACATATATATGTATACATATATATGTATACACACACACATATATATACATATATATGTATACACACATACATACACACATATATATGTATACACACATGTATATGCCTACATATATGTAAGATAAATTTAAAAGGCACTCACAACTGACCACATTATTCTTATAAACAAGTACATTGCTGTTTTTTTAAGCTTAGATTCTGTGTTTTAGTACATACTTTCCTTAACTGTAAGGATTATGAGCGCTTAGGCTCAAACCAACTAGCGTAGTTGAAACAAGTCTTGATTTCTGACCCATAAATATCATGCTGATTTATCACATAAACAGGCATTGCAAATACACACTCCTCACTATGAACATGTGGACTATTAGAAAAACTTAACGCTGAAGATCAGACCATTGTATATATGGACTGTATAAGTCCATCACAGTTTATAAAAGAAGGCATAGTTTTGACGATTGGACACACACCACAATCATAAGCTCATGCTGCCGAGTAAAAGATAAAGTTTGTCAGGTGGTGAGAAAACTTTCTGCTTGGTAGTCCAAATAATATGCCTCAACTTTAGATTTAAACACTTCAGTCTCAGAAAATTCTGTGAGGAAATGGGGCAAAAAAATGATTCATGGCAATCAAAACTTGTCTTTTTTTTGTCTGCCATGCTTTTCTGAACCATCTTTTTTTGGGGGATTATGTTAAGGAGTTCTTTGAGCTGGCAAAGAAAGACACAAGTATGGGTTGGTTTTACCTTGTTTTCTAGCCTGCAAACACTTTTACGGTATGACTCACTCAGTGTGGCTCGAAAGACATCCTTGGAGCTTCAGAGTATTTTGTACAAGAACAAAGGGGGCTTGGGTTCAGTTTGCAACACGAGTCATTTTTACCACACAAATTCCCTTCTTTTGTGCTGGCAAAGGGGGATACTTTGAGCCCTTTGGGTTTAGAAGATCTTCAAACGAACAATAGTGTGCAAACAACCCTCAAGAACATAACTTTACTAGAACAACCTCAAGGCTGAGACCAAGGCTTTGAGAAAGGCCCCTTCAGATTTCCTTCTGCTCTCCACCCGAACAAAGCCTGCCTGACAATACTGAAATCTCCTTCTTTCTTTGGATTAAACCCCCTTTGCAGGAAAAGTATGCAAATGCCATCCGTGGCTCCCTTGTCTGAGGCTACTCTCCCCCAGCTATCTTTGCTCTGTCTGGCTTCCCCAGCAGACCATCAACAGCCTGACGCAGACCAGCCTCCCAATTCACATCCTTCACAGCTCTG
This sequence comes from Herpailurus yagouaroundi, assembly GCF_014898765.1. Taxonomy (NCBI): domain Eukaryota; kingdom Metazoa; phylum Chordata; class Mammalia; order Carnivora; family Felidae; genus Herpailurus; species Herpailurus yagouaroundi. Next base: position 66,205,401 of record NW_024412391.1, read on the forward strand.
ACAGTCTGCTCCCTGGGCCTGCCACTGCCTCTAAAAGGGGCTCATTTAGTCGTAATTAACTATTCCCTGCATATTTCCTAAGGTATGGTAATTGTGCTAAAAGCCAACAAGTGAGGCATTCATTCTAGTTCTCATTTAAATCTTTTCCCCCCCTCAGCAGTCTCCCTCCCTCTGCCTTCTTTCCACCCCACTCGGCCACCCTCTCTCCACTCGCCACACACATACACTTTTCTCTTTTCACCCCTCCCAGGGAATATTTCAAGTCAAGTGATGGAATGAAGGTAGAAATCAGAAACTATAGGAAAACAGACAGTTCAAAAAGCAAAGCTTACTGAGTGGTGAAGAACCGCATGGGAAGTCACAAAGAAAGTGAGAAAGAAGTAAAAATGAAACAAATTGTTTAGTTGACACACATATATAAAATGTATAAATATAAAAATATATGTAGTGTATAGATACGATATAAAAATTCTACAAACACATTTTTCTTCCCCTATATATTTTCTTCTCAAAGTTTATTTTCACCCTGTATTACAGATAAAAGGTATAAAAAAAAGGTAATGATTTTGTCTCCCCTGCCTTTCTTCTTTATCCTTAAGCTGTAGACAAGATAGAGATAAGGTCAACCAAGCAATTTCTGACCTCTTGCAAGCATTTCAGGTCCTGGCAAGTGGGCAGTGGACCACTGAACATTGTATTATGTTTTTGCAGGCAGACCAACATTATCATGATCAGGAGAAATTTGGGGGATGAGGTGAGGTGGTAAATTATTTGCCTTGAAGACTCTCTATCAGCCATGAGCTGTTGACTTTTGTTAAATGGATTTAACTGGAAAACAGTCATGGCTTCCCTACAATATCTCCATCCTCTCAAGACACAAAACAATGTTGTGCAATTAGTTTTGGCATAAAGAAGGAGGTAATGTTTCATTAAAAAAAGACTCAAAAAGCAGGCTTTTGAAAAATTTATTCAGATAAGCAAGAAGTGCAGAATCTGGCATTCAAAATTTTTATTCTGATGTGAATGCTTTAGCTCTTCTATTTGCTTTGGCTAAATTATGTTTCCATGCTGTTCCTTAATCATCTGGACACTGCTATTTCTAGTGTTAATTTACCAACATTTCTTAGGAGTAATAGAAAATACTTTAAATGTTAAATTATTAAATGCTCTGTTGTTATAAATGAGTTTATTTGGCTTGGCATTTGACTCTTCATCAGATACTACTATCTATAGAGGAAAGTCCAGTAATGAGAGAACATCAAAGAAGTTGGACCCATTCAAGATGGCTCCGAGGTTGGAATTATAGTGAGAACTTACCATGGCTATAAGCTGTAAATTAACTAACTTTCTTAGTTAGGCAATAACATTTATAAATCCATTTTTCTCTGCTAAACCATGAATATGCCAGTTTAATGTATTTCTGTTGTCATTTTTCCTCACACATAAGTATTACATATAAGCAGCATATTCTACTTTTTTTACATTATCATATGTATTTCTCCATGTTTATTACCTTTATGACTATAATTTTTAAGATATTTATAATATCCCATCTAGTTTGGTATACTTTACTCACTAATTTCCTTTAAAATATTTAAGCGGTCAATTCTAAATAATTTATGTTTACTCTGTCTTATGTTAGTTGTTTTGACATTTTTTTTTCTTTGTCATCAGTGTCACCATGATCAAAAATGTTACTGAGTTACTAAATACTAGGGATTGAGGAAGGCACCTGTTGGGATGAGCACTGGGTGTTGTATGAAAACCAATGTGACAGTAAGTTTCATTTAAAAAAATGTATTTCCTCATATTTATAAAAAAAAGAAGTTGGTTAGACACACTTTAATATTTTCAAATACTTAACCATTTATTTGGATTTAGGCAAAAATGGGCAGGAGAAGTCATGTTTCCTCTTATTGGAACTTAAAACTCATAAACATCAGTTTGAATATATTCATGAAAACAGCTGCTGAGTGTGAACCACATTACAAGTAAGACCATGATGACACTAAATTCTTAAACATTTCTTTCAGTTTTGAAAATTGTCTTTTTTTTAATTGAAATATAGTTGATAGGCAATATTAGATTAGTTTCAGGTATACAATATAGCAATTCCATAAATATATATTATAAACATATATAATATACATAAATACATGTATATATTTATACACATATATTTATGAAATGCTCACCTTGATAAGTATAGTTACCATCTGTCACCATACAAAATTATTAAAATACTAAAAAAAAAACTATGTTAAATTTTTATCCCTGGAAAACCAGTTATCTCACTTTTTACTTTCTGCATTTCCCTTAAATGGAGTTAGTGTATCAATACTGAGATTCTACATATTCACAAAACTTAAATTAAGGGAATCATTATTCATTTTACAAAAAGATATGTAAACAAAGAAGGCATATTGTTTCAACTAAAATAATTCCTGCATAACTTTCCAAGGAGTATATTATGTACATGTTGGATATGTTGAATCATACCTATAGTAGATTCACAACATTTTAGGGCTCAACGATGAATAGGTTTTCAGTCAAAAAGAAGGTTAAGTATTGGTGTAATTTCTAATAGTCTAATTTTATGTTAGATGTCAATGTGAATGGAATTTCATGCATTTTCTTTACTTATTTTCAAAACATGATTTACCATAATAAGAAGTTCAAAGAAAAGAAAAAAAAAATACTACATCCTTTTCAAGTTGTTATATGATCCTTCAAGGATCTTCCCAGCTTTAAGATGTTTTGATTCTTCTGTGTCTGACCAGGAAGTCGTATATATTTCCCCGTGGGCAATCACATTAAAATCCAAACTCTTTAGCATCATTCCAGACCCTTCACAATCCAGTTTCAAATCTCATTTTCAGTCTCGTCCCTTCTCACTCCTCCTATCCACGCGCTTTAGCTTTACCAGACCATTACTTATGATGCTACACTTTGTGCCATGGCTTTGCTCTCAGTGTTTCCTCTGCATGAAAACACACTTCTCCTCCTTCATGCCCATGAAAAATATAATTCCTCCTTTGGCTCAAAATCTCTTCCTTTGTGAGACCATTCCAAGCTCTTCTGGCAGAATTAATTTTTACCTCATTTGTCCCCTCACGTAGCTTCACATAAATATCTACCATAGCCTTTATCATCCTGAAACATAATGTTCCTATATGTGTTTCTGAACTGCGAGGATCTTGAAACTAGAAACTCATTCACTACTTCCTAGCACCAACAGAATGGCTACTCAAAAAATATTTGCTATAAGACAGGAGATTATGGTATGGTGCGTTAGTTGGAATATTCACTAATTCAGTCAACATTTTAAAAATATTTAATGAAACTATTTAATAAGAGATGCTTAAATACAGAGAACAAACTAAGGGTTGATGGGGGGAAGGGAGAAGGGAAAATGGGTGATGGGCATTGAAGAGGGCACTTGTTGGGATGAGCACTGGATGTTGTATGTAAGCGATGAATCATGGGAATCTAGCTCCCAAACCAGGAGCACCCTGTAAACACTGTATGTTAGCTAATTTGACAATAAATTATGTAAAAAAAAAAAATTAATGAGCATAAATTACATGCCACACTAAGAAATGGAGATAAAATTTTGAAATGAGGATAAAATGTAAACAGATTCCTATATTATGAGATTTAGATTCTAGTGGGGGAAGGCAGACAAATCACAGGAGACTTCAGTACAGAGGGGCTGAAACTTCGGCCTTATTCCCAACATATCTAAAGTACCTATACATTTATTCATGTTCACGAAATATGTTTCACTCTCTGTCAGACGTGTTGCTGAATTCTATCACTGATCATGAGTCAGAGGCTGGAACATTTCTGTTCTTAACTGAGTTCTTAACTCAGACACTGTCCTGTTAGTGACTCCTCTCCTCCATTTCTACCCATTTTCAATTAGAAGGTCTGAGCCTTGAGAGTAATTTCCCCCCTCTCTCCTGATTCTGACATAAGGCAGCTCTGTTCTCAGTTCAGTAACTCATCTTGAGTTTCTTCCATTTGATTGAGAACTTGTCCCAGACTTCCTGCTTCTCTGACTTTACTTTCTGAGGGTCACATTGGCTTTAAAACCTTACCTATCTTAACCTAGTGATCAAGGTCAATGTGACTGGTGATAAGGCTGGTGATAAGTACATGTGGATACCATGTACTTCCTAACATGATGTGAGGAGAAGAGCCCTTCATCTGGGTGGTACTCTTCCCTGAAATCCATCACTGCGAGAAAACATCATGAGGGACATTCTACAAAATACCTGAAAAGTACAAAGTACTCTTCAAAACTATCAAGGTCATCAAAAACAAGAGAATATTGAGAAACTGTCACAGACCACATGAGAGTAAAGAGACATGATGATTAAATGCAATGTACTACCTGGATGGGAATCTGAACAGAAGGACAGGAATATGAAAACAGGTGAGCTTACAAATACAGTTAAAACTTAGTTCATAGTATGGTACTGGCCTTAATTTCTTAAGCTCATAAATGTACCATGGTTATAAAGGTTGTTAATATTAGAAGTTGGATGAAGGGTATAGCTTTCTGCACTGGCTTTACAACTCTTTTGTAAATCTAAAAATATTTCAAAATAAAGAGCTAAAAAAATACAACCATAATCTTACCACTACTCATGCTGAGTAGTTACTTTTAATTCTGAACCCCCCCAAATGCACGCAGATTTCCAGAAGTTACCCTCATAGTAGTGGGCAGGGAAAGACCTGAGTCCATTCTTGTGGAAGAAGTTGAATTTACATTGAGTATGATCAGGGTATGGTACTGAAAGTCCTCCTAAGTCCTATAAACAAGCTATGTAAAACGGCTTGATGCTTTAGTATCATTTTGTCAGAACCTCTCCATGCAAGGTCAAAACTAATGCACATAGGGGTGCCTGGGTGGCTAGTCAGTTAGGCATCCGACTTCAGCTCAGGTCATGATCTTGAGGCTCCCAAGTTTGAGCCCTGCATCAGGCTCTGCACTGAGAGCTCAGAGTCTGGAGCCTGCTTCGAATTCTGTGTCTCCCTCTCTCTTTGACCCTCCCCTGCTCATGCTCTGTCTCTCTCTCTCTCAAAAATAAACAAAAATATTTAAAACAACAACAACAAAAAAACTAATGCATATGAAAAAGGGAAATTTACAGTCCAAAAAGCTAATATATAGAAAAATTCTGTTAAGAATTTGGCCTACTGGGGCACCCAAGTGGCTCAGTCAGTTAAGCATCCAACTCCTGGTTTCTTTTTTCTTTCTTTCTTTCTTTTTTTTTTTTTTTTAATATGGAGTTTATTGTCAATTTGGTTTCCATACAACACCCAGTGCTCATCCCAACAGGTGCCCTCCTCAATGCCCATCACCCACCCTCCCCTCCCTCCAGCCCCCCATCAACCCACAGTTTATTCTCAATTTTTAAGAGTCTCTGATGGTTTGGCTCTCTCCCTCTCTTTTTTTATTCCCTTCCCCTCTCACATGGTCTTCTGTTAAGTTTCTCAGGATCCACATAAGAGTGAAAACATATGGTATCATTCTCTGTACGACTTATTTCACTTAGAATAACACTCTCCAGTTCCATCTATGTTGCTACAAATGGCCATATTTCATTCTTTCTCATTGCCAAGTAGTATTCCACTGTGTATATAAACCAGTTTCTTTATCTATTCATCAGTTAATGGACATTTAGGCTCTTTCCATAATTTGGCTATTGTTGAAAGTGCTGCTATAAACATTGGGGTACAAGTGCCCCTATGCATCACCACTCCTGTATCTCTTATGTAAATTCCTAGCAGTGCTATTGCTGGGTCATAGGGTAGATCTAGTTTTAATTTTTTGAGGAACCTCCACACTGTTTTCCAGAGTGGCTGCACCAGTTTGCATTCCCACCAACAGTGCAAGAGGGTTCCCATTTCTCCACATCCTCTCCAGCATCTATAGTCTCCTGATTTGTTCATTTTAGCCACTCTGACTGGCGTGAGGTGGTATCAGTGGGGTTTTGATTTGTATTTCCCTGATGAGGAACGACGTTGAGCATCTTTTCATGTGCCTGTTGGCCATCTGGATGTCTTCTTTAGAGAAGTGTCTATTCATGTTTTCTGCCCATTTCTTCACTGGATTATTTGCTTTTTTGTGGGTGTGGAGTTCGGTGAGTTCTTTATCGATTTTGGATACTAGCCCTTTGTCTGATCTGTCATTTGCAAATATATCTTCCCATTCCATCGGTTGCCTTTTAGTTTTGTTGATTCCTTCTTTTGCTGTGCAGAAGCTTTTTAACTTGATGAGGTCCCAACAGTTCATTATTGCTTTTAATTCCCTTGCCTTTGGAGATGTGTTAAGTACGAAATTGCTGCGGCTGAGGTCACAGAGGCTTTTTCCTGCTTTCTCCTCTAGGGTTTTGATGGTTTCCTGTCTCACATTCAGGTCCTTCATCCATTTTGAATTTATCTTTGTGAATGGTGTAAGAAAGTGGTCTAGTTTCATTCTTCTGCATGTTGCTGTCCAGTTCTCCCAGCACCATTTGTTAAAGAGACTGTCTTTTTTCCATTGGATTCTTTCCTTCTTTGTCAAAGATTAGTTGGCCGTACATTTGTGGGTCCAATTCTGGAGTCTCTATTCTATTCCATTGGTCTATGTGTCTGTTTTTGTGCCAATACCATGCTGTCTTGATGATTACAGCTTTGTAGTAGAGGCTAAAGTCTGGGATTGTGATGCCTCCCTCTTTGGTCTTCTTCAAAATTACTTTGGCTATTCGGGGTCTTTTGTGGTTCCATACAAATTTTAGGATTGCTCGTTCTAGCTTCGAGAAGAATGCTGGTGCAATTTTGATTGGGAATGCATTGAATGTGTAGATAGCTTTGGGTAGTATTGACATTTTAACAATATTTATTCTTCCAATCCATGAGCACGGAATGTTTTTCCATTTCTTTGTATCTTCTTTAATTTCCTTCATAAGTTTTCTATAGTTTTCAGCATACAGATCTTTTACATCTTTGGTTAGATTTATTCCTAGGTATTTTATGCTTCTTGGTGCAATTGTGAATGGGATCAGTTTCTTTATTTGTCTTTCTGTTGCTTCATTATTAGTGTATAAGAATGCAACTGATTTCTGTACATTGATTTTGTATCCTGCGACTTTGCTGAATTCATGTGTCAGTTCTAGCAGACTTTTGGTGGAGTTTATTGGGTTTTCCATGTATAATATCACATCATCTGCAAAAAGTGAAAGCTTGACTTCATCTTTGCCAATTTTGATGCCTCTGACTTCCTTTTGTTTTCAACTCCTGGTTTCAGCTCAGGTCATGATCTTGTGGTTCATGGGTTCGAGCCCTACACTGCACTCTGAGCTGACAATGTGGGAGTCTACTTGGGATGCTCTCTCTCTCCCTCTCTCCTATTTGTGCTCTCTCTCTCAAAATAAATACATTAAATAAAAATTGAGGGAGGAGGTAAGATGGCCGAACAGCATGGAAGTTTTTTGTGTGTCTCGCATCCATGAAATACAGCCAGACCAACACTAAACCATCCTACACACATAGAAAACTAATTGGAGAATTAACACAACAATCTGCACCACCTGAACCGCAGAAATCAGCAGGTACGTGGTGCGGAGAGGTGAATGTTGGGAGAGAAAAGCCGGCAGCGGGCAGGGAGCCGCTTTTGCAGGTGGAGAGAGGACAGAGACTGCGGGGGGGGGGGGGGGGGGGGAGAATACGGGAAAAACACCCCTCCCCAAAAGCAGCTGGAGAGAAAGTGGAAAATTGGAAACAGCCACAGAGACTAAACTAAAAATGGAGAAAGGAGAAAGGAGAGGGTTTAAATTCCATTAAGACTGCAAACAAGGGGAGCACAAAGTCTCCAACTCCGCAGCTTGATACCTGATGGTGCTCTGGTGGGAAGGGCATATCCCCAGGAACAGAGTGGGGTCCGGGAGGTTCTCGGGCCACATGGGGAAAAGCAGTTCCACTGGTGGAAGGACATTTGGTGGAGACTGTTGAAGCCACCTGGTCCCAGCAGACCCCAGAAAGCGGGGGTGCTGGTGCTGGAACAAGGTCATTAAGGGTGAAGCCTGGTGCCAGATGTGTGTTGTAATTTTCCATAACCCCTGAGGTGCTGCTGCTACACTATCTCCCAATCTTTTCCTGTGGTGGGCTGGCACCTGGCTGCAGTCTCAGGGCACTGGCACAGCACGGACCCGCAAGTGCTCCTGGGTGCAGCTGGCATTCGGCCATAGCTCTGTGAGACCCTCCCACAGAGGGGTGGAACAGGTCAAGGCTCAGTCCTTCAGAAGTAAGGGGCCGGGGAAAACAGCCACATCTGAGACAAAACTCGGAACAGAGATACTGCCTGGGGCTTGGTCACGGACAGTGAAGGAGCGGAGAGTGGACTGGACGAAAGCTGAAGACAGAGGATGGGTGCACGATTGCTGATCGGGGAGGACAGAGTTCTGATACTAGAGACAGGGTAGCTGGGTGACGCCATTTTCACTGCTCCCACGCATGCACATACGCACCTAGGAACTCCACAACACTCTACCCCAGTAGGCTAGCAGCGCCATCTAGTGGAGAATGGAGCCGTTACGCTGAGCCCCGCCCAACTGGGCCAACCTTGCTCTTAAAGAACACAAGTCCCACAGCCTACTTAGTTTATAGACTATAAAGCACTTCATAGTCTGACTTCTATGGGAAAACAAAGTAATTTCAGTCCTATTTCAAGCTGTTAGCAGGTCCATCTATTCATCTTTTTTTCTTTTTCATTTCTTTTTCTTGAATACAGAAAGAGAAAAATTCATTTTTGTTTTCAATTTTTATTGAAAATATTTTCCTTTATTTTTACTATTTTTTTGTGTAAATTTTTTCATATTCTATTTTACTTCCATCATTTTATTTTAGTCTACTTCAGTGTATTCACTTTTTCAAAATTTCAAATGATTTCCTTTTTTTCCTCTTTTCTCCTTTTCGTTTCTTTTCTTTTTCTTGAATGCAGAAAGGAAAAACTTCATTTTTATTTTCAATATTTATTAAACATTTAAAAAAATTTTTTACTATATTTTTTGCTTTTATGTAAATTTTTCAAATTCTATTTCACTTCCATCATTTTAGTCTACTACAGTGTATTCACTTTTTAAAATTTTCAAATGACTTTTTTCTTTTCTCTTTTTTCCTTTTTATTTCTTTTATTTTTCTTGAATACAGAAAGAGAAAGAATTCATTTTTATTTTTAATTTTTATGAAAAATATTTTCCTTTAATTTTTTTCTACTATATTTTTTACTTTTGTGTAATTTTTTTCAAATTCTATTTTACTCCCATCATCTCATTTTAGTCTACTTCAGTGTATTCATTTTTTCAAATTCTCAAACGATTTCCTTCCCCCCCTTTTTTTTCTCTAATCTGTCAAACCACTTTCAACACCCAGACCAAAACACACCTAGGATCTAGCATCATATTAGATTTTGTGTGTGTGTGTGTATGTGTGATTAATTTTTTAATTTCAACATTTTTTTTAATTTTAATTTTTTTTAATTTTAATTTTTCTACCTCATTAATTCCTTTTCTCCCTTCAAAATGACAAAATGAAGGAATTCATCCCAAAAGAAAGAGCATGAATAAACGACAGCCAAGGATTTAACTAACACAGATACAAGCAAGATGTCTGAACCATAATTTAGAATCACGATAATTAGAATACTAGCTAGCGTCAAAAATAGATTAGAATCCCTTTCTGCAGAGATAAAACAAGTAAAAGCTAGTCAGAATGAAATTAAAAATGCTATAACTGAGCTGCAATCACAGATGGATGAAGCGGCGGCAAGGATGGATGAGGCAGAACAGAGAATCAGCGATATAGAGGACAAACTTATAGAGAATAATGAAGCAGAAAAAAAGAGGGAGATTAAGGTAAAAGAGCACAATTTAAGAATTAGAGAAATCGGTGACTCATTAAAAAGGAACAACATCAGAATCATAGGGGTCCCAGAAGAGGAAGAGAGAGATATAGGGGTAGAAGGGTTATGTGAGCAAATCATAGCGGAAAACTTTCCTAACCTGGAGAAAGACACAAACATCAAAATCCAGGCAGCACAGAGGACCCCCATTAGATTAAACAAAAACTGACCATCAGCAAGGCATATCATAGTCAAATTCACAAAATACTCAGGCAAGGAAAGAATCATGAGAGCAGCAAGGGGAAAAAAGTCCCTAACCTACAAGGGAAGACAGATCAGGTTTGCAGCAGACCTATCCACAGAAACTTGGCAGGCCAGAAAGGAGTAGCAGGATATATTCAATGTGCTGAATCAGAAAAATATGCAGCCAAGAATTCTTTACCCAGCAAGGCTGTCATTCAAAAGAGAAAGAGAGATAAAAAGTTTCTCAGACAAACAAAAATTAAAGGAGTTTGTGACCACTAAACCAGTCCTGCAAGAAATTTTAAGGGGGACTCTCTGAGGAGAGAAAAGATGGGGAAAAATATACATATACATATGTATATGTATATGTATATGTATATGTATATGTATATGTATATGTAAATACCAAAAGCAACAAAGATTAGAAAAGACCAGAGAACACCACCAGACACTCCAACTCTACAAGCACCATACTGGCAATAAATTCATATCTTTCAGTACTTACTCTAAACGTCATTGGACTTGATCCTCTAATCAAAAGACATAGGGTAACAGAATGGATAAGAAAACAAGATCCATCTATATGCTGTTTACAAGAGACCCACTTTAGACCTAAAAATACCTTCAGATTGAAAATAAGGGGATGGAGAACCATCTATAATGTTAATGGTCAACAAAAGAAAGCCGGAGTAGCCATACTTATATCAGACAATCTAGACTTTAAAATAAAGACTGTATCAAGAGATGCGGAAGGGCATTATATCATAATCAAGGGGTCTATCTGCCTAGAAGACCTAACAATTGTAAACATTTATGTGCCAAATGTGAGAGCACCCAGATATATGAATCAATTAATCACAAACATAAAGACATTCATTGATAGTAATACCATAATAGTAGGAGAGACTTCAACACCCCACTCACAGCAATGGACAGATCATCTAATAAAAAAATCAACAAGGAAACCATGGCTTTGAATGACACACTGGACCAGATGGACTGAATAGATATATTCAGAACATTTCATCCTAAAGCAGCACAATATACATTCTTCTCCAGTGCACATGGAACATTCTCCGGAATAGACCATATATCCTGGGACACAAATCAGCCCTAAGTAAGTACAAAAAGATCGAGATCATACCATGCATATTTTCAGACCACAATGCTATGAAAGTCAAAATCAATCACAAGAAAAAATTTGGAAAGGTAACAAATACTTGGAGACTGAAGAACATCCTACTAAAGAATGAATGGGCTAACCAACAAGTTAAAGAGGAAATTAAAAAGTATATGGAAGTCAATGAAAATGATAACGCCACAACCCAAAACCTCTGGGACACAGCAAAGGTGGTCATAAGAGGAGAGTATATAGCAATCCAGGCCTTCCTAAAGAAGGAAGAAAGAGCTCAGATACACAACCTAACCTTACGCCTTAAGGAGCTGGAAAAGGAATAGCAAATAAAACCCCAAACCAGCAGAAGACAGGAAATAAAGATTAGAGCAGAAACTAATGCTACCAAAACCAAAAAAACAGTAGAACAGATCAATGAAACCAGAGGCTGGTTCTTTGAAAGAATTAACAAAATTGATAAACCACTAGCCAGTTTGATCAAAAAGAAAAAGGAAAGGACCCAAATAAAATCAAGAATGGAAGAGGAGAGATCACAATTAACACAGCAGAAATAAAAAAAATAATAAGAGAATATTATGAGCAACTATATGCCAATGAAATGGGCAATCTGGAAGACATGGACAAATTCCTAGAAACATATACACTACAAAAACTGAAACAGGAAGAAACAGAAAATTTGAACAGACCCATAACTAGTAAAGAAATCGAATTAGTAATCAAAAATCTGCCAAAAAAGAAGAGTCCAAGGCCAGATGGCTTTCCAGGGGAATTCTAGCAAACATTTAAGGAAGAGTTAACACCTATTCTCTTGAAGGTGTTCCAAAAATAGAAATGGAAGGAAAACTTCCAACCTCTTTCTATGAAGCCAGCATTACCTTGATTCCAAAACCAGACACAGACCCCACTGAAAAGAACTATAGACCAATTTCTCTGATGAACATGGATGCAAAAATCCTCAACAAGATATTAGCCAACTGGATCCAACAATAAGGTTAAAAAAATTATTCACCACGACCAAGTGGGATTTATACCTGGGATGCGGGGCTGATTCAATATCTGCAAAACAATTAACGTGATTCATCACATCAATAAAAGAAAGGACAAGAACCATATGATCCTCTCAATAGATGCAAAGAAAGCACTTGACAAAATACAGCATCCTTTCTTGATAAAAACCCTCAAGAAAGTAGGGATAGAAGGAGCATACCTTGAGATCATGAAAGCCATGTATGAATGACCCAATGCTAATATCCTCAATGGTGAAAAACTAAGAGCTTGCCCCCTAAGGTCAGGAACAAGACAGGGATGTCCGCTCTCGCCACTATAATTCAACATAGTATTAGAAGTCTTAGCCTCTGCAATGAGACAACACAAAGAAATAAAAGGCATCCAAATCAGCCAGGAGGAGGTCAAACTTTCACTCTTCGCAGATGACATGATACTCTATATGGAAAACCCAAAAGATGCCACCAAATAAGTGCTAGAATTGATTCATGAATTCAGCAAAGTTGCAGGATATAAAATCAAAGCACAGAAATCAGTTGCATCCCTATACACCAATTATGAAGCGACAGAAAGAGAAATCAAGGAATCGATCCTATTTATAGTTGCACAAAAATCCATAAGATACCTAGGAATAAATCTAACCAAAGAGGTAAAAAATCTATACACTGAAAACTATAGAAAGCTTATGAAAGAAATTGAAGAAGACATAAAAAAATGGAAAAAGATTCCATGCTCCTGGATAGGAAGAACAAGTGTTAAAATGTGGATACTACCCAAAGCAATCTACATATTTAATGCAATCCCTAATAAAATAACACCAGCATTCTTCACAGGGCTAGAACAAACAATCCTAAAATTTGTATGGAACCAGAAAAGACCCCGAATAGCCAAAGCAATCTTGAAAAAGAAAACCAAAGCAGGAGGCATCAACAATCCCAGACTTCAAGCTATACTACAAAACTGTAAGCATCAAGACAGTATGGTACTGGCCCAAGAACAGACACTCAGATCAATGAAATGGAATAGAGAACCCGGAAATGGACCCACAAACATATGGCCAACTAATCTTTGACAAAGCAGCAAAGAATATCCAATGGAATAAAGACAGTCTCTTCAGCAAGTCGTGCTGGGAAAACTGGACAGCGACACGCAGAAGAATGAACCTGGACCACTTTCTTACACCAGACACAAAAATAAACTCAAAATGGATGAAAGACCTAAATGTAAGACAGGAAGCCATCAAAATCCTTGAGGAGAAAGCAGGCAAAAACCTCTCTGATCTTGGCCGCAGCAACTTCTTATTCAACACGTCTCTGGAGGCAAGAGAAACAAAAGCAAAAATGAGCTACTGGGGCCTCATCAAATATAAAAAGCTTCTGCACAGCAAAGGACACAATCAGCAAAACCAAAAGGCAACTGACAGAATGGGAGAAGATATTTACAAATGACATATCAGATAAAGGGTTAGTATCAAAAATCTATAAAGAACTTATCAAACTCAATACCCAAAAAACAAATAATCCAGTGAAGAAATGGGCAAAAGACATAAATAGACACTTCTGCAAAGAAGATATCCAGATGGCTAACCAACACATGAAAAAATGCTCAACATCACTCATCATCAGGGAAATAGAAATCAAAACCACAATGAGATACCACCTTAAACCTGTCAGAACGGCTAACATTAACAATTCAGACAACAACAGATGTTGGCGAGGATGCGGAGAAAGAGGATCTGTTTTGCATTGTTGGTGGGAATGCAAGCTGGTGCAGCCACTCTGGAAAACAGTATGGAGTTTCCTCAAAAAATTAAAAATAGAACTACCCTACGACCCAGCAATTTCACTACTAGGTGTTTATTCAAAGGATATAGGTATGCTGTTTTGAAGGGACACATGCACCCCCATGTTTATAGCAGCACTATCAAGAAGAGCCAAAGTATGGATAGAACCCAAATGTCCATCGATGGATGAATGGATAAAGAAGATGTGGTATATACATACAATGGAGTGTTACTCCGGCAATCAAAAAGAATGAAATCTTGCCATTTGCAACTATGTGGATGGAACTGGATGGTATTATGCTATGTGAAATTAGTTAGAGAAAGACAAAAATCCTATGACTTCACTCATATGAGGACTTTAAGAGACAAAACAGATGAACATAAGGGAAGGGAAACAAAAATAATATAAAAACAGGGAGGGGGACAAAACAGAAGAGACTCATAAATATGGAGAACAAACTGAGGGTTACAGGAGGGATTGTGGGAGGGGGGATTGGCTAAATGGGTAAGGGGCACTAAGGAATCTACTCCTGAAATCATTGTTGCACTATATGCTAACTAATTTGGATATAAATTTTAAAGAATAAAAAATAAGACAAGATAAAAAAATTTAAAAAACCACAAGAATTGGCTTACTAATCGCCAAGGGTATAGTAAATGGTACTCTGCTATGATTTTCAAGTGGTGTCTGTGTGAACACAAGAATAAGAATTTGTACCCATTGTAAATTGAAAAACTGTGATATTTAATTAGATGGTTAGAATGGGATAATTTTACAATGAAAGAAAACTTCCCCAAATAGTAATTTATTCAAAGGGGAAAAATATTACCAACATAACTGGCATGTTAGAGTTAATGAATAGCACTGCTGATATAGAGTATTGACTTTCACATATTTTGGCCTTAAAGGACATTTTACACTCTTAAAAAGTATAGAGGACCCCCCATAATCTTTTGTTTATATGCTTTATAGCCTTTGATATTTACCATATTTCATATTTGATATTAAAATTGATAATTTAAAATATTAATTTATTAATACATTAAAAACAGATTACATGTTAACATGAAATTTTTTTTAATAAAAATAACTATACTTTCCAAACAGAAAAGTGAGGGGATGGCACTACTTTACAATAATGCAGATTTTTGAAAAATGTCTAGCTGAATATAAAACAGTTGGATTCTCATAACTGCTTCTGGATTTAATCTGTCCTATGATATGTTGTTTTGTTGAAGCAACTGAAGAAAACATGGGCTCTCACAGATACATAGTTGGAAAAGAAAAAAAAGTATTTAATAGCCCCTTCAGATAATCTTAGATATATACTCTTTTATACTACAACAAAACTCAACAAGTGGTAATTTCTTAAGGGTCAGTTGCATTGGGAAATCTGAAATGGTATCAATGAATTCTTTGTATTCTGTTATTTTAAAATCTGCTGGTTTATTTCATACTTCCAGTGAATATTTTTTCCATGTAATGACTTTCTAAAATCATGCATTGGTAATTTGGAAAATACTGATGCAATGAGTTGTACAGGTTTTTCAAACAATGACCTACTTCCCGATGCAATATAAAAACATCACATTTGTGTAATCACCACCTACCTCACTTGAGAAGTGTTTGGGAAATTGTCAAGCTCACAGGAGTATATAAAGTTGTCTATAGTTTCCCCAAATTCTAATTTTCTATTGAAAGCTTTAATTTTATCACTGACAGCAAATGCTGTCAGTGGTTTTCTTTGGGTGACAGACTCACTTTTTTTTCATTTTTGAGAAGATGTCTGCCAGGAAAAAAAAACAGCTAGTAAACCTTGCAACTCAAACACCTGCACCAGAGCTTTTCCTTGAGATAGTCACAGTAATTAGATATACAAATATGGCTTACACAAACTTCCCAGTTAGTCACACAGAATATTAAGAAGACATTTACTCAGAGGGAGAGGTTTACAAAAATTAATAATTTTTAGGTCTTCATAAAGAACATTATTAAGCAAATCTGCCTCCGGAAAACAATTATGTAGTGGTAACAACAACAACCACAACAAAATATCACACCATGATTCATGCTGAGGAGCCAGGAGTTTTACTTACCATTGCTTTTGCACCACTACTGAAAATGTCAACACGGTGCAAAAGGCAAAGGACATCTTAGCTTTATTATGAAAATAATTTTGACCCCCATGGAGCCCCTGGGGATTCCCCCGAGTCTACAGCCCACACGTTGAGAACTGCTGATACAGAGGACAGTTATGAGGATACCATTTCTTTTCTTCGGAACCAAGGGACCTTATAGGAGGGGAACCCACACATCTGAAGGTGAAACTTTTAACAATGAGATCACTCAATCTAAAAGAAAACATTCAACAAAGGGGATGACAAACATAAGAACGCCAGTATCATACTATTTCAGTTAATGGAGAGAAGATTCATTGAAAAGAATGTAAAACAGTGGAGACTGTACAAAGTCTGTGAAAGCAGAGCCCACTATGGAAGGCCAAGTTGAGGGCAGGGAATAGAGAAGAGGGTGGGGAATGAGATCAGGTGCACAGAAACACCACTATGCACCCCTGGGTCTGCACGGCCTGACATCTCTGGCTTGCCCATCTTGAGAGGGAAGGGCATCTGAGTTGAAAAGCTAGTCTGAACACTGGGAAATCCACTTGTAGACGACCAGTCTCAATTCTCTTCTTAAAATAATTCTTTGACAGTCCTTTCTCTCAAAGTAGTTGATTTATTCATTTTTTTCTAACACATCTGTCAGTTATTAACAAATTGAGTTACTGTGGCAGAATAAAAAAATCTTAACTTTAGGTGAACCATTTCAAATAGTATTTCATTTTTTTTCCCCCAAAGGCCAGCTTCTGGACCACACAATGAAACTCCCAAATGAGGGGATGAGTGGATTCACAGTGATGTTTAAATTTTTACATTTGACAAAACTAATGCAGTATATCTTGGCAGCTATATTCAGTAGCTTAATGCTAAGCTTTTTATGCTGAATACAGAACAGAATGAATTTTCCACCAGTGTTTTGACTAGGAGGTTTTAAGATTCCTAGTCACTTAAGACAGCAGTCTGAGGCTGCTTGATAAAAACAAGCACTGGCTATTTCATAACTGCCTCATAAAAGGTCTCAATATTTAAGAGAAAAGAGAAACTCAGGGCAGAGACATTTTGAAAATATATATTTTAACCAAAATCTGGATGCTAAGCAAACATCCTTTAGTAAACACCCAGAAAGAGTTGCAGCTGTGGTATTTGTGACTTAAAATAACAAGATGAAGATCTCCAAGTAAAATATAAATGATATCGTAAAAGTTTCTTATCAAAAGAAAATACATTTTCTGATGGAATTTATGTAGAGGGACGCTTTACACTGAAGTCCATTTAATACACTGTAGAAAAACTGGAACCTTTAAATTTGGAGTTCAGTTTGAATACATGCTAGGCATTATTCTTTTCTGTTTTGCTACTACATTCTCTTTTTACAAACTACAGATTAATTTTTCCTGTAAGGACACCTTTTTGGGTTTAGTTTTGTCTGTGACTACGACTACTGTAAGTTGTTGGCTTTATGGCAGAATATCAAATTCTAGATGAACTGACAAGTAGGCAGTAATGAAATAGGAGAGCTTCCCCTTTAAAAAAAATTACAACTTTAACATTATGCCAAAATATAATACAGTCCTATTCTAAAATATATATACATATTTTCATATGGATTAGATCTACATGTCCCAAAGGGCAAATGCTCTCTTCTACAAATGAGATGGCAGGAGAATCGAGAGCCCTGGTTTGATTTGTGCAGCCTAGCAAACCACTGAAGATAAACACCAGCCCTGTTATAATTCAGTATGCAACTGAGCTAGTCTTCCACACCAGCCGAGGGGAAAAAAAAAATCCTTCTTCTTTTCTCAAGTTGCCCATTTCTATCCGTTTCTGTCAAACTGCCACAATTGCCCAGATAAAACATTTGAGAGTATGTCAGCTTTAATTAATGTAACATGACCTGATCATTTCCACAGTTAAGAATAAAGAAGTTTGCATTCTTTAAATCCAAACCTCAACCTGGAGATTATGCTAAGTTGCTTCATTCATAGTCCATACTTCTCTGCTCATGTCAGGAGGACAGCATTTGTCCCCTCTAGTGATAAACAAATTATACATGAAATCAATTCCACTTCACAATCATTTTCCCTATTGGGTATTATCTTTCCTTCTCTGCTCCCTCCAGTTAAGCCCACATCCTGTAACTTGCTAATGAGCTGGGGGCTTTCTGTTCCAGGTGGCACCCCCTGCCTCGAAGTCATGACATTTCCCATTTCGAATGCTGCTGGCATTTTTCAACAGCTCCTGCTAACTAGCCTTTCTGACCTGCACTAAGAGGAACTCATCTGATCGAATCCTCTAACCTGCCAATCATTCCAGCAAATGATCTTCACAGTCACTCCCAAGGCAGGAATGGGGAAGAAAAAAAAAAAAAAAGGAAATGCGAACGAGGAGAATGAGGGAGTAGGCAAGCGGTTGCCTCTGCCTCTGCAGCTACCTAATGAGAATACTTTAAGTCTCTGAGGCAGCTGAAACACTGAAAAACTGGTGGGAAAATTAGGACACAACTGAATGCCTGGCTCTGTAATTACTGATTTCTTTCCATCCTGAGATCATTTTGAGAGCAACACCTCTGAGATGTGCCAGTTTCTAGAGAACACAAGAACACCCAACCTTACGTAGAGAAGATAGATTTATTTCTCCTGCCGCTATCAATATGCAATTCTCATAATCCCACTCTGCCAAACAGCATCCTTTGCAGAATTAATTATGTGCTATAAGCTTGTTAAGTGTGCATTTATTTGTAAACTAGGGATGATTATCATGTTTGCCACAATGAAGAAAGGACTTCTTTTTTTTCCTAGGCATATTTTAGATGTTGCCACCATTTAGGGGTGTTGATTTTTACACATTTACATGAAAACCAACAGGTATGGTGGAGGCTGGCTTTGTGCTCAGGGAGGATTTAACACTGACAACATAGGACAATCTGGACATTCTTAATTAACGAAGATAAAATAATTTTTTCCTTCCAATTTTTCTTGCCTGTGCACAGTTTATTCAGTGGGTTCCCAGCCCACAGAATAACCCAATTACATTAGGAAGAAAGAGCCAGTACATGACTCTTTGACAGTGGATCACAACTCTAGATATCTCAGTATGAAGTAGATTTGTTGACCAACGAATGATACAATATAATTATGTGTTATCATTACACCATTGTATGTAATAATGTAAAATAAATACTGTACATGATTTAATTGCACGTGATAATTACACATCTTTCCTCATTTATAGTAATTAGGCCAATAGCCCCATTTACAGTAATTATTATATGTAATTGAGGGCATTTTACTAATTGCATTGAAAATGATAATCCAGAGCAATTAAAAATCCAAGGGCACTATACATAATGCAAACTACATTAAAAGAATGGTGATAATTTAAAGGAAAAAAAAATCACCTAATATGGAAGTTAATAGTACAGTAATGGATTCCACGCATGGCATACATGGCGATATCTATTAAGAGGTAAATTTCTGTCAATTTCTGCAACTTTGGTATTGTTTTTGTACTAGAACTTGCATATTATGTCCTTAGGTAGAAAAATAATCCTTTGAATAATCTACGATGTTATCCTAACAACTCTAGGACTGTTGAAAAATCATTCTACTTGGCTGTGTGAGAGTATAGTGTGAGTGTGTGTGTGTGTGTGTGTGTGTGTGTGTGCGTGTGTGCATGCCATGGTAAACATCTCTCCTAAATTCCAAAAGAGACTCAGTAAATTATTCATTTGCACAACCAATTTGATGTTCTTAAAAGCTTTATTCATGGAAGCATCTCAGAGTATTGCAAACATTTTGTTAAATATACTTGTAATAATTTAGCTAAAATGTTTAACTTTGTTAGACTTGAAATACATTCGGGTTGCAGTTTTCATTACATTTGCTCTCTCTCTGGAATTTTAATTTGTTTAAGGACCTGAATCCCTGGCTTTTGTCCCAGGGTCTATCCCTCCCTGATCCCACTCCCTGTTTCTACCCAGACAAAGCTTCCATGTGAGGAATATCTCAGGAGGAGTGATGAGCATCTGTGGGACAATGGGAATAGTTTCGAGCTTCTTTTTGCCTTCCCTTCTCGACATTGTCATTTAGACATTGTCCTCCATGCATTCAAATGTCATCCTAGACCATCAGCCCACTTCAACTCAAACAGCCTCCTTTTATGCTCAGACACTTCTTAGAGCATCCGCAGACCACAAAGACTGTCTAGTGGGACTCAGCTGCTATCCTGGTATTAATAATACAATACAGTGCACTTAGGGCATAGATGATTCCCTCTGTATCCCAAATTCATAAAAATCAACATTAAATGAAAGGGAAAAATAGAACACCTGAACTGATTATAACTACTTGTTATATGTAACTGCTAACTTCGTAATAGTTTGGCCAAGCATTCTAACAGATATCTTGCTTACTAGCCACACCACATCTCATGCCCATTACTTATAAGAAAGCTTCATTCACATTATGCTGCTGGCTAAATAGTCCCTCAGAAATTAATTTGGGTTTTCAAAAGACAGAAGATGCAAGTTGCAGTGCCTTCCCCCACCGTCACTCCACAATTTGAAAGCTCATCTGACCTGGATAATTGAATCACAAAAATATAGCTAATTTTTGAGCATGGACTGATGAACCAATTTGTGGAACATCACACCAGTTTCTTCCTCTTTTACCCATTTTGCTTTTCAAAACTCTCAGAGAAAGAAAAAAGAAGAGCAAGGGCAAATTTTAATTTTTAATTAAAAAAATGTCACTCTGAATTCTGCTTTTTAAGAAAAGCACACTGAAATAGTTAAAGGTACTGGAGCATCATGTGAGTAAAAACAATGGTTTAGAAAAACAATGTGTATGTACACGTGTGTCTGTATGTGTGTGTCTGAGAGACAGAGACAGGAAGGGATGGAGGGAGAGAAAATGAATATGATAAGGTGAATGTAGTAAAATGCAAACATTTGGGGAAAGTAGGTGAAGGGTACCAGGAATTCTATGTACTGCTCTTGTAACTTTTCTAGAAGTCCGAAATTATGTCAATATAAAAAATACTTTCAAAAATTCACCTTGGATGAAGCATGATATATTTAACTTTATTTTCATTATGTTTTGTGACAATCCCAGGACATAATTAAGCAGATTAGACAGTAAAGGCCTTCAAGTCCTTTGCTAATCCATTCATAGGGTTGGTAGTGGTAATGCAGTCTATAGATCAGAGGTGACCCAAGGAAAGGGAGGGGTGGAGAGGCAGAGAAGGAAGGGAGAGGAGAGAAGGACAGCGTCCGTAGCCCCCTATTTTGCATCAGAGTTTAGAGCAGGTAAGAGACTCTCCAGGATGGAGGGAAGCTAAGGAAAGGGGGTCGGGGGTGGGATGGGGAAACCACCAAACATTTCAGCCTCTTCTCAATCTGGTGTTCATAACATGCATTATGCATTTGTGGTTTGAAGTACTGTTGATTTCCCGATAAGATGTAGTTTTTCATCTGCAGCAATGTAGGGGTAATGACAAAAACCAGGATTCTTTCAGATAAAACCTGTGAGGGACAGGAATGTTTGTTTCCTCCTCTGCCTGTTATTTCCACAACTATTGTCAACTGCATGAAATAACAGAGATAATAAAACTGTAGTTGTTTGATAGGAAAAAAAAATCTGTAGGGTCATGCAGAAAATAAGTTCTTGCAGAAAAAGACCCAGAAAACTTCCTGTTGCTGAAGGAAAGCTATAACCAACACTTGAATTTCTTACACTGTTGTAAGTATTAATGAGTATTATCTCCTTCTGGGTCTGTAGTTGAGAAAATGCAACATCGCTTAGAAAGAACTTTCGACAAAAATATCACACAATGAGGATGTTGTTACACCATTAAAATTAGAATGTCCCTCTGTCCTTGTTTTTTCCCTTGGTAGCATACAGTCCAGGGAAGGTGCCTCCTGGCTATACTCCATGCTTTGTAGAAGCTTCCGAGACTTCTAAACCCAGAGCCATCCTCTAAGCGGTTCCTTAAGAAGCGGTTGGCCCAGTTCACAGCTCAGCAGACTGGATCAGGGCTCAGTGCTGGGCCTACAGCAATCTACAGTCAGCCAACAGCTTATGGAGTGACTGATACAACAGCCTTGCTCAAAGCATACTTTTCACGATGATGCTAATGCCAATCAGAGCTGCTTGTGAGGAAGGTTTGAATCTGAGTAAAAGAGCTCAGTGATAGACTGCCCCAGATATAGAGACAAAGGGAAACAACAGAGGCAGGGTTCATGAATGAGCAGAAACAAGTCGGCAGGAGCCGTGAGATGAAGAGAAGATGAAAATGTTAGTTGAGAAACTGAGCTGCCATCGTGTCACAGCACAGAGGACAGGAGCAGTTACCAGAGCTGAGTGGTGGTGAAGACGGCCAGTGAAGGGAAGCTCTTATTGGATTCTGATGGACACTCAGTCTTTGTGAGGCTGTCTGTGCAGCTGCTTAGACTGGTGGCCTTGTTCTTCCTACCTTCCTGAAGCAACCTCAACAAAGACCACTGCTAACTGAAGAAACCTGACCATGTCCCCTTCCCCTGGAAGATCCCAACACCCACTTTCTCTTGGTCTCTCCTGATCCCGTGGCATGGCTCTCTCCAATCATCTGTCTCTGGCCCTCTCACCCTGCCGCCTGTCTTCTCACTTGAAGGCATCCATTCCTCAGACGTTTCAAGCTTTCCTTAAATGGCTATAATCTAGAACTGAAGCATATTTTTACCGATTGAATTTAGTTTAATTTTCCAGACCCCTTTTTTGGAAGTCAGGTAGGGGAAATGCTTGTCACCAGAGCTGTCTGATACAGGGCGCTGTGATGCTGGAAGGATTCTTTATCTGCCCTGTCCAGTAAAGTGGCCACTGGTCATGTGTGGCTAATGAGTACCTGAAACATGGTTCTGCTATTGAGGAAACAAAATTATAATTTAATTTTAATTAATTAAAAATTAAATGTAAATAGCCACACGTGGCTTAATGGTTACTTTGTTCGTCTTCCCTCAGAATAGGGAAGGGAAAGGAAGGGAAGGGATGGATTTTTCTAGTCTGTCCTTATACAGTCCTGATCCAAATAAGTTGATTATTTTACTTCATAAATATGTAGTTCTTGAATATTTACTGAAGATGTCATAATATGTGGTTAAAGGGCTACCTGTATTAACATCCTTTGGGATTCCTCAAAGTGCCCATTCATGGACTCTGGGAACCTGTATTTTAAAGAGCTCCTCAGGGTGTGAGAACACCTGCTCTACTGAATGTTCAGTTAGTGATGCCAGAGGGTCTTAAGCATAAATGCATTATATTCTGTCTGGAGTTTATTTTCTTTAAAAATCTTTATCTTATTTAATTAAAACTCTGAAGCAATTTATGCATTCTACTCTGTTTGCCTGGCAGCCTACTTTTAGGAAATTACTGCTTGATGACTGAGTCAACACATTTTTTTCATTGTCACATAATATTTCATGTTGATTAGGAAAGATAATATGCTATAAGGCAAGAAGGTCACCAAAATATGTATGAGGTTAACTTCTTGCACTTGAACCAAATATAATATTTTGATGTACTAGACTGATATTTGTATATTTATTATGGATTCAATAGGATCTGAACACCAACTGATTCACTGAAAAGAGATGTTCCTTAATGAGCACATAGCATTTCAAAAAAAAAAAAAAAATCTGCCTGAAAGATTAGAGGCCATTCTTATCCCTGTATTCAGCAAAAGGAGTAGACAGACTGACCAGGCGCTTCCTGTGTCAATTAATTTGTAATTTTTATTTAGTTTTTAAGATTTTATTTTTTACAGTAATCTCTGCACCCAATGTGGGGCCCAAACTTAAAACCCTGAGATCAAGAGTTGCATCCTCCACCAAATGAGCCAGCGGGGACGTCCCATTCCTGTTTCAATTTAGAATGACTGGAAAATTAAGCTCAGCATCAGGGAGTGTCTGGTATTGCTATGTGCAAATATAAGTGATGCAAATGAATGTGATACTCAATATAGCTTCTGGTCTTTTCATTGAGGGAAATTTCAATGCACAGTCTCTCAGACTTTAGGATGGTCTTTACCCTTCAATACTGATAAAAAGAGTGGGGACAACCTATAAAATCATTAGTCTAAATATCTTTAGAGGATAACAAAATGTAGGAAGCACAGTATTTTGATCATCCACTGGCACCTATCCCATTTGAAACTTGGGTGCATGTAGTTTTCTTTTCATTTAATTTGGTTACAAGACTCTGAAACCAAAATTACTTTTTGCTGCAAAGAAAAATGCTTCTCATTAGCTTTTCCACTAAGGCCACTTTATGCAAATCCAGTATTATTAACTAAATACTTGAAATGGCCTTCGTATGCAAGTTTAGAGACAGTTTGGCATTGAGGTAGAGGACGAAAATTAGGACTTAAAACACTCCCTTCTACTCAGTCCTCCAAACATTTTAAAGAAGTGATGCAATGCATCTTCCACACTGACTCTGTGCAACCCCCTGAAGAGAGGTGGCTGAAATGCTAGATTACAGTTTTAGCCTCACTGGGCCCTCAACTTCTTTCCCACCCCTCGTCTTCCCAGTCTCTCTGGGGTTTACAAAGAACCGGGACTATTGAGGAAGATTTAACATGCCACAGCTTGCTGTAAACAGTTAATTAATTCATCAAAAACAAAATCAAAATCTAGGGAATTACATGTTTTTCTGTATGAATACTCTTATTTATGGTAGACTTTTTATTCTGTCATGTCTACAATATAGACATTAATATTCAGCTATTGGTCAGAAAAACTTCCATAGTTCAGATGTATCAGGCCAATATACTGCATTATTTGCTCTCTAAGACAGCCTCATGTAGTAAAATTAAAAACCCACAAAGGTGAGAAATTAAAATGGTTTCTTTTTCTGCTGACTGACAGAAAACTCTTAGAATCCAGCTTCTCTGCAGCTTTTTTTAAAGTTTATTTATTTTGAGAGAGAGGTTGCATGTGAGTGAGGGAGGGGCAGAGAGAGAGAATTCCAAGCAGGCTCTGCACTGTCAGTGTAGAGCCCGAAGCAGGGCTCAAACTCAGGAACCATGAGATCGTGACTTGACCCAAAATCAAGTCAGATGCTTAACCGACTGAGCCACCCAGGGGCCCCTCCCTGCAGCTTTTCAGAGAAAAGAAAACATAGATGTTTCTTCAATGTAATGTTGAATGAAGCCGAGGTATTTGGATTTGGAAGAAAGCAACAAAAACAATAAATCTGAGCTTTGAAAGTTGATGTGATGTGGAGAAAACTCATAGAGAACATATTTGTATCATTATCAAATAATTCTAGAAGAAGCAGTTCCTATAACCTTAAATCTATTTTAAAAAGATATACTGCCAAGAAAATACATTTTTGTAAGGGCTTTCGAATACTAATGATTGCAGTTCTGAGCACCTCTTTAAAAGCCTCTTTCCAATTAGTAACTTTTGAGACCTTATGGGCAATGCTTCTGTCCAGTCAGCTTGATTTATTTTTGCCAGGAGAAGCTGACCTGGAAGACCTTCTAGCAGCTTTGACTGGCTAGACTCAGGTCAGAAAGATCCTAAAAGAGCAGAGAAGAAAAGACACACAGCTCTGTGACCGAAGTTCAAACTTGCCGTATGGGAAGCAGCACCACCAACAAAGTTCACCTTTTGTTTTGTTTTACTGAACTGGCTACTGGATTTATAAAGCCAGGGGCCCTCATGATGGTAATACAGGTTAAATGCTTTGAAAAGCATGTGCTACAAACCTAATGAATTAAAACCGGTCTCAGAACCAGGAAGTAACTCAGCTTACTCTGTGTGACCAACTGAAATTCAGAATGGGAGTACAAACACCATTGAGGGAATCAAGTTGTGCTTCTAGGTAACTTTTTACCCAGTGGGGGGAAATAACCTGAAGAATGAAGAATCTTACTCTTACGTATGTAGTAGCAAGTCTATTAGTAACATTTTCTGAGTGGCATTTATATACCTTGTTTTATCTGAGGATCTTTCACCCCCAACCATTCATAAATCGCCACCCTACTCCCAAGAGGTCAAAATTTGCCCCCACATTGAATGTGTGCAAAAGCTGAGTCCCCAAAATAGCTCAAGGTATTGGCAAATCACCCAGAAGACAACGCAGACAGTATAATTTGTTCTTTTTGCCATGCTGGCAATTGACCCTGTTAACATATTTCATGTTAAGAGGCAGAAGGAAGACAGACTCTTGCAATGCTGTCTATCTAGATCCTTCCATTCACCAGAACATTTAATTATTGAACATCCACATGAGCAAGGAGCAAATATGGGATAGCAAATTAAAAAAAGCCCTCCCCACAAAAAAGTGTGTTCTCTATTTACTTCAGTTATGTTAAACAGAAAGATATATATACAGGCATAAAATAAAAAAAAAACAAAAACACAGACATTTCCATCTGGCAATAAAGACACAGCCTTTTCAGAATTTGCTGTCTTATACTTGTTTCTGTGAAGCATGTGTGTCTGTAACAGGCCAGCATGCTAGAGATCGCCTTGTTTGGATTATGCTTTTTCTCTGCAGAATAGTAAAGGTCAAAGAATCGAATAGGAAAAAAGAAAAGCTTCATCATGATAAGGTCTGTACTAGGGGCCATGTAGGAATCAAAAGTGAGCTAAGTGGCCCACACAGCAGCTAAGCTAAACTAGGGAGCACACATCCTTTCCAAGGGAAGCAGCCATGATTCAGTTATATGTATAAAATTCTGGCAGGAATGTGAGTGCAGTATTGCAAGAGTTGCTGATTTAAAAAAAAATGCCAAGAATCCAGACTCTGTAAAATCTCTCCATTTTAAAATGAAAGCAACTAATTTAAAAAATTGTGTGGGCCAAATAAAGCAAGTCTGTGACTTAGAATATCGCTCAAGGTTAACCTTTTTCTAACCTCCACAAAGAATGTGTGAGTAGTTAAAATGATTTGCTTATAATTGAAATGGTTTGTTTATGACTGCATAAATAAAATACAATTTTGGCCAGGATCTAGTAGGTACCTAAATATATGACTAACTGTACTCTCCTTAGTAGAACCTGTGATCAATGCCATAATGAACATAAGAGATTCATAGGACATTTAGGGGAAAAAATCAATCTGAAATATTTCATGTAAAAGATCTGTTCAATATCTATTCATTATTACTTTCCAGGCAAAGTAGGTCATCTTACCTGTGCTCTCTTGAGAATGTTGTGCTCATCAGTGCTTGCTATTTGATAGACTTTTGCCATAACTATTGTTTTTCCCAAAGGCCCGCATGCTTTCTCCAGCTTCTGGCTGCAATCTTACGTTTGGGACGGTAAAAATAGAAGACACTGTGGACAGAATGAAAAGTTGCCATTTATATATTATGTTATAGATATGCTTACAAACTTTCATTTTAGAAACTGGAGACTGAGATGCAATTCTAGATGTCCTGCACAGGGAACATCGTGGTATGTGTTGGTCGCTGAAAAGTCAAGTGGTAACAGCCACAGACACATTTACACAGATTTATACACACATATGATATCACGATATCATGAAGTAATATTCATGCTCATATTTCTCCGATCTAGAAAAATTAACTTGGATTGTAAACAACATATCTTGCCCTTTCTTTATGCCATTCTTTCGCTCATTCACTGGAGAAATATTTATTGAGCCCCACACTGTTCTAGGTATTTTGGAATCTTGTAGTGTATAAATCAGAATGAAAAGAAATCCCTGTTCTTATTGATTCCATTTTGGAGAGACAGATGATAAGCAATCAAACAAATATATCAGCTAGTAGTAAGTGTTATGAAGAAAAATAAAGCATGGAAAAGAAACCAGAAATGCTGAGTGGAAGAAGGTCAGTGAAGGCTTTCTTGATAAGCTACATTTGAGCAGACACTCAAGGAGGTGAGAGAGCAAGCCATGCACATATTTTGAGGATAAGCAAGCATGAACTATAGGAAGAGGAAACAACAGGAGAAGACACTAAGGAGAAAGGAAAGAAGCAGGCAAAACAGAAGTGCTGTAAAAATACAGGTGAAAGAACATGGTGAGTGACGTGGGGCAGGGTGATAGCAGTGAAGAAGGGAGGAATGGTGTGTGTGTGTGTGTGTGTGTGTGTGTGTGTGTGTGCGCGTGTGTGTGTGTGCATGTGTTTATTTTTTTTTCTAGAGAGAGAACAGGGAAGGGGCAGACAGAGAGAGAGAGAGAGACAGAGAGAGAGAGAGAATCCCAAGCAGGCTCTGCACTGTCAGCACAGAGCCTGATGTGGGGCTTGAACTCATGAACTGTGAGATTATGACCTGAGACAAAATCAAGAGTCGGACACTTAACTGACTGAGCCACCCAGGCATCCCCACCCCACCAACTTTTAAAAAAAATTATTTATTTATTTATTTATTTATTTATTTATTTATTTATTTGAGAGAGAGAGAGAGAGACAGAGAGAGCAAGGGAGGGGCAGAGAGAAGGAATGGTGTGTTCTAGCACCAACACGGTCTGTGGAAGGATTGGGTTGGAGTGTGACAAAAGAGGAGCCATCAAGGACAACTTTCACCAGTTGGAAGAATGATGTTGCCATTTATTGACAAGGGGAAACATGCGGGAGGAGCAGGTCTGGGGGAAAAGATCAGGAGTTCAATTTTGGTAGTATTCAATTTGAGATGCCTACTAGAGGGCCACATGTACATGTTGAGTAGTTGCTCGAATATGCAAGTCTGGAGCCAAGAAAGGTGGGACTGGAGATAGAAATCTGGAAGCTGTCAGTGTGTAGATGATACTTAAATCATGAGACCGAATGAGATCATGTAGGCTCTAGGGAGTGTATGCAGATAGAAAGATCTGAGGATTATGCTCCAGGGCACTCTAAAAGTGAGAGGTCTGGCAGATGAGAACTCCACAAAGAAGTCTGAAAGGGACAGTTTAGGGAGGCAAAAGGAAAGCCATGAAAGAGTCCTGTCCTGGAATCCAAGTGAAGGAAATGTTACTAGGAAGGGATAGTAGACAGTTGTGTTGGATTCTGTTGATGGACTGAGATGAGGGCTGGGAAAAGACCAGGATGGAGACTTTGAGAACATCAGTTCCAGAGTGTTGGGCACCAAAGCCTAGTTCAGAAGGATTCACAAGAGGGGCGCCTGGGTGGCTCAGTTGGTTAAAGTGCCCAACTCTTCATTTCAGCTCAGGTCATGATCTCACGGTTCATGAGAATGAGCCCCATGACAGACTCTTAGCTGACAGTGCAGAGCCTGCTTGGGATTTCTCTCTCCCTCTCTCTCTCCCTCTTCTACTTACTCTCTCTCTCCCAAAATAAATAAACTTAAAAAAAAAAAAAGGATTCACAAGAGAATGGAAGTCTAGGAACTGGAAACAGCAAATACATTTGAACTGGGTATGTTTGTTTTATTTTTTTAATTTTTACTTATATTTATACATTTTTATTCTTATTTATTTACCTACTTTTAAGAAGACAGTGTGGAGCTACATTAATGGCATAATGTTGTTTTAGGATAATACATAGGAATGAGTAGGAAAACTTATAAACCTTAGAGCTGGAAAGGTCCTTAGGGACCACTGGGTCTCTAAATAAGAAATCAGAAATCCACAGAGACCAAGGCATTTGCCCAAAGTTGCCCAGCTAGTTACCACATGGAGCTGAAGCTAGAACCCAGGTGGTCTGATTCCCAGTTCAGTGCTCTTCTCGCTGCATCAATTTGTTGGCCTTCTTTTACTGCAGATCTGAGTTTTGTGAATTAGCAAATGAATGTAATAAAATCAAGGACTCTCTGCTATGAAGTGTATTTTGTTCATTTACTTTGACAAGGGTAGTTCAGCTTCAATAATTTATGTAACTTGATAGTATACACAGGAGAATGCCCTGTGGTGTATTTGGGAAAAGTAATGAATTTCTTCTAAATCAGCCCTCCGTTTACTTCCCTGCAATTAAATTTCTGTGAAGAAGTGGGGCAAGGCTGTTGGGGTTTCAGGACAGAGGGAGAATGACAGGGTGCCACCGAATTAGCCAGCTTTAACTACCAGATCCCCAGGTATCACTATTCTTGCTCGATAAATTTATAATTCCCCCTTTGGTGGCACACTAACACACTACTTCTAAGTTCTGGTATTATGTAAACTGGTGAGATTTTAAGCAACAGCATAAGAAAGAAAGATATTATATTGTTAAATGTTCTTCCAAAGCAAATAAGTGTCTGACATAGGCATACAACTTACTTTTTATATTAATCCATGGAACAACTGCATGCTTTGTGTAACCAAGATTCTATAACACTTGATACTCTTCTCGCTGAGTCTGATATAATAAAGTAGGCCAAGAAGGCTCTTTTAATTTATTTTTGTTCCATTTGCTCCTTTTAACCTGGCTTTGCTTCTGCTTGCATAAGTATTTTCCTTTTGTGGACATTCTTTTAAAAAAAATGCTATAAACTATCTTTAAGAATGTAGGCATTGTGGACTGAATTGTGTTCCTCCCAAATTCGTATGTTGAAGCCTTCATCCCCAGTGTGATGGTAGTTGGAGATGGGGTCTTTTGGGTGATAATTTGGGTTAGATGAGGTCGTGAGGGTGAGGCCCACATGATGACATTTGCGGCTTTGTAAGAAGAGGGAGAGAGAGAGACAGAGATCGATCTCTCTGCCATGTGAGGATATAGCAAGATGGCTTTCTGCAAGCCTGGAAGAGGCTTTGCCAGGAACAAAATATGCCAGCACCTTAATTGTGGACATCCCAGTGTCCAGAACTATGAGAAATAAATGTTAATTGTTTAAGCCCCCACAGTCTAGGTATATTTTGTTATAGCAGCCTGAGCGGACCAATACAGGGAGGTTCCTGGAATTGATGAACCTAAACCAGTACTTGGTTGCTTAATACAATCCATTCATTGGTTCTGCAACACTTCTTCCCAGGTGGACCTCCTTCCAAATCCCCTTGAAAAGGAAGCACATAAGGGTAACGCCCTTGCTGCTGCCATTTGCCAGGTGGTGAACTTTTAGAAGACTCAATACCAATGTGAAATTTAATTTGAATAATTTCTAAATATAGTCTACAGAATATTAACCTAGATAACAGAGTCCCCGAAAGCAGTCATTTCACCTTGGTTCCCGAAGTTTCCAAAGCCTAGGAATTTTGTTTTGTAAACATGTTTACAAGGACCACCACGTTGTTCTAAATGGAAATGGCTATAGTATTTAATACTGGGATTGTCCTTTCTTGCGACTGGATTTATGCTTCATAATGATTATCTACTAGACACAGAAATAGCATTTCTGTGACTCAAAATTGTTACCGGAGGCATTTAGCAGAATCTTGCTTTAAAAATATAATGATTTTTCATCTTTATTCTCCCCCCTTCAAAAGGTTTCACTGCTCCTGATGTTTAACGTTATGCAAAGACGTGTTTCTGCCAATGAATATCGCCTTATGGTTATGCTTCTGCAAATAGCCTGCTGTGAGCTGATAAAGGGATTAATGCAGCCAAAATTCTTAATCTGTGAAATTACAAATTAAATTCTCATATTAAAAATACCACCCTGAGGTATTTTTTGTGGTTTTAATTCCCCTCTGGTGTTCTGCATACATTGTGCTTGTTAATGACGAGGACAAGGCTGTCTCCGGTGGCAGCCTGCTGCCGAGTGATAATGTGCAGGCATTTACTTACTGATAGAAACTGGATTTAACCACTGGCTGATAAACTAAGTGGCAAGTGGGTAATAAGTCCATATTAACAGAAAAGTACCACTACAGAATTCAGAATTCACAGACCATCAAAATCCTGGCTTAAACTCAATCATCGAGTCAGATGGGATTGAGATGTCACAAGGAGGAGGGATATTAAGTTACAAGTTATACTAAATAGGAAAACAAACCATATGTTTGAATTTGATGAGCCAAAAACTAATGGGCCCATTTATATCTCTTTTTCTCAGTATAGGAAGATGGATCACTAATTCATTATTTTTCCATAGAAATTTTATCTTAAAAAAAATGGGAATAGCTAGCATAATGGTCAGTGGGTAGAGTTTTAGAAAGAAAGTAGGGCAGAGTATAGAATAAATATGGGTTGGGAATATATAAATGTTAAGGAAGACTTACTAAGCATAAGGGGGAGTAGTGGATTAATATATCTATAGACAGTTTAGGGTAAAAAAAAAAAGAAATTCAAATTAAATGTGGGATATCAAAAATGATTTAGGGTAGAAATACCCAGAGGAGTTGTTACTTG
Organism: Herpailurus yagouaroundi; assembly: GCF_014898765.1. Lineage (NCBI taxonomy): Eukaryota > Metazoa > Chordata > Mammalia > Carnivora > Felidae > Herpailurus > Herpailurus yagouaroundi. The sequence continues at coordinate 66,237,792 of NW_024412391.1, forward strand.
GGACTTAGCTGCAAAATAAAGGGTGATGTTGTCAAGGAGAATCTAATACTACAATGGGAGAAAAAGTTTAAAGTCTAGGAGATTAAATAACTTTATGTTATGTACCCATAAATAACTTTATGTTATGTATGGTAAGTATGTACCCGAGGATTAATAAATATATTATAAATATCTATGCATACATGCAGTATATTAATTTTTAAGGCAGTCAGAAAAGAGTATGGGAAGGAATATGTAGAATTGGCATTTGGAAAAGAACGCATCGCCATTGAACAAAAATGTTCTTACTGCAATAGTGTTTCGCAAAATTTCACAAGAATTCTGTTTCACACTTTGGAAGAAAGATGAGATCCTCCCAGCCATAAATCTCCCAAATATTTAAAATGTAATTGAAAAAGGCTGTGTAAATATGAACACTTTTGTAAAAACAAAACAAAAACCCACCCAGGAATGTGTTTTGTTTTAAAAAGATCCAGAGAGGAGCTGTCTGTATGAATACCAAAAGCATTTGTAGTTAAAATGAATTACAAGTCTTCGGTTCCTACATGTCAATTCAGTGCATTAGCCAATTGCCAACTCTTTGTCAGCTCACTGCATAGCAGCCCTTTTTACCGTTATTGTTACAACCAAGATGGTCTCTGAGAATCAAACAAAAATGAATCATTTCTCCTCTGTGTACTGCAGCCAGTTAAAAAGTACTCCATGCATGAAGCACTAAATATGTAAATCATATTTTCCTTTTCCTTTATGACTGCTCAGATCATTCTTTTGGACACATACATAATCAAATACAAAGACATGCAGTTGCAGACTGCAGAGCAGAGATAGCAAAAAAAGGAATCCATTTTCTTCCTCTGTCTGGTAAGCTAGGAATTGAATGGCAGGATTCCACTAAATATATACACACATGACTCCCTTTCCCTCATTCTCTCTCTCTCTCTCTCAATCTCTCACTAGCCCTCCCCCAACCCCTGCATATAAATACATACACACACATATATGTGTACATGTAATGAGTATGCAAACATACATAATCTTGCATATGCACACATAAAAACATGAACATTCTATAAATATGTTACACATAGATGCTACAATGATACGGCTTCTTTGATTGGATGTTTCAGATTTGTCATACTCACTATCGGTCAGTTCCCATAGCCGTGGGGGCAGGTCACTAAAATACTCGTGGCTCAAGGCAGCCTGTGCTGATAGTCTGTTCTTTGGGGAACACTGTAGGAGCTTGGAGGCCAGATCCTCTGCATAATTCACATAGCTGAGCCTGAAAACACAAGCAAAAAAGAGAAATCAGACCAAACAAGAAAATCCACTAAATAAGACATAAAGTTCACCTAATTGTTTTTTGAACTTATTTATTCCTGGCCAAAAAGCAAGTTAAATTATCTGCTGAAAATAAAAAGAAGCAGAATTCATGTTGGTTCTCAGAGTATCTGTTAATTTAAACTAGCTTTTACTCTCGATATCTCCGTTTCATTGATTTAAAACATTTCTAGTATAAGTAAAGGGTTGATACTTTCAGGATAGAACAAGGTGCCGAGATAGAAAATTTCAGGAGATAATTTATCAAAGAGTTACCAGAATTTGTTCACAGAATCTACCTATTGCATACACATCTGGATACATTTATAGGAAAGTTAATACAAAATAATTAGGAGAATTAAAATAAAACTACTATTAAGTTCTCTAGTTACTAAAGTTACTTTTCCTCTAAGAATTTACATTTTCTTACATTGAATATAAAATTATTGGCATAAGTACCCTGTCACATATCAACAATCATAATATTAACATGAAGTTAACAAAGGGAATATGTATAACCCACATGGGGCTGAATTAATTCAAGATGATCATTAAAACAATGGTAGATAGAAACTATGTGTCTTAAGATTACCAAAAAAGCAGAGAAGTCAAATCTCCCATGTGGTACAACTTCCAAATGCATACCAGATCACACAGTCCAGCCCAGCCTTGGTTTTCGTGGAATCTCTATTTCACAACTCAGCACAATCAAGCTCAGATAATTAACATAAAAATGATAATAGAAGTATTCCCGATAATGGCTGACATTGATGGATAGTTGAACACGTGTCAAGCACCTTTGTAGGCACTTTCCACACACCCTTGTATTTATTTAGTTGACCAAGGGAACTCTGTTTCCATCTAATGGCAGTGCAAGTGGATTATTCAATTAGCACGTTGAGTGGATTTAAACCCATCTACAATTACTTGACTCTAAAGTGGTTTGCATTTGTTTCAGAAAATTTCTAAAGGCAACCCGTGGATTCCTGAGTGTCTGCTGTAACAAGGTGCAATAAAGGACACTGACTCTCAGAAAGAGCCAGAAAGTGTGAGGGCAAGTTGCATCTGCTGGTGAGTATTTTTTCAAAAGTCTTGAAGCTACTAAGCACATGGTCAATGAACTTTCTTCAATAATCAACAATTCTCCCCCTTCTTGTACTCAAGCTGCTCTTCAGCATTGATTTAAAATTGTTATAGGGGAGGGGAAGATTGAAAGTGAGGAAGAGGAAAGGAGGTAATGAATTCGAGGAGCAAAAGAAGCAGGGAAAGAGCAAAGAAAAATACTACTTGGAGGAACCCCCCTAAGAGGCCTCTCTAAGTCTTCATAAATGAAGGTCTTACAGATGGGTTCAGTATTTGCTGCAGTGGCTGTTTAAAAAACAACTTATCAGTGGATTGATTTTAAATGTCTCAGCCTGGAAAAGACAAATTTGTCCACAGGAAAAGGAAGCATTCTCTAAATTCTCTACAGTTTGTTTGTTTTTTTTCTCCTTTCCTTTAAGAGGGGCCACAGCCATCCATATTATTGTTTCCTCTTCCTAAGATTTTCATTATTATAAACTTCATTAACATCTTTTAAAATACCAAAGGCAAAGTTTGAGATTAGGTAAAGCTCATGGTAAAAGCTGCACTTATATTGAATTTACATTTTATATATAATCATGGTGAACACGATCATTGGTATCAATTTTACATAGCTTTGATGAAACAGAACAACAGTGCCAGACTGAGACTAGATTTGAATTTTGGGGCTTAATTCTGTTACAAGAGTGATGAACCACCTTATGTCTACAGTCCTTCCAGCTCCAATATGCAATGAATCACAATCTGTATAACTGTCGATTACATTCAGACTTAGTGCATATAATACCTAAATATAAAGAATTAACTGATATAAGACAATTCCATTTCACCTTCCCCAAATGGACTGACGTCAAACCTTAAGGTTGATGAGATAATCAAATGCTTATTTGTGATATGCAGGCTATATACAAATATTTAAATTATCACAAAATTATTTTAATTTAGAATGCTTGCTATTTCCTCATTTGCATTTCAAGAACCACTTTTATTCCAACTCTCCACATTTTCAACATCACCGTCTGTCATTTCGTGAACCACTTTCTGAGTCCATCCAAGTTGTTTGAGATATGACACTTCCAGGATACCTTATTTGGACATCTTCTCCCAAGCCATAAGTGCACGTTATCAGAATGCCAGAACGATTTGGTTGTCTTCACTTTCTATTTAAAAATCTTCCCTTGTAATTCCATTAAATTTTGTTTTATATATTCTAGAGCTAGGTAATTTAATGTGTAATAGTTTAGCATTTTTATCTTTCCCTGGTAAATTTAGTCTTTAATCTCTCTGTAGTGAACTTCTTTATTTTCAGTAAAGCTTTTGGACTAACGTTCATTTTTTTTTTTCTTATATTCATTTAATGACCTCAGCTTTTGTTTAGTACTTGCCTGGTGTACCTTTGTCATTTTCTTACTTTTAATGTTTCCTATCCATAATTTTAAGATACCTCTTTCACAAATAGTATATAGCTGGATTTAATATTTATCCAAGGAGAAAATTTAGTCCATTTACAGTTTGTGATTACTGACATATTTGGAATTACTACTAACATCTTAATACTGCATTCTATTTTATTCTTGTGTTTTTTTCTCTTTTCCTGCCTCCTTTTAAATTGAATTTTAAAACTGAAGATCTCCATCCTCTATTTTAGAAATTACACATTCTATTTCTATCTGTTTAATGATTACTCTTAGCTTTTTCTTTCTTTCTTCTTTCTCATTTCAGTATTTATTTAGATGTTTAAACTCTTGCACTAAGTTTTTACAAGCTGATGGACACTGACAAATTGTTTTTTGTAAGTGTAATTATACATTCCAGACATTATAAATATATGATTGAACATTAATACCCAGCACCAATTGTCTTACCAATTACATAAGACAAGGTGTCAAGTATACAAATATTGTTACACAGATCAACAGGAAAAAAAAATATTAGACATCTACTCAATTCATTAGCAGAAACTAAATTCTCTTTTTACAAGATTGGGAGAGAAGGAAAAAGTTCACACTTTTAACAACAGAAGTTGGCAAGCAACTTCCAATAAAAATAGGAAAAAAATTACAGAATTTTCAGAAATTTTATGATTAAGAATTATTTGAGCTACAAGAACAAAGCACGTTTACTTTAAAAACAAGTATTTACTAAAAGGCATATTCAATATGTCCTACACAAGACAAGCACTACTTTTTACTAAAAGCACTTAACAGCTCACTCTCACCCTTTCCACCCTCTCTTTTAACTTGCATCCCAAAGTGCAAACATTCAATTAACTTTAAGACGTTTCTGTCTGGAGACGTTAAAGATATGTGCTTCTGTTACAATGTGGACTTTATGTGAACTTTTCAACCAAAGGTCTGTGATTTTCAAAATGGAGGTTTTCATAATAACACAAAATGAGATTTATAGAAAGATGTTAAAAAATCATTATAAGACTTGGTTAAAAGCCAACAAAATCAGTGGTTACACAACCTGATGAATACCATTTTAAATGTGAGAGACATAAACATAAAGTAGCAGGCAAATAGCCATATGGGCCCTACCGTCAATGTGTGAAATGACTGAAGGGATAAACCACAGAAGATCTAGATTGTTTTCCGTAGTTCTTGAATTTTAATTTTGTAGATATTAATAACATTCAAGTATCGTGGCTGGGTATTTTGGCACCCAATCTCTTACAATTTTTTATATATTGATAAAATTCTGGCATGTGAATAGATGTGAAGAAGACTTATAACTCAAACTGCACGCTTTCAGGAAAGGTCAACTGATAAAAACTGATAAGCATGTTTTAAATGCTGAACAGCAAGAATCCTTTGCTAAGTTTCCAAACAGACCGATGATAATCCAAACACAGAGGCTGCAACTCTGCCAAGCTTGAAGCCTGATAAAACTGCTTATCAATACTCCTATGAAAGCTTCATTAGATTTATCATTCACCAAGCTTATGTGTTGGCTAATAATGTATGATAAACTGGGTCCTGTCTTAAGCTCCATTTCCAAGGCAATACCATCAGTAGACCAGTTTTATTGACTGTAGCCGCAGTTTTTATGACTACTGGTATCTATGAAGTACAGCTAGATTTTAGGACAAAAAGTTGCTTGCTTTTAAAAGCTCTAATTTGTCTAATAAACTTTGCTGCACCTTTATATTTCATGCCACCTTCAATTAGTGCTAGGACAACCAGATTAGAGCTCTCCCAAGACCCCCAACATGATGACAGTGACACAACAGCCAGGTTCTTCAAGAAACGTCATTTTTATGAAACCTAACAGGTCCTCAACAGCCTGTCTGGATGGTAGTGCACCACCCCCAGATGGTCAGTCCAGGACCTGGATGCCTTCTTTCTCCACAAGAGCAGTGTGGTCAGGTTGCGTCACATATCCTTACTATGTGGTAATGCCAGACTTTTTAAGTTTCTCTATAAATTTGTTTAGGGTCACACTGCTTAGACTGTCCAGTGTATGACTTCACAAGAGTTGGTCAGTTCATCTGAGCCATATGTAGTTAAAAAACACTCAACCGGATTATGAGAAATTAAAAAAAAAGAATATAGAATATAGAAGTGATGTAAAGAAACTGTAGTCTACTTCAATATACTAACTATACTTGGAACTCTCCGTGCTTTGAGTGAGAAGTTGGGAGTAATGGGAAATGAAATGAACCCCCAAGCTAGCAGCAGCAATTTTTTAATCCAGTAATGAGGCAAGAGAAAGGAAGTTCCCCCAGGTTTAGCCCATCTAGGTCAGAAAGCTTGTAAAATGCTTTCCTGATTTTAAACCCACCCTCCTGTGTCCTAGTTAACTCGTCTCATGGAGCTTCTTGGTGGAACAGTAATGAATTTCTATAGTTCACTTGTATGTACAGAGGTTGTGCTGTGTTCTTAACAGGTCTCCACTGCCCTTCAGAACTTAATAAATATGTGACCAAGAGCACCACAGAGCTGCCCAATCTGCAGTCAGGGGTGTCCTCTTTTGGGGTCAGTTGGTTTTGTTTTGTTTTTGTTTTTTACCATCAAGGATCTCAGAAGAACCTTCCACACTTTACATCTTCACCCTCAGTTCTAGTGGGCAGCTCCTTAACTTTTGAACATTTCTCTTTAACTGCTTAACATTTAAACTGTAGCTTCACCTTCCTGCTGAATGATACAAGAACATGGGAACACCTCACTTCTTGTGATACCAGTCCCATGTTTCATGTGGGATTGTCTCATATTTTATTCCTATTTTCTGTGATTTTCAAAAACACACATATTAAATGCCGCTATTATTATTACTTAGATTTACTGATGTTTATAACTTATTTAATCACCTTTCTTTTCATGTTTCATACGTTCCTTCTCTTCCTTAGTTTTTTTGTATCTGAAATATACATGTCAGAAGTTCTTTCCACGATGAAAGAACTTAGTGGCAAATTCTCTCCGTTTTGTTTTCATACAGGATAATAGTTTCGCTGCAGATATAACTGCAGGTTCAAAGCCTTTCCCCCTAACTCTGAAGATATTATTTCACTGGCTTCTGTTGTTGCCGCTGCCAGCTCTTATCTTCCTCCTTTTAGGATTGCAGTGTAAGGTGTTCTTTTGATTTCACCTGCTTGGTATTCAGTGTTTCCTGAATATGAGGCTTCATGTCTTTCAACAATCCTGGAAAAAATCTCAGTCATTACTTTTCTTTTTATTTCTTTAGTTTTTTTTTAAACGTTTATTTATTTTTGAGACAGAAAGAGAAAGAGCATGAATGGGGGAAGGTCAGAGAGAGAGAGGGAGACACAGAATCTGAAACAGGCTCCAGGCTCTGAGCTGTCAGCACAGAGCCCAACGCAGGGCTTGAACTCATGAACTGCGAGATCATGACCTGAGCCAAAGTCCAACGTTCAACCAACTGAGCCAAGCAGGCACCCCATTAGTCATTACTTTTCAAATATTGCTTATCCCCATTCTCTCCCTTCTCTCATTTTGTAACCACAACGTAATGCCATCTTCCAAAATTTTCCGTGCCTTTACTTGTTCTTTCATATTTTCCTTCTGTCCCTCCCTGTGCTCTCCATTCTGAGCAATTACTTCAGAGCTATCTTCCAGTTCAACTAATTCTCTAATAAGCTGCATCTAATAGGCTGTTTTCCTTGTTCATTTTGTTTTTAGAAGTTCTTTTTAAGTCTTTGACAAATATGTGTGTCCAGTTTTGATGACTTCTTGTTCAAGTTTTAGATTTGATCTTTTCTTTCTTTATAGCATTTTAAATATAGCTATGCTCTATGTCTCATAATTTCTAATATCTGAGGTTCTGGGTGAGGTGGCCAATTTTGTTGCTTTTGCTACTGACCCTCACTCACAATGACTTTTTCTCAGATGTTTTATAATTCTGGATTGTGAGCTCATGCTTGGCTAATGTTAATCTGTGGGAATCCTGAGGGGACTGGGTTGAGAATATCTTTCTCCATAGGGATTTTCTTTTGCTTCTGCCAAGAGCCCTGAGGCTCTCTTAACACTTAGGCACTCCAAGTTCTTTCTGTTGGCTTCTGCAACCTTGTGAGTTCCGTAAATTTAAATCTAAAATTCTAGAATTTTCAGGGGACTTTTTCATCCCCATCCAGAGCCAAGGCCAACACAGTTGTCCTTGCCAGTCTCTCAGCTGGAAGCAGATGTTTTTCAGCCAGCCCATTACTGAGGTTGAAGTGTTTTGAGTGTCTTGACTATGTGGGGAACCTGGATTCCTATGCTGTGCCTTTCTCAGGCCCAAAGCTTTGTTTCCTGACCCTGAAATGGTTCCACGTTCCTGTTTTAACAATATCTCCAGGGTAGCCGCAACTTTAATACTTACTTATCACTCTGGTTTCTTCATTCTTGATGCCTGGAGATTTCACTTAATGGTATGTTGGTTCAGCTATACATATGCATTTGAAAGCATGTGCTTGTTGTGTCTTCTCCAGCATTTTAGGTCAATTTTTGTGCTAGTAGGAGAGACTTGTCCCTGCCATAAGCATTTATTTATAATCTTTTCAATCTAATTAGTTACTATAAAATCATCTATACTTGTAATGTTTAGGACTTTCTCTCTGGAATCACTATATCAGTGTTGTTTCCCTACTTAAAAACAAACAAACAAACAAACAAACAAACAAACAAAACAACAATTACTTCTTTTACATCACCTCTATGAAGCCTCAAAATCAGCTAACTGAAGTTTTAGGGGAATGTTCTTTCACCACTCAACTTTATATGTCAGTCTCAAATGCACTGCCTAAATGAAAGAAGCCAAAGGCTACATACATACTCAATAATTCCACTTATATGACATTCTGGAAAAGGCAAAATTATAGAAATTAAAGAGTGGTTGTCAGAAGCTGGGTGTGGGAAGGGTTAACAAAGGGCACAAGAGAATTTTCTCAAATGGTTCTACATCTTGATTATGAAGGATGGACATTAGGCCATCTAGAGATGTGAGATGGTAGGATCAGGGGAACTCGCCAAGGAAATTCAGCAGAGGGAAGAGTGCAGAGAGATGAGTTGTTGCAGACTGTCACCAGGAACATTCAACCCTTAGGGGTGGACAGCTGACTCTTGTGAGTGGCTGACATCAGGACTTCCATGTCTCGGCAGGGGGCGGTGTGCAATGGCTCAGGGGATGTCCTGACAAATGGGGAGGTGCTCCTGCCAGTGGTGAGGCCTTCCCACTGACTTCAGTGCTTGATCCCACGTCACCAAGCGGGGACCGGCCTCTGGCTGTCAGACTGTGCCTATCAGCTGGGAGGGTGGATTCAGGGAGCTCCATGTTCATGAAGGGTCACATAAACATGGTAGGGTATGTGGGACAGAGGAATTTCATGTTCATTCCATATTCATTTTTAAAAAGTAAAAGATGTTTTTTGTTTGTGGAAACTCTCTGAAAAACCTAAGGAATTTTAAAATTATAAATCTAGATGACAATGAGAAGAAACAATCTCTACTGAATTCAGAATGTGTGTGGAGAGCACCTTATGAGTAAGTTTCAAACAAATGCTTTTAGTATAGTTGAAAATAATGGTATGTTGCTATTCTAATCATAATGAATATTTTTCACTTTCCTAGTTCTTATCCATACCCACACAACACACACACACACACACACACACACACACACACACACACAACTTTACTTGCATTAAAAAGAAAGATATGAAAGAAGGTGACATGAAGAGTAAATGACTGCCTCAGACCAGGGGTATGGAGCAGGATGTTTCCTTTATTCCATGTGCTGGTCAGTTTCTGCACCTCAAGAATGAGGAAGATGAAACACATGGTCTTTGAAGGCTGTCTAGCTCTAAGGTTATATGCCCTCCAATCTAGGAAGAACCTCATTGTGAGCTAGACGCAGGGAGGGTTAGTATAGCCACACTTGCCTGCTATCACGAACCTACCAGAATGTCCCCCCTTGTCACCAGTGAGATGATCTAACGTGCCTCTCTTCACTCAACCTGTCAACTAACTGCCTTGAAAGCTCACCTAAGTTTCTAAGTCATCCTGAAAACAAAGAGCAAAGTGAATCCGAGTGTTTTGCCAGATTAAAGGAGACTGATAAAGTGGAGAAGACAGAAATGAAGGTGAAGGATGAATATGATGGGGCAGAAAAGAGACAGAGTGGAGCTATGGTGAGGCAGCAAGGGCTACTTCCTATAAGGCATGATTCCCAGTGTAGCCTGGGAATAGGACATCTGCTGAATGACTGAGTGTTTATGTGAGGACACAGTATATCGACTATTACATTTATAGAAACTTTACCTGAGAAACATGCATATAAAAAGCAATCAGTTTTGAGCAAAAACATCTTAAGGTCAAGTCCCAGTCCTTAAGGTACATCTTCAAAGTATACACCTCTTAGGGGTGCCTGGGTGGCTCAGTCAGTTAAGTGTCTGACTTTGGCTCAGGTCATGATCTTGCAGTTCATGAGTTTGAGCCCTGTGTCAGGCTCTGTGCTGACAGCTCAGAGCCTGGAGCCTGCTTCAGATTGTGTCTCCCTCTCTCTCTTTCCTTCAATTTTCTCTCTCTCCCTTTCTTTCCTCTTTTTCTTTCTTTCAGTGAGAAGGAAATTGGTTCTTGTCTTTTTAAAGGTACAACAAACTAGCAGAACAAGTTTTTTTTTGGTTTTTGTTTTTGTTTTTGTTTTTTTTTTACACACTGTAATTTGAAGACACTTCCTCTAAAATTAATGATACATCTGCTTTTGGAACTACTAAGACAAGTCACATTTTGTCACCTTCCAAATATCTCTATAAAAATCTTCACTGGGATTTATTAATATTTTAGCTAATGAAAACTAGACATACAAAGTAGAGATGTAATAGGTTCCATCTATTTAGGCATTCAATGGAGATACTACCTTCTATATAACAGTTGAAGAGGAAGTAAAAGGGAACAAAAACTTCTAGACTATTCCTTCCTGCATTCTATGATGGCACAGAACTACATACACTGTGGGCCTGTATGTGGAGCATTCTATGTGCTTGGTCTCACAGGAAATAGAGCAACCCGAGTGAGATGCTGAAGGTCTCTATATTCACGCTTGACTCACTCACTGTCACTCTTCACAGGGCAAAGCTGGGGCCCTGGGTCCTTTCATTTGACAGTACACACAGTGTCACTGTGGCAAAGATGCCAATGTGGGCATTGGCTACTGGATTATACAGCAATTAATCTCTTGCAAATGATTTGTGAAGAAGCCCACCCACCCATAAAGGCAGGCTGTTTCCTCAACTGTACTGACCAGGACTGTCAGATGCAGTATTCTTTTTTGATGTCTACACATCAAAAGCAGAATGCTCATTTAATTACCTTCTTATCAAAGCTTTTGACTTAGAGGGAGGACTGTGGTCATAAAACTGCTCTGATTTTTCAAAAAGTGACTTATGTTTAGAAAATAGGCTTAAATTTATTCATTTTGCAAAGAGGGGTCAGTAATTTGTCAAGCAGAGCATGAAGGAAACCCCTGACATTGGAATAAACTTTTGGGGAAGATAAAAACTAATAAGGAAAGGTTTAAGCCTGGGCAGTGAACTTCTCAACCCCAGGTGCTAGGCTGTGCAATGAAAAGAGAGGCAAGACTCTTAGTTACATTAATACTGAACACAGAGTTATTTAATGCTGAGACTTCCTTTGTCAATGCACTGCTATAGAAAAAAAAATTTAATGAGATTCCTCCCCTCAAGGTAAGCAGATAACATTTTAATATCAGTTTCCATAAATAGGTTGTGTTTTGTTGTGCATAGAAAATTGTTCAGTTCTCATTCATTTATTCTGGTGAAACTGTTTAATGACACAATCTCCCATGGAAGACACTCATTCCTATAGTGGTCAGTTCACCTGACCGTCAAAATATTGTATCATGATAATGTTATAGATAAGGAACTCTACAGTTTACAAAATGCTTTCACATGTATTATTTTATTTGATCTAGATAATCAAAGGGTCAAAATGAAGAGTATCTAGGTTTGTGACTCTTAAGTCTTAGTGTCCATTACATGTCACACCAAAGATTTAGTACTAATACCATACATGCCTACACACCTACAAGATGTGTGTTACCAAGTTAGTAAGAGGGTTATTGGGTTATTTTAAAGTTTTCCTTACGGAAACCTGACATTTTTCTATATTTCTCTTTTTTCTATAATTCTGAACTCTATTTCTGTAGAAATACTCTTTCTATATTCTTGTTAACACCCGCATGGCCCAATATTAAATAAAGACAACAAAGAGAGTCCAGCTTTTACATGGATAAGATGAATAGAGCCCAAAGTTAGTCATGTTAATTCATACTTCTCAGTCTCTCCTTCATCTCTAACCCTTACTCAATACATAGTTGCTATTACAGTAAACTCTATCTGGTGGAAAAGTACACAAAATGCTGGAGAGTCCTCAGCAGGATATGAATCAATCAAGTTCTTGAAAACACTACCACTGACACTCAAGAGTATTATAAATGCCAAAAAAGTGGACCAGAAAGAGGAAAATATTAAATTCTTGTCTTGGACTTTAGAGCTTAGTTAGATAATATTTATCCCAAATTTCCTAGCTTTGATTTTATTTATTACTATTTTCTACCCTCCCTGGAAAACAAAAGTCTTTGCGATGTTTAAGTTCACTCCAAAATCATATAAAAAGTGGTCTGGCTTTTACAAATTGGTTAATTTATCACATGATTATACTAGCCTTTCTTAGGTACTCATATGAAGCTATAGATTATACTTAGCATTTCCCATGTACTAATATGAAGCTATAGATTTTCATGTTTACATTTTATAAATCTACTGATACAGATATAAAATATTCGTGGAGATAAACTAAGTGAACCTCTTGCTATATTATTTTCAACAAAAGCTATTGTGTATTTAAGCTTATTTTTACTTAACTACTACAAAGACAGACCATGCTTTCATTTAACCTGTTTATACAAAGGAGATGGTTAACTAGTTCACTACATTATTTTTGCAGACATTCTATGTTAATTTCCTCTCCAATTCTTCTCAGTGCCTAGTAGCAGTTACTTTTTTTAGTTGTAAAGTCTTATTCATTTATTTATTTATTTATAATTTTTAAAATTTATTTAATTTAATTTATTTAATTTTTATTTATTTAATTTATTATAATTTATTTATTTTTGAGAGACAGGAGAGAGAGCACAAGCAGGAGAGGGGCAGAGAGAGACAGGGAGACATAGAATCTGAAGCAGGCTCTAGGCTCCAAGCTGTTAACACAGAGCCCCACACAGGGCTCGAATCCATGGACCATGAGATCATGACCTGAGCCAAAGTTGAACACTTAACCAACTGAACCACCCAGGTGCCCTGTAAAGTTTTATTTTTTAATAGCTTATATGTAACTCATATGTACTCAACCTCTAATTCTGTCTAAATAATATAATTTTTAAAAATTTTTTCTAAGATTTGTTAGAGCTCACCAAACATTGACATTTTTCTTCTATAGGAATGGTACAAACCTGTCAGGCATTATACTTGTACCTCAGTTATGTTTTAGAAAAGATTCATAGTTTTAGTGGACTAGTGATTATATGATTCTATGCTTTTGTTGAGTATTTTACTTTAATAATGTGGTTTACAGCAGAAGAGGCACAAATAATTACTTTTTAATCCTCTGACTGAAGGACATGAGAGAAAAGGATACTTTATTTCAATAAAAGAAATGAGTAAAAATATATTAATAATAACTAACCCTTGTAAACAGAAGGATAAAACTTACAGAATACTTAAAATTCTAAACTCACAAGTCAGTATAGAATACCCACAAAACCCAAAGGATGTGCATTCAACAGAATTGATTTTCAACATCCAAGTTATTTTGTTTATTGTTATATCCAATCATAAACACTAGACCTTCATAACCACACAACCATAACCACATGACCTTCCCTGTGTGGAATTCCATTGTTAGCTCAAGGACATCAGGCAACTTGTAACCTTTCCAACTTCCGATTATAGATCAGGATAAAATTAATAACTCTCTTCTACTTCACAGGACTGCTGTGAAGATTGACCTTTGCTTACCATAACTTGCTTAAATAGATCATCAGATTATTTTACCTGTTTCAGAAATTTTCAAAATGTCTTTATGAAATCAAGAGTGAAGCAAATTGTTAATGAATGTTCTACCCTTGTGACATTTTTTTTTTTAATTTTTTTTTTAAATTTTTTTTTTCAACATTTATTTATTTTTGGGACAGAGAGAGACAGAGCATGAATGGGGGAGGGGCAGAGAGAGAGGGAGACACAGAATCGGAAACAGGCTCCAGGCTCTGAGCCATCAGCCCAGAGCCTGACGCGGGGCTCGAACTCACGGACCGCAAGATCGTAACCTGGCTGAAGTCGGACGCTCAACCGACTGCGCCACCCAGGCGCCCCTACCCTTGTGACATTTTTGACATTTATGCTATTTAGACAATAAAGATGATCCAATTTTCCTGAATATAAGTGACTGATTATAGCACTGTTTCTTCTGAAAAAGACAATTCTCATTTTTGATGATAAAAGATTGCATCGGGAGTTTAAATTCAAATCTTCATTTATAAAAAGATTTAATGCATACAATAAAAAATTAATGCATATTAAACCTTAGCAATGGCTTTATGTTTTACATTTCAGATAGATATGTTCTAAATATTTAGTCCAAATTATATGGACAGTATGAAAAACATTTTGACTACAAAAGGCTGCAAAACTGTTTAACTTATTGGTGCATCTATATTATGTTAAATTGAGTTAATGGAAACTGGTTAACTTCACAGCCTTTTATTCCTCAGAAACCCTATGGAAGTTACAAATCTCATCATCAGAGGCAGTTTTGGAAGCTGATATCTGCTTCACCAGAATGGAACGGTGCATCCTCTGACTATAAACAGTGCTAAAAATAGCGAAAGGTATCATTTTGCGTGATATTATTTCACCAAAAGAGAAGAAAAATATATCTTTAATCCTGAACAAAACCTCTTCAAAGTTTATGTTCTCAATAAACCTTTCACTGAAAACTGCAAATATAACGTAGTAATGCAATAAATGCCCTAACAAATATATCAGATTTTTCACTTAATGCTTTTTACAGGCTTAAACCAAATGGAGTAAAAGGAAATCACCTTTTACAGTCTGACTCCTACAGGAAGAATGCCTTGCTGTTACGCTTTTTAAAGAAGCCATGGTGAATTTATATCAATTTTGGTGAATCTTGGGGCTTGATAAAAGAAAGAAAAATACCAGCACAGTTAACATTCCACAGAACTCACTTCACATGTTTATTTCCTTAGAGACTGGACATGATCCAAGATATTAAGAAAAACATAAAAAGAAAAAAAATGAAGGCAAAAGCTGTACAATTTAGCACCCATGCTAATATAGATGTTCCCTTATTCCTTAAAAAAAAAATGTCATCTTGTAGACTAAGGGTATTATATGGTTAGGATTAGAGAAAAATCACTAAAACCAGTGCTCCCATTTAAATCAATACGAAAGAAAATTTGGTTAGGTCAGAGCTTATTATGGGTTGTTGAATTTTAGTTAAGGCAAATGAACACTATATTTTCTGGGGATTCTAACTTCAGCTTCTTTATTTTATATTGCAGATATTGCATCTGGTCTTGAAAATATATGACTTCATTATGATGTGAAAAAGAACTGTATGCTTATGTCCAAAACAAGAATTGGGTTAGACCTGTCAAATATTTGGACATCCTTTATAAAGGGCCTGATGATCCTTGGGAAGAAAAGTCAAAATATCTTTCAGTGTTTATTGCTCTTGCAAGGAGCCTCCCATCTTCCCTGTCAGAGCATTTCTTCTAGACTCTACTCTGAATCACTTGCCTGTTGAACTATCTGATGCCCCCTGATTATCACAAACGACGTGACCAGCCAGCAAATGACACCCTTGTTCTAAATACTGTGGGCAAGTATACAAAGGAGGACAGAGCATTTGTGGATCATTTACTATGTGCTAGAGACTCTTTGCACTGTCTATTCCGCATGCTGAGCCATGAGATGATCATCACTGTCCCTCCTTACATGTGAGGAAACTGAGGCTCAGAAAGGAGGAGCAGCACAGCCAAGGTCACACAGCAAAGTCAGGGGCAGAGCATGTTATGTGCCTCAACTGCTGATGCTCTCTCCTGTGCATCATCCTTCTGAAGGCTTGATTTGTACCTTTTTTTCCTCATTATAAAAGTAAGACACAGTCAGTCTAGAGAATTCAGAAAATCCTGAAACAAGTAAAGGAAAATAAAAACATCTCCTAAGTCTACAATCTGGAAGTAATGAGTTTTTATCAGTTAGATGTGTTTACTCCTGTGTGTATAGGTCTGAGCAAATATAGCATTTTACTGCTTTGTAATTTTTATCACCTTATATATATTTTACATGATAAAATTTTCTTTCAAAACCTGAATTTTAAAAGCTCTCTTTAAACCCCTGAAAGTCAAACTCAAATTCATATTGAGGTCATATTAGCTTTTTGTTTTCCCTCTAGTGAAGAAAAAAAGATTACTGCCAACAAATTTGGACATCCATAAATATTTTTTTCCTGTTGAGGGTGTATGCTTTTTTTTTAAACCATGGGGTATTTACTTTTCAATCACTATTCCCTAAATATTATAGTTAGTTTTACCAAATCTCCATATGGAAAAACACGATTGTAGGCATTTTATATGAGGTCAAGTCCTGGTGATGCATTCAGCTTCATGACTGTCATACTGGGATGCTAGGATGAAATCTTTTTTTTTTCACTTTACTACACAGCTCTCCTTTTAATATACTGCACTTGTTTTCACAATGTTTCCTGCACCAAGAACTTCCATTAAGAGGAGAAAATAAGACCTCAAGGATAGGGGAAAAACTATTGGTATTTCTTGCGTACTCATGGGTACAGATGTAGAAGTTAGGTGGGAATTAAAATCAGTATTTATTATCACAGTTTCTGAGGTGCAAGAATCCTAGGGCAGCTTAACTGGGTATTTCTGGCTCAGGATCTCTCACAAGGTTGCAGTCAAGTTTATGTCCAGAGCCAGTCATTTGAAGCTTGATTGGGCTTGGTGAATCCCCTCCCAGTATGGCTCACTCGCATGGCTGTTGGCAAGAGGTCTTAGGTCCTCACCATGCGGGTCTTTTCATAGGGCTGTTCACATGACATGGCAGCTGGCTTCTGCAGAGCCAGTGATTAGAGAGAAAGGGGGGCAGACAGAGCTAAGGAAGGAGCTGAAGTCTTTTACAACCTAACTCGAACACTAATGTGCCATCACTTCTGCCCTATGCTATTGGTCACCAAGACCAAACCTGGTACAAGGTGGGAAAGACTACCCAAGGGTGGAAAGACCAAAAGACAGGGATCACTGGGGGCCCTGTGGGGGTTACTGAACCATGCTGATGATTATAAAAGGTGTCTAGGTTTTTAAAAATTGTGTGTGTATATATATATATATATATGCTAAAATTTGTCATTTTAAGCATTTTCATGTATGCATTTCAGTGGCATTAATTACATTCACAATATTGTTCAACCATTACCAATGTTTATTTCAAAATCCTTTTGTTATCCCAAACAGAAACTCTACACTAATTAAGTAACATATTTTTCTTATTAAAATACCATGACAGTATTAAAGATAATTTTCAGAAAGTAGAAAAAAAATCACCCCAAATTCTACCACTCTAACACAACAGTTTTCATCTTGTATATTACATTTCAGTCACAGTTCACAGATTTTTTGTGTGTGTGTTTATTTATTTTGAGAGAGAGAGAGAGAGAGAGCCAGTGAGTGGGGGAAGGACAGGGAGAGAGGGAGAGAGGGAGAGAGAGAGAGAATCCGAAGCAAGCTCCACGCTGTCAGCACAGAGTCCAATGCAGGGATTGATCTCATGAACCATAAGATCATGACCTGAACGGAAATCAAGAGTCGGACATTTAACTGACTGAGCCACCCAGGAACCCCTAAATCAAATTTCTTGATGGTGCCATGAATGAATATCTTTACAGCTTTTAACACATTTCCATTATATGTTCCATGTTGTTTATCAGTTTATAGTGCCCTTGGCAGTAAATAAATGGATCCACTTCTCTATAACCTCACCAGCACTGGTGTTTCAGAAGGAAGAGGTTATGCACCTGGGGGACTGGGGGGCTACTGAAGGGCTGTCGGATGGAGACATAGGAACCACCGAGGCAGCTTTTTGATTTTTTAAAATACTGCATTAAAATATTATTTATCTTGATTACTCAGTTCTTTTTTGGTGCCACCTTAAATTCTGAACCCAAGGTGAGTGCTTTCCTTGCCTCATCCTAGTCTCAGCCCTGTTACATAAAAAACAGCAAATGAGGGATATATTTATTTGCTCTTGAGGCTACAATATAATTGAAGGAGGGGAAATAAGCTTTCTAAAAGAAGCTTAAATGTTCCTATCAGAAAAGCGTGGAAAACTTTTTGAGAGTTATTTTGGGATTAAATGAGATAATTCAGACAAAAGCATACAGCATGCCATAGGCACATCCATGTGCGCCATGAACACACACAGTTGTTAGTATTTAATAATAAACATTCCTGTTAATTTTCCATGACTTCCATCCATGAAAAAAATTAAACTGACCTACTAAATGCAGTAAAAGAAGTTTTCTCTAAATCACACTATATCCCTGAAAATCCTTTGGTAGAAAACACCTCATAGGGAAATTTACAACTGGAAAAAACAAAAGCTTCAAGGTCATGAATAAACTTACACCAAAGCCAGTTCAAACCAAAACACACAAAAAACAACTCATTTTTTAAAATGCTCATCAAATAAAACAATGATAGAGCATCTTAAGTAAAAATATGTTGAATATCATTTTACATACCTAAAGATAGATACATTTTCTCGATAGATATGCTTCAGGAATGATTTAATTTCAAGAGGATTTTGTAAATGTGTTTTGTTGTGTTACATATCAAGGTATACTCCTCTCTCGGTCAATCTCCCCTTTATTCTATGTTTTCCCTCTTTATAACGGTCTAATATCTTCCTCATTTTGTGGCCCACCATGACTGGTTCCTGGCCTATTTTGTATGTCTTGATTTTCTCTCGCCTAGCAGGCACTTGGTTGCTGACCTCAAATCCACATTATCAAGACTACAGTAAAAAGCATGTCTTCTACCTGGTCATCCTCATTCCTCTTTTTCTTTTCCCAACCCTTATGTTCAAATGGTCCCCAAGTACAGTGACTCACAAACATGTGAATCAGCGCCCTCAGAACTGTAGAATATCAAACTGTTGGCTACTAGAATTCTGACTTACTGCAACATGTGTTTGGAGAGGGATTACTGTAATTTCTTACGTGGCCTGGGCTAAAGTTAGCATGGAGAAAACATTTGTGTTTGATTTGGTTTTGCGGTTCAAGCCCTAGAAAATAATTTATTCTACTTTGTGATGTGATGAATGCTACAAATATGAGAACCCATCAGAGGAGAGATCTTTAAATTTTTAGAAAAAAGTATATCATATTTCAATCAAAAGATATCGTTTATTCCTATATGAGAGTGTGTAATTTAAGGAGTGATTTTTAGCAAAAAATGTGTAGGGTGTATTCTAACTCAAGAAGAGTTAAGAACTGGTATTTTACAGTCTTCTCCTAGTTCTTAGCCCTTGCCTTTGACCTTGTATTTTTTTCTCTCTGTACCTATATAAATCTGCATATCTTTGCATCATTATCAAATAGCCTAGGTGTTTATGGAATTTACAAATGGCTATTCCCAGCACAGAAATAGTTGCTATGTAATAGATACTTCTGTCTAATGGTTTCTCTGCAGATAACACAAATGTCCATTAACAGAAAGCCTACCACTCTTAGACTGGCAGGGAATGGCTTTGTGCATGGGAACCCAGTCCTAAAGCTGTCAGCATTGACAGAAACGTCATGATCCCTCCCTATTTTGTTCTGTTGTTACTTGAGATATAGGGATGCCTAGGCTTTTCCAAGAGGATGGTTTCTTTTTTTTCTTTTTTTAGGTTTTTAAAATGTTTATTTATATTTAAGAGAGAGGGAGAGAAAGACAGTGCATGAGCAGGGGAGGGGCAGAGAGAGAGAGACGAGACAGAATCTGAAGCAGGCTCCAGGCTCTGTGCTGTCAGTGTAGAGCCCAATGCAGAGTTCAAACTCCGGGACTGTGAGATCATGACCTGAGCTAAAGTCAGACGCTTAACTGACTGAGCCACCCAGATGCCCCCGCCAAGAGGATGGTTTCTTAAAGAAAAATGTGGCTACCAAGCAGCCCTTCTTTTGTTTCTCATTATGTAGAAGAGGTTGTGGAGCTGGGGGCATGGGTGCTATAAAGGGTGGTTTGATGGGGAGCACAGAATAAGGTAAGGCTATCTTTACTGAAATGAGCACAACCTTTGAGTTGCACATTCCTTTATTCCTGCCTTTAATGCCACATTTGGCTCTTATGGAAAATGATTTATAATGGAAGGGCTATCATTCCATATCCATGACTTAAAGAAACCTCAAACTGACTTAACTGTTAGAGCTGGTTATTTGCTTGAGTACTAATTCCATCTTTACATATTAAATAAAAGAAAGATAACTGAATAAAGTTGAAAAGCTGCATATTTATTATCCTCTGGGGTCCAACTACTTATAATTGCCAGGTATATGTAGGTAAGGGTATTTCAGGCAGAAGCTAGTGGTACAATACAAACTATTAAAAAAAAAGTCTCCTTATGTCTTCAAACCAACAATATCAGTATAATATAGGAAACTGAAGATATGCATTTGCACATTGTGTATAAAAATACAGAAGCATTTGAAAGAATTATTACTTGGGAACTTACGAGAAAATTTTCAAAAGAACATCGAGGTCACTTTATAATGGATGGAACAAGCACAGGCTTTATTTTTAGTCAGTGTAAAGAATTACTTCATACAGAGAGACAGAGTGTGGGGGGCCCACTCCAAATTAAGGAATAAGCTTGTTTGTGGCTTGACACATTTTAGCATATTCTTAAATTTTATTTCTATATTTAGGAAAATCTAGGGGCAATGGGTGGCTTAGTCAGTTGAGTGTCCGGCTTCAGTTCAGGTCATGATCTCACAGCCCTGCATCATGCTCTGTGCAGACAGCTCGGAGCCTGGAGTCTGCTTCGGATTCTGTGTCTCCCACTCTCTCTGCCCATCCCCCACACATGCTCTGTCTTTCTCTCAAAAATAAACAAACATTAAAAAAATTAAAAAAAAGAAAATCTAGACATCACGATGTGATCAAACTGAGATGGTGACATGTTAGATGCCCAGAGGAATAGTGCTGTTGAAATGCCAGCCTTTAAAACTCCATTCTGGATATCCAAGAGAGATATGCTCAATATTCAACAAAATCAAAGAATTGGAAAATCGGAAATCTCTCAGATGTTCTGAGAGAAAGAAATCCTGGGGCAGAGTCTGAGGATGTGGATTTAAGCCTACAGCTCTATGAGAAAGAATAAGCAAGGGACTAAAAGTCTGGGTAGTAGACTTTTAGCTACAAGATCTAATCTACCTCACGATATATTCTGGTAAAACATTTATTATGAACTGATCAGAATTCATGCACTATTCTGCATTGTTCAATTTGGTGACCACAAACCACACGTGAGTATGTAAATTAATTAAAATTAAATAAGATAAAAATTCAATTCCTCAATTACACTAACCATATTTTAAGTTAAAGAACAGCCATGTGTGGCTAGGAGCTACCATACTGGACTGTGCAGATATAAAATATTTTTATCAATGCATAAACATCTATTGCACAGTGCTGTTCTATGCCCTTTCAAGATTTGCTGCAACTTCTAGAAATTTCTAAAATTTAAAACAATTGTGTAGTTTATACACTGGGAAGATTTGGTTCTTTAGATGAGAAGTAGAGACTGGGTTGAGAAAATTAGTGAATGCAGTTAGACAGAAGAGGTCTGGCTGGGTCAGTGATTACTCTAAAAATGTGCTGGCCATTAAGAGAAAGAGCCTAAAGTCACGATGGATGGAAGATGTCCCTGTGGAAATCTTCTTCACTTTCTTGGGGGAGAATAATAAGAGACATCAGATTTTTTTTCAGGGGTCACAACCTAAAAATAAAGATGTGAGGTAGCAGAATTCTGGAATAGAGCAAAGCCTAATTTGACCACCAAATAAAATCACAACTGCTGGTGTAATTCAACTCAAATTCTAAACTTCAGTTAAGGGTGACAAGAAATGAGAGACAAATGGAAAAATCACATTTGTATTCATGTGTAAATAAAATGATGTGTTCCATTCTATTCAGAGGCAAAGGCATGGAATCTGGTGTAATCCTTAATCAAGTAGCCTGCAAAGTACCTGAGACAATAATAACATCCGCCATCTAAGCAGATACCTAAAGTGGCAGAAAATCAAAGCATGGGAAAGCTCTGACTTCTCTACTAGAGATATCTTACTTGTTTTGCTAAAGGAAAAAAAAAAAAAAATCAGTGGCTTATCTCACTTTTTCTTTCCCCAGAACATGCTGCCCTCTACAGGCCACATGGATATGCACATACATAAAGATCTGCATAAGAGTTCAGTTATATCCAAATTAATAGGATCAGCAGCAAAGCTATAATGAAAATGAGGGGAAGCAGTTAGTTATAGTTGTCTGAAAGCTTTAGGATCAAGTCGAGAAACAATCAACACTTATAAGCCTCTAATAAACCTTACTTCTTCAGCTGACATAACTCTGAGAAATCATAAACAGTACTGTAGTCCTATTATGGAATTTTCCTGGAGAAACTTAAAAGTATGTTGACAGTCGACTTTCTTTTGTTTTAACTAGGGAGGGGAAAGTGCAGAAGAGAGAGGAAGAAAAATGGTTACTGTGGTTTGAGAGCTTTCACTAACATCTCCAAAGTATACCAGTTTTGATCTAAAACTCAATATATTAAGACTAGGCTCTAAGTTGGAAAATAAAAGTCAATGAATTTAATGGAATATACATGATTTTATCCCTGTTATGAGTTTAATTTTTAAACCTTGGCTGCAGTGAAGTGGTCAAAATACAGCCTAAGAAATGAGACCTATCCTTTATCTTGACTTCAGATCAATTATTCCCCAACAGTCATGCCATAAACACACACTCTCTCTCTCTCTCTCTCTCTCTCTCTCTCTCTCTCTCTCACACACACACACACACACACAGCTGCTATGTTTATTGGTATTGTCAGTAAAGGATTTAGTTGGACAAACATCCAAAGATGATGACTGATTTAATTGAATTTATGATCAAATGTTTTCCATTGCAGGAAGAGTGGGAAATCACTTATGGGGAGATTTGAATAATTTAAGGGAAATTCTCTATTTGGCATTATGTTTGTATACCAAGTCTTGAGGGATTACATACAGCTGAGGTCTAGCAGAGAACTCACATACAGATACACAAAGATATGCTCTGTGACAAATGCAACAAGGGCCAGAATATTGTTCCTTTGTGTTGATACTTCTATTCACTTATATCTCATTTATAGTCTGATTAAGGACATCCACACACATATATAAGACTTCAACTGTAAACTGCCACTAAGTTCTTTTGCGATCCCCAAAATGTCCAAATGATCTAAAAATGCTCTTTTAGATAAGACAAAGGATAATTGGTTTGGGGGTTGTATCCTTGTCTGTTTATGGCATTTTAAGGTATCGTTGTTGTTGTTGTTGTTGTTGTTGTTGTTAAAGACATAATGAAATCTATTATTAAAATCACTTCCTGGCACAAAAACAGACACATAGACCAATGGAATAGAATAGAAACCCCAGAACTAGACCCACAAACGTATGGCCAACTCATCTTTGACAAAGCAGGAAAGAACATCCAATGGAAAAAAGACAGTCTCTTTAACAAATGGTGCTGGGAGAACTGGACAGCAACATGCAGAAGGTTGAAACTAGACCACTTTCTCACACCATTCACAAAAATAAACTCCAAATGGATCAAGGACCTGAATGTGAGACAGGAAACCATCAAAACCTTAGAGGAGAAAGCAGGAAAAGACCTCTCTGACCTCAGCCGTAGCAATCTCTTACTCGACATATCCCCAAAGGCAAGGGAATTCAAAGCAAAAGTGAATTACTGGGACCTTATGAAGATAAAAAGCTTCTGCACAGCAAAGGAAACAACCAACAAAACTAAAAGGCAACCAACGGAATGGGAAAAGATCTTTGCAAATGACATATCGGACAAAGGGCTAGTATCCAAAATCTATAAAGAGCTCACCAAACTCCACACCCGAAAAGCAAATAACCCAGTGAAGAAATGGGCAGAAAACATGAATAGACACTTCTCTAAAGAAGACATCCGGATGGCCAACAGGCACATGAAAAGATGTTCAGCGTCGCTCCTTATCAGGGAAATACAAATCAAAACCACACTCAGGTATCACCTCACGCCAGTCAGAGTGGCCAAAATGAACAAATCAGGAGACTATAGATGCTGGAGAGGATGTGGAGAAATGGGAACCCTCTTGCACTGTTGGTGGGAATGCAAATTGGTGCAGCCGCTCTGGAAAGCAGTGGGGAGGTTCCTCAGAAAATTAAACATAGACCTACCCTATGACCCAGCAATAGCACTGCTAGGAATTTATCCAAGGGACACAGGAGTACTGATGCATAGGGGCACTTGTACCCCAGTGTTCATAGCAGCACTCTCAACAATAGCCAAATTATGGAAAGAGCCTAAATGTCCATCAACTGATGAATGAATAAAGAAATTGTGGTTTATATACACTATGGAATACTACGTGGCAATGAGAAAAAATGAAATATGGCCTTTTGTAGCAACGTGGATGGAACTGGAGAGTGTGATGCTAAGTGAAATAAGCCATACAGAGAAAGACAGATACCATATGGTTTCACTCTTATGTGGATCCTGAGAAACTTAACAGGAACCCATGGGGGAGGGGAAGGAAAAAAAAAAAAAGAGGTTAGAGTGGGAGAGAGCCAAAGCATAAGAGACTGTTGAGAACTGAGAGCAAACTGAGGGTTGATGGGGGGTGGGAGGGAGGAGAGGGTGGGTGATGGGTATTGAGGAGGGCACCTTTTGGGATGAGTACTGGGTGTTGTATGGAAACCAATTTGACAATAAATTTCATATATAAATAAAAAAATAAATAAAATCACTTCCATGATGAATATGACCAGGTAACATGAGATTTGTGCTTTAGGGTATGGACTTGGTTCAATGCCTGAAAGAAAAAGGCCAAGTTACCTTTGCAATTCCCTACCGGTTTGCTCCTTGGTGATGACAGATGTACCAAATGAAGGCCATGCTCCCAGCCTTCATTCATTATGTTTCTAGGGATAAGTTGTCCACCCGCCCCATTAAAAACCCCAAAACAGCAAGAATAATTATTTTCGGTCTCACCACTCATCTCTGGGTCAAGTGGACACCCAGAACTAACACACCTGGTGTAGTCTTACCTATAAGTCCATGTATGAAGAGCATGACAGGAAAGCTCCAACAGATGCTTTGAACTTGATAACAGTGTCCATGGGTTTCTTTCAATATAATTAGGAAAACTGTCTAGTAGATGTGTTTAAAGACTTAGGATAAATCAAAGTTCTACGTTAATTATGTACAATGCTATTTGTTAACATATCACTCTTAGGAAGGAGCTGCTGAGAATCAGGGAATCTTGTTTCTATATAAGAAGTATTTTTTTTTAATGATTTGGTGACCAAGCAGTTCAGCATGTGCTCCTAAGAAGGTAGAAGAAATAGTCCAGAAGATGTCTGGGGACCCTGTATAGCAGTGGGACTCATGTTCAAGAACTGTTGCTTATTTGGAACTGAATGAAACAATCTAACTGGCAGGGGAGGACAGGGTGTGCTGAGAAACAAGAGGGAGGTAAGCTAATGTTGGCCAATGGTGCCCCATCATGAACACTCATGCTTTATTCAATCCTCACAATAATCCTGCCAAGGTTTTAAAGACTAAACAACTGGGGCTCAGATTGATTAGTGAGCTTCCTAAACATTATACCATTGAGTAGCATATCTAGGACTGGAACTTGAACCCTGTGATGCCAAATCACACGGACTTCAGGCATTTTATTCCCATTTGGCCAACTATGAGTTTTTGCAGCCTTCCTTCTTCTTTTCTATTCTTTCTTGGTTCATATCAAAAGTATTTATTGACTGTGTATTCTTTCTTACAAGGTCAGTAGGACCATCATCTACACAGCAGATATCAGATGTACACATCAACATAAATAGTCTCTTAACTATATCTTTACAATTGGTGGAAGTTGTGCCCAGTTTTATAGAAAGTCTCCCCATATAATGAGGTTTGCCCAATCCTAATTTTCATGATAACTGACCAAAGAAAAGTGTGGAGTGGGTGAGGTGGATACAAAAGACAATGTTGTTAAAATCATCTCTTTCTCCAGTGACTTTTAAAAATTTTTTTATTTATTAAATTTTTTTTAATGTTTATTTCTGAGAGAGGGAGATAGAGTGCAAGCAGGGGAGGGGAGACAGAGAGGGAGACACAGAATCTGAAGCAGGCTCTAGTCTCTGAGCTGTCAGCACAAAGCCTGACGTGGGGCTTGAACCCATGGACCATGAGATCATGACCTGAGCCAAAGTTGGGACACTTAACCAACTGAGCCACCCAGGTACCCCTCCAGTGACTTTTTATGTTCATCTTAATTTTGAGGCTGACGGTTCACTAAACTCATAAACATTTTCTTTTTAAAAAAAAATTTTTTTTAATGTTTATTTATTTCTGAGACAGAGAGAGACAGAGCAGGAGCAGGGGAGGAGCAGAGAGAGAGGGAGACACAGAATCCGAAGCAGGCTCCAGGCTCAGAACTGTCAGCACGGAGCCCAACGTAGGGCTTGAACTCACAAACTGTGAGATCATGACCTGAGCCGAAGTCAATAGGTCAACCAACTGAGCCACCCAGGCGCCCCAACTCATAAATATTTTCCTTACCAAAAGAAAATGATAAAAATAAGTGTTGAGTCTTTTTCATATCCAGTTTTTTTTAAATAAATAAAGAGCAGTGAAAACTGCATTTCAGTTTATGTTTCACTTTTTAAAATGTGGTAATTTTCAATATTCTGAAGCTGAATAATTAACATATGTACCCATGGGGTCCATGGGAAGCTTATTTAGAAAGTGGAGATTCTCAATAGCATCTCCTATGTGGTGAAGAGGAAACTAAGCCTTTATGATATTTTCTGAGTAGAGTTAGGGTAGATCAAGGGGGCCGGGAACAACAGCAGAGAGGTGAATTCTTGAGGGAGTTCAAAAAGGGGAGAGAGCTGTGTGTCTAACCCCTAGCAGTTCCCAACAGAAAAGAGAGAGCGGGAACAGAGAAGGAGAAAGGAATAGAGACACTTGCAACAGGCAGTGCTCCTCAGGAGGGAACAGCGTGGCTTCTTGAGGGGAGGAGGAGGGGAAGGAATGTCTGCTTGATGTTCTTTGATAGTTTTACTAGTCCCTCTGCAGATTTATTACACTTATTGGGCCCCCCAGAGCTATTATTTTCTCAGTGTTTACAAATAAAAGACAGGGGTGAGAAGCAAAAATATAAAGGAAGATCTCTGGATACTTGAGCACAAAATGCCAAGAACGCAAACGCATAGACTTTCCAAAGCATCAGACGTCCACACTTGTACTACACTGGTGGGCACTGAAAATAAATGAATAGTTTACATGTTGAGCTACAACTGTGCTGCCCAATATGGTAGTTACCTATGGCTATTCACATTAAATTATTTAAGGTTAAATAAACTTTAAAATTCAGTTCCTAAGTCACTCTAGCCACATGTCAGGCGATCAATAGCCATAGGAGGTTAGTGGCTGCTGCACTGAGCAGTCCAGATAGAGAAGATTTGCATCAATGAAGAAGGTTGTATTGGACAGCACTGACCTAAAGGGGACAGAAATGCTAGGCCAAAGTTTCAGATATTTCAGAGACTATGGACTTTCTGGAGAATAATCTCTTTTTTTTCCTCTATGCAGGAGGTAGAAAATGATTTCTTCCTTATTTTGGGGATACCTAATGTGAACCGGGCAACATGGAGCCACCAGAGTCAGAGTGACATCTGTGCTTGTCATTAGATGGGTCAGAGATCAGACGGAACAGACTGTGTCTGACCTGGTGAAGGCTGGGATTGCCCCCTCTGCTCTACCTTACCCCATGACTCATCACTGAATAGGAAACCCCAGTAGCCACTTGTGGAGAGCCAAATGGCCCCAAAGATGTCCCCTCACTAATCCCTGAAGCCTGTGAATATGCTATTTTCCATGGCAAATGGACTCTGCAGATGTTATTAAGGTTGCAGATCTTAAAACAGAGAGATTAACCTGGATAATACGGGCAGGGCTTTAGAAGCTAAGAACTTTCTCCTACTGAAGGCAGAAGAGATAGGGCAGGAGGGGAAGTGAGAGAGTTACGAAGCAATGAGAAAGACTCCTGCCATTGACTGGTTTGAAGCAGGAGGGGGCAGTGTGATGAGGAAACAGACGGCCTTTGGTTGCTGGGTGAGAGTTCCTGCTGACAACCAGTAAGGAAAAGAGGGTTCAGCCCTCTGGCCACTAGGGACTGAATTTTGCCCGCAGTCTAAATAAGCCTGCAAACAGATTTTTCCTCCACCCCTCCAGATAGGGCCCAGGCCTACCGATAGCTGAGTTTGGCCTTGTGAGACCCAGAGCAAAGAAACCAGCTGAGCCCATCTAAACTCCAGCTCAACAGAACCATGAGATAATACTTCTGTGGTGTTTTACACCAAAATATTTATGGTAATTTGTTATGGCAGCCACAGAACACAAACACACCGTTTTAGATTTTGGAGAAGCAGAACTTCAGTTCACACATGCTTCTAGAATCTGTTTCGGGAAACAGTTCAAGAAAGCCTAATTCTATGTGTTGCCCTCCTTTCACAGAAACAGGCAGCCCAGCTGCTCCTGGAAACCCTGTGCCACTTCAGAAGCATGGCTGGATGTTATTCCTTAATGAGCTGGATGGCAGAAAGAAGGTATTAGCTGCACCATAAGTATGTACTTGGGGATGAGGAATCCAACACATCATTTAAAAAGCTGAAAAACAATAGCCATTGCCAGGTCCCAAGCCTGGCACGTACTGCCAATTAGTAAGAGAGAAGATGGATATTTTCTGTCTATCAGAAGTGGAACAAAAAACTTGTGCTCAACGGATAACGAATAGCACGGGGTTTGCCCTTGGCCATCACCAGGGGTTATTAATGATAGCAAATTCTTTGCTACCACAAGAAAGACATGGACAAGATATCTGTCAATGGCACAAAATGACAGAGGATAACCTCCTGGGGGAAGTGGGAGCTGTGTGGAATAGGGTACTAATGTCACTAGCAGGGTCTGTATGGGTGGCCAGGAGGCCTGTCATCTCTAGCACTTAAGATTGTCACGAACCTGCCTTTATCCCAATGGTGCATTATCCAGCAGTGGGCACAGGGGAGGCCTGAGTTGATGTGTGTGGTCAGCCTGCCACAAACACTTTCCCCAGGAAAGAAGTCAGATTTCTATTCCAGCCCAGCTCTCTTGCTGCTGAAAACCCAGACTGGAAATGAATTGCATCATTTCCCAGAAGAGATCTCCATGACCAAGATTGTAATAAGGACAAAACAAATAAGATATTGATCCACGTGAATATAAGGGTTATTAAATTGACACTTCTTTCCTAAAATTCACTTTGGGGCATACATTCCAAGTTGTAGTTTTCCATAGCATCGATCATTTGACCTCACTGAGCATGTTTTCTTTTTTTTCAAGCTATATAGAGATAGTAGTATGTGTCCTGACTAC
This sequence comes from Herpailurus yagouaroundi, assembly GCF_014898765.1. Lineage (NCBI taxonomy): Eukaryota > Metazoa > Chordata > Mammalia > Carnivora > Felidae > Herpailurus > Herpailurus yagouaroundi. The sequence continues at coordinate 66,267,507 of NW_024412391.1, forward strand.
TTCCCAAGATTGTTAAAAAAGACATGAGGATGTGAAAACATACAAGAAAGCAAATTCTATATTGCAAAAGGCTGCCCAAGTGTTAATTACCATGGCTACCCCATCACAACTCTGACTACGGGGCAAGGAGGGTATGTTAGGCCTTTGACTATGTATGTTTATATGTTATCATATCTATGCTATTGCTACTATTAGTAACCAGGTCTGGGCCTTTGGCAATTTCCCAACTTTCTCTTGCCTAGCTTTCTCTGTGTCCTCCTGGCACCTGCCCCAACCCATATCTCTGGACAGCCCTTGATACTGTCTTCTTCGGGGCTCTCTAGGACTCCCACCAGCACCTGGACTCCTCTTTCCCTTTTCAAAAATATAGTTTTCAATTTTCTAGAAGAACCATTCTCTGTGAGGTGGCAAGGGGCTTAACAGATCTGGTAAACATCACACCTACATGTTGCTTTCAGTAGCTGAAATAGTGAATCACTCTTGTGAAAATGAATGTTCCCAGAAATTCCTCTGAATTGCGGCTTTGGGGCCTCCAAACAACACCATGCACGGGTGTCCAAGATCAGGACAGACACCTGTGTGGATCTGATTATCCAAGTGTTGCAAACTCTATTTCCAAGGGTGTCATGAGGAATTGCACCCCCTGTAGCCTCCTGAAGCTGGGCTCACATCCACGAGCCGAGCAGGGAAGAGCTGCAGCTCCAACTCATCCTGGGGTTAAGAGAATGGAATTCCAAAAATGTCTGCTGTAGAGCTTGTCACCCCAATATATCCAGGCCTAAAAAAAGTGCATTGATAATGTACAGAATAATTTCTTTGGAAATACTGGGGGAAGAAATCTCCAGGCACTAAATAAATTAAAACTGTTACTTTGAAGTAAATAGACTTATAACAAAAATGATCAACAATGAAAAAAAATGTGGATGTGGAGGACGGACTTCAGAATCTGGCTCAGCTCAACTGCTCCTCCTAGTGCCAAAAGCCATTCTTATGTTCCTCTCACACTGTTAAGCTGGTACAGAAATGGATAGTTCTAACTTGCTTTGCAATATATTCTTATTTTGGAAAATTTCAGATCAACTTAGAACAATAAGGCAGAGTAGAAAAAGAGGGCTTCTGGTTTCTTGAGAAGGCACTGATTTAAATCTTAATTGAACATAGTCAGATATTGCCATAAGAAAAACAGGGAATCAGCAACATAAATTACAGAGAGAAGTTTACATTTTTCTTTTAAATATTATTTTAAAGACTGAAAGGGCGGGCCTACGCCAGCTGACTCCATCTTGTTCTGTGTCCTTCACCTTGACCACACCTCCTCCCCTTGAGTAACCCCCCCCTCACCTGCATAACAGGACTCGGACCCTTCCCCAGGACCCTTCCCCAGCCAATTGGCTGAGGCCATAGCCATTACCTCACCAACTGCCCCCAGGCCCCAATAAAACCTTTGTCCTTTTGAAACTCGCTCTCTTTCCCTGGTATCTCACCGCTGCGTCGGTGCAGGTAGACTCAGACTACTCCTCTAAGTATTATGATTGATCACTTTAAGGATGTGAGGGGAAGAGCTAACAACCTCAGTGTGGAAGTCCGAAAGGGTCGGTTGCAGTTTTTTTGTTCTAGCGAGTGGCCAACTTTCAATGTCAGATGGCCACCAGAGGGGACCTTCGACCTCCCTACCATCCACCGAGTCAGGAGTATCATCTCTCAGCCTAAGGCGGGCCATCTTGATCAGCTCCCTTACATTATCACTTGGCAGGACCTTGTAGAAGACCCACCCTCTTGGCTTAAGCCCTTCCTAACCCTGCTCCCTCCGGAGCCAAAACCCATTCTTGCTTTGCAGGAGACAGAGAAGAGGAAAAGTCTTACCCAGCCTTCAGCACCCCTCTACCCTGTCCTACAGGGGGGTACTGAAGAAGAATTAATTTTTCCTCCCCCGTATAACCCTTCTAGGATGCCGGAAGAACACCATCCTCCCCCTCCGGGGGAGGCAGACGCTGTTCCGAGAGCGGGAGGCGGAAACGCTCCAGGGGGAAGCCCGCCCTTTACCAGACAAAGGGCTCAGAGGGGGCAATCCGCCTCCACCGCCGACTCCACTATTCTGCCCCTGCGAGCCACTGGACCCCCAGACGCGAAGGGGAATCAGCCCCATCACTATTGGCCTTTCGCCACTAGTGACCTCTACAATTGGAAAGCTCAGAATCCTAAGTTTTCCGAGAAACCGGCAGGGCTTATTGATTTATTAGACTCTGTTCTTTTTACCCATCAGCCCACGTGGGATGACTGCCAGCAGCTTTTGCAGGTCCTGTTCACGACTGAAGAAAGAGAAAGAATCCTCAGTGGGGCCCGAAAACTAGTTCCAGGCGCAGACGGGAATCCCACCACCAACCAGGCTCAGATAGATGCCTCCTTCCCCTTAACTCGGCCCCAGTGGGATTTCAACACGGCAGAAGGTAAGGAGAGGCTCCGGGTCTACTGCCAGACTCTAATGGGGGGTCTCCGAATGGCTGCTAGAAAGCCAACCAATTTGGCCAAGGTAGGAAATGTACAACAGGGAAAAGATGAATCTCCGGCTGCCTTTTTAGAACGGATCATGGAGGCATTCCGTACCTATACCCCCATGGATCCAGAGGCTCCGGAAAGCAAGGCAGCTGTTATCATGGCCTTTGTAAACGAATCGGCCATAGACATTAGGAGAAAATTACAGAAAATAGATAGACTAGGAGAAAAAAGTCTGCAGGACTTACTGGTGGTAGCCGAAAAGGTATATAATAACCGGGAGCCTCCTGAGGACAAGCAGGCTCGCGCCATGGCGGCTGCCAGCAGTAAGCAGACTCGAGACCTGGCCAGAATACTACTAGCTACCACTGCTGACTTCCCCGAGGAACGAGACCGCCGTCTCCGGCAGCTGGCAGACGACACAAGAAAAGGTAAAAGCACCAAGGGGGGGAAGCAGAGGCTGCAGAAGGATCAGTGCGCATACTGCAAGGAGATAGGGCATTGGGCCCGAGATTGTCCAAAAAGAGCTGGCGGGAAGGGAAGCAAGACTGATCGAGTAAAAGTCCTAGAGCTGGATGAAATAAGTGATTAGGAGAGTCAGGGTTCGGACCCTCTCCCCGAACCCAGGGTAACTCTTAAAGTGGAGGGGACCCCTATTGACTTCCTTGTCAACACCGGAGCACAACATTCGGTCCTCCGCACCCCACAAGGAAAACTAGCTAGCAAGAAGTCCTGGGTACAAGGGGCAACTGGTATGAGCCAGTATTCATGGACTACCCGAAGAACAGTAGATTTGGGAACGGGCCGGGTATCCCACTCCTTTATGGTAATACCAGAATGCCCCTACCCGCTGTTAGGACGGGACTTACTGACCAAGATTGGAGCTCAGATAACTTTCAGACAAGGGGGGCCTCAGGTCACCGATGGCAAGGGCCACCCCATCCAGGTCCTGACCATGAAACTGGAGGATGAATACCTCCTCCACCAGGAGGCGCTCCCGAGAGAGAATAATATAGACAGATGGCTACAAGAATTCCCCTCGGTTTGGGCAGAGACAGGGGGGATGGGACTAGCCGCTCACAGGACCCCAGTCCTGGTAAGCTCAAGCCAGGAGAGAGTCCGGTAAGGATCAAACAATACCCCATGTCTCAGGAGGCCTGGAAGGGGATCCAGCCACACATCCGGAGACTACGAAGCCTAGGGGTACTAGTTCCTTGCCAGTCTGCCTGGAACACCCCCTTACTGCCGGTCAAAAAGCCTCACACAAATGACTACCGACCGGTACAAGACCTCCGGGAAGTAAATAAGAGGGTCGTGGACATACACCCAACTGTTCCCAACCCATATACTCTCTTGAGCTCCTTGGCGCCCTCCAGGGTCTGGTATACTGTACTAGATTTAAAGGACGCCTTCTTCAGTCTGCCGTTGGCACCCCAGAGCCAACCCTTGTTCGCCTTCGAGTGGCATGATCCGGAGGAGGGCTACAATGGGCAACTCACCTGGACACGGCTACCTCAGGGATTCAAAAATTCACCCACCATCTTTGACGAGGCACTACACGAGGACCTGGTATTTACAGACACCTTCTCTGGCTGGGTGGAGGCATACCCAACCAAGCATGAAACGGCTCAGACGGTGGCTAAGAAGCTACTAGAAGACATCTTACTCAGGTATGGTTTTCCTGCCATGGTAGGATCAGACAATGGACCAGCTTTTATCTCGCAGGTAACACAGGCAGTAGCCAAGGCGGTGGGGGCAAACTGGAAATTACATTGTGCTTATAGGCCCCAGAGCTCAGGACAGGTAGAAAGAATGAATAGAACCCTAAAAGAGACCCTTACCAAATTAACCATGGAGACTGGCGGGGACTGGGTGACTCTCCTACTGTACGCCCTTTACCAGGTTAGAAACACTCCTTACACTCTGAGTTTTACTCCCTACGAGATCATGTTTGGCAGGCCACCCCCTGTTATTCCCAGCCTTCGAGCTGAACTTATTGCTGAGTTTAAAGATCAAGAACTTTTTCTTTCCTTGAGTGGGCTCCAGAGGGCGCACGAGGACATTTGGCCGCGCCTCCGTGCCATCTACGAGGCTGGCCCGATCGCGACACCTCATCAGTACAGGCCGGGAGACTGGGTCTACGTCAAGAGGCACCACCGAGAGACTCTCGAGCCGCGCTGGAAGGGACCCTACATCGTGGTGTTGACAACCCCCACCGCTCTCAAGGTAGATGGCATCGCGACCTTGGTCCATCACACCCATGCTCAGCCAGCGGACCCCTCGATCCAGAAGGACGTTGTCACGCGATGGGCCATCAGTCGGGACCAACACAACCCGCTCAAGCTCAAGCTACGGCGCATTTGACCTACCTAATATTGGTAACTCTGTTAACTCTGCTTGTCATTGCTCATGCTGCCGGGAGTCCCCACGCCCCCCAAAACATCACCTGGCAGATCATAGACACCAGCTCGGGGACAATACTTAATCAGACGTCCCAGAGCCACCCCAGGGACACTTGGTTCCCAGAACTTTGCGTAAACCTCCAAACTCTGTTCCCCTTGTCACCATAAATGCAGCCGGTCCCATGATTGGGTCCCTAAGCTACATGACAAGGGGGGAATGAAAGGGCGGGCCTACGCCAGCCGACTCCATCTTGTTCTGTGTCCTTCACCTTGACCACACCTCCTCCCCTTGAGTAACCCCCCCTCACCTGCCTAACAGGACTCGGACCCTTCCCCAGGACCCTTCCCCAGCCAATCGGCTGAGGCCATAGCCATTACCTCACCAACTGCCCCCAGACCCCAATAAAACCTTTGTCCTTTTGAAACTCGCTCTCTTTCCCTGGTATCTCACTGCTGCGTCGGTGCAGGTAGGGGACTGAGCTCGAGCTAGCTCGAATAAAGGCTCTTTGCTTTTGCATCAGACTCGGCTCCCTAGTGGTCTTTGGGGATCACGAATTCTGGGCATAACAAAGACTATGTTTTATGCACATGTAACATGGATCTAGCAAGTCATCTATAAAATATGTTCTGAAAGTTAACCATTGAATGAGAGAATGTATTCAAGGAAAGTTCAAGAATACAAATTTAGGAAACACTTCAATCTTCTAAGTCAGGGTTTGTCACTGTTGGTGCATTCAGATATATGCAGGTCAATGTCTTCTTGTCTATCTTTGCATTTCCACTAAGGGAGCTTCATTACAATGACTCTGTACTTATTACACATTTTAAAGAATCAATGCTTTCAATTCTTAGAGGATAAATTCAGTTGGACCTACCTATCAAGGAGGATTATAAATCAAACCAGAGCACGTAGGTGGAGAGAGCAGGATGAGGTTGCCCTACACCTATTTGAGTCTGTGGACATGTATTGCTTTATCAACCATGAGCTGTTCTTTCCAAATATGTCTTCTGTGACAGGGTGGTTTATCTTGGGTTCTCTTTTTGCTCCGTTCAAACCCCTCAAATTGTTCAGCTGTTAAAAAGTTCCAAAACAAGCAAATGTGTTCCTGGAATCCTACCCTTAACATTGCTGGAGAGCATATACTAAAGCTGCTTCTCCAGCCAAAATAATAAAAGATCTTTTAAGTGGCTGAAATTCTTGGTTGATTGCATATACATGCCAATGTCAGACAACTCTAAATAGAGAGATTTGGAAGAAAAATAGGGAGAGTTTTATAACTCCAATGAAATAAAATGGAATGTTTTGAAGGAGGTCAGAAAACAGTACATGTATTTATATAAAATTAAGATTTGTCTCCCTTTAATCCAAAATCCCCTTTTAAACAGGAAGAGCCCACGCAATTCGTGCATGTCCAATATAGAGGAATAAAAGTACTTTCTTTTCTTTATTAATATATATTTATTAATCTCAATCCTGTAATTAAGATTTCTTCTTTGTATTATCCTTTTGAGTTTAGATATCTGCTGCATCTTTTGATATTTTTCTCCCATTACTGCATTGTTTCCCCAGAATACTTAAAAAAATCCTTCAAAGAATAAAATTATGCCCATGGTTACTGGTATAAACGAAGTCAGCAGGGAATTGTATTGGCGTTACCTAGGGCAGGCTTGGACCCCAAATAAACTGGGTCACTTGTTACAGCTGTTCAAAGAGATTCAAGGATTCATTTCTCAAGAAATTCTTACTCTTTTAGGCAGGTTAACAGATCCACTAGCTTTAATAGCTGAGTTAATATGTATTTTTAAATACATTGCTATTTAATTTTAAGCAGTGACTTACTTTTTTATATTAACCTACCCGTCTTCTATTAACCCATCTAAATTGAATTCAAATTAGTTCTTGCAAATTAGTTTCCTTTATTTTGAACCTATTACTGCTATATATGAGAATTTACCGATTGCTCGTTTCGTAATTGTGCTTGTAGACAAGCAAATTCGTTTGTAGTGATGGAGAAAGCCAGCACTTGCTTACGAGTCTTTAAATGCAGTTCTTCTGAACTTAGAGCTCATTCCGAAGTGAGGGATGTTGAAATGTCTATGATGGTTGCAAGGTCGCAAGTCCATTTGGATGAAGAATCAATAACAAATTAATGTCTCTGAATTTTCAGTTTTCTGGAAATTTCATTGGGTTTTAATGGGCTAGAGGCTATTGCTTGGCTCTAAGGATTCAGTAGGTAACACTGGGATACCAGAAAGTAGTATTTTTATAACATTTTTAGTGATATTTTATTACTTAGTGTTTTCTGAAATAACTCCTTAAGGCAACAAAAAATAAGACTTACGGGGACTTAAAAAATATCTTGATTCTAAGCAAATTATGTTTATAATTTAAAAATCTTACCTCAAGCTAACAGCTTTTAATAGTTTCCCTAACATGTTTTAAAAGTAATCTAAGGGTAGGACCCAGTTTATTCAATGCTTTTGTAATTTCTTTTTAAAAAGCATATGTGATGTTAGAGATTAAAAGAAAAACATTAGCTATAATTCTACCAGCTCATTAAAAAGACTTTACATGAAAATGTAAGATTTCCTTCAGTATTTTATTTTTTATTAAAAATAATTTAAGTTTTATTAATTTGTTTTTGAGAGAAAAGGAAAGTGAGAGAGTGAGTGCATGACCAGGGGAGAGGCAGAGACAGAGAGAATCCCAAGCAGGTTCCAATGACAGCTCAGAGCGCCACATGGAGCTCGAACCCATGAACAGTGAGACAGATCATGACCTGAGTAGAAAACAAGAGTCAGATGCTCAACCGACTGAGCCACACAGGCGCCTCTCCTTCAGTATTTCAGACCCTGGCTTTGGTAGAAAAATTATAAATCCTATGTTCATAGAAAATGCAGCTAATAAATATCCCTGAAGTTATATCTTAAAGAGAAAACTGTTTTCTTATTTTGTGAAAAATCGTATTCTGAAGAATTCTTACTTGCCCTTAAGAATAAAAGCATCTTTTAAGAAAATACCTAGCATCTTTTAAGAAAAATTTAAAGGAGATTGTGCATGATGCACATAGTTTTTAAAATGTCTAAAATGTCAATACCAGAGGATTCTACATCCTGATTTCCATCAATGAAATTAACTACTTTTGTTATAACATGAACAACTCTCAGAGAAAAGTGAGTGTCAAGTCTTAGGTGGTCAGAATGAAGTGAAGCAATGCAAAGCTTGAATACTATTTCAATTTTACTTTTCTTTTACCTCGTTTCTCCCAGAGTAGAGTAATGTAAATGACTAGAAGTACCTTCTCTGAGAGGCATCTCACTAGTGACTATGGAAGGCAGAATGAGAAAGACCCTTCACCTGGGCATGTATGCTAGACTGTTTGTGATGGCAGGTGGTGCTGAATACAAGTCACAAAAATGAACGACTGAAATGCGCCATGTGGAAATGAATGGGGTCATAACTACAAGAGGATGGCAGAAGAAATATCATTCAGCATTGTCTACAGACACCCCTCTCCCATCTTTTGTAGACGATTCTAAGTGGATAAGATCTGCCATTTATTTTCCTGGGCAATTTGGAGGTCATTCTAGCTTTATCCCTCTGATGGAAGGAAATGGAGGTTCTCTAAATTGAAGGCTATTCGCCACAAACGCTACGTGTAGATTCGGCAGATATTCCTGTTACTTCAAAGATGGGGTTAGAAGTTCAATTGCTTTGTAAAAGATTGTCTCATACAATGGTTACCTGGTTGGACAAAACTTTTTGAGCAACATGAGAGAATGTGTTTGATCATTTAATTAAGGTAGGAACTGTATACTGTATATATTATCTGGTGTATGAAAGCACTTAATTAAAATGTTAGACCGCTGATCAGTAAAGAGGGGGAGGTGGAAGGGCAAAAGAGTGAGGAACACACACAGAATGTTCCCAGAAGACGGCATGCCTCCCAGAGGAGACTCTACAGATAATAAGAACTAACTCTTCAAATGGCAAATGCAAAGCCTTGTGTTAGACAAAAATAATTATTCCAGTGCTCTTCTAAGATGGATTTAATAAAAATAAACTGCCAAATCTTTCAAATAAACCACTGCAGAGTTTCACGTACTCATTCCATGAGTTCCCTTACAATAAGCTGTCCACTGTATCTACTGACAATACCGATTAAAGGCATTTTTATTATAAAAAGGTTTTCTCTTATTTATTTTTATAATTGATGGTGTCTAAAACTAAATATGTCATAACAGTAAAAACTAAGGCAATAATACTGAAGTCCCCATAGACAAAAATTTGTTATGACACTTTAAAAATTTTTAAATCAAAGCAGTTCCAGTTACTTTTTCCCCAGCATAATGCTTGAAATATGATATCCACAACTAACAAGAGTGACTCAATTACTCTGCTTTCCAACTTTCAATGGTTTACTAACAGGTTGGCTTGCAATAAAAGACCTATGATTAACTTGAGAAACTCAGATATTCAGATTTTATCAAATTTCAAAACCAATAAATAAAACTATTTCAACAAGATCAGATGAGAGAACAGAAATCAAATAAACAGATGACATACATTTCAAGCAATATAGGTACTTAGTTTTCCAAGAAGGCCTAGGGGAACAATAGATAAACTGAAAAAATGTGAAAGATCAATTTTATCTTGCTCAGAGGTGTTCACCAACATTATTTAGATTAGAATCAGTCATTAAATTGCACTTACATGCTATTTTGCTGATGCTAAAATATTTCTTGAATTTAGTTACAAGAAGACTGAACCCAGTGAATTTTAGGATTTATCATTTCGAAGCAATGCCACATTGCTCTCAGAACCCAAACTCATATATAACAGCACTGGCTTAGGCTGAACATGGTGGCTGGTGCATAGTTATGGCTTAACAACTGTTTAGTGGTTAAATGAATGGAGAAATGGATATTTGGATGAACAAATGAAACAAATGTCAAGACAAACTTATTTGGAGACTTTAGAAATTGAGAGAGGGACTGAGAGAAAAAGAGAGAGAAAACAAGCATAAACGGTATACGGACTTACTTATTCCACGCTTGCCTAAGGTTTTTAGAGCTGTACAGGGTAAAGCGTTCTGAAATAAAAAAGAAAGATGATAAACAATCTTTGTTTCCGATGTATAATTTGCAAATATGTTTTTTAAAAAAGCTCAACTTTTATAAAGATAGCGTCTGATTTAGTGATGAGTACACTAGCCACACTACATCTTCATCTTTAGATCAGGCAGTTACAAAGAATAAAACAGGAAAATATTAACATTGTAAATATGAAGCATTGTTTTCTTATGTGTAGGGTGATTTATTTAATAATCTGTTTCCTAGTAATTATTTCTGAGAATAACTAAGTTTTAATTGAGTTGAAAAAGAAACACAAATTCCAAACCTCCAAACTGTAAGTAGTTTGAAGAACATTGACACATCAGTGAAGTGAGAGCTGCTGTTTTCACTATGAAGACATCTCTAACCAAATACAGTAGTGCTGGTTCTCCTTTCTTACACTACTTGGTATTTATACATGCTCAAAGTCAAACTACTAATGTCCTATAATGTATATTTACATTCATCATTGAATCATCTTTATTATATTTTTAAATTAAGATGTAATATGTTTTACCATGTTAAACAATAAAGTAGCACACACCTCTCCTGCTCCTTATTATTTTTTTAATAATTTTTTTAATGTTTATTTATTTTTGAGAGAGACAGAGTGTGAGCAGGGGAGGGGCAGAGAGAGGGAGAGACACAGAATCTGAAGCAGGCTCCAGGCTCCGAGCTGTCAGCACAGAGTCTGACACGAGGCTTGAACTCACAAGCCGTGAGATCATGACCTGAGCCAAAGTCAGATGCTTAACCGACTGAGCCACCCAGGCACCCCTCCTGCTCCTTGTTTTTGACTCCTGAAAATACAGCAATTGTTAATGGCTTGGGTATGTCTCTTTCCACATATTTCTTTATGTTTATAAACACAAACCCATATATACACACAAATATATGTACTATTTTAATTTTAAAATGGATTGCACAGTAAACATTCTCTGAATTTTTTAAGGTACTTAATAATATAGAGCAAACAGTCCTTTAAATCAAGAAAATAGATGTAATACTTGTTTTAAAACTGTATAATATTACACAGGATAGAAGTACCATAGTTTTTGACCATTCTCCTACTGATGAAAATTTGGTAGCTTCCAGTTCCTTTTCCCTTAAAAACAATGCTTCAAAAAATATCCTAGCACATCTACCTCTGTATACTAATGTTTTCACTTTTATAAGACAGATTTCTCCATATAGAACAGCTTGACAACTGGTATGCACATTTTACATTTTAAGAGATGCTGACATACTACTTTTCATATTCCTACCAGCAATGAAAAAATGTGTCTCTATATTATGCATCCCTGGAATGCAAGGATGATTTCATATATGCAAATAAATCAATGTGATATACATTAATAGAATATAAAAAATAAAAATCACATTATTATCTCAACAGATTCAGGAAAAGCACTTGACAAAATTCAACATCTATTCATGATAAAAACTCTTAACAAACTGGGTATAGAAGGAATATACCGCAATATAGAAAAGGCCATATATGACAAGTCCACAGCTAATAATCATTCTCAATCAGGGAAAGCAGAAAGCTTTTCTTCTAAAATCAGGAATAAGACAAGGATACCCACTCTCAGCATTCCTATTCAATGTGCTACTAAAAGTCTGATCATGAGCAATCAGGAAAAAAAAAAAAGGAAGAAAAGTTCATATTACCCAACATCACCTAAGGTCTAATACTATACTATTAGAATACTATTTTACTATTTTTTAATAAAAACAAAAACATAAACGAAATAGTCCTAAAATGTGCATGGAACCACAAAAGACCCCAAATAGTCAAAGTAATCTTGAGAACAAAGAACAAAGCTAGAGTAATTACACTTTATGATTTAAAAATATCTTACAAAGTTACAGTAATCAAAACAGTACAGTAGTAGCATAAAGACAGACACATAGACTAACAGAACAAAAATGAAAGTCCACAATTAAACTTGTGCTCCATGGTCAACTTATATTTGACAAGGGAGCCAAAATACTCAATGGAGGAAAGATAATCTCTTCAATAAATGGTACGGGGAAAACTGGATATTCACATGCAAAAGAATGCAACTGGACCCCTATTTAAACCATGCATAAAAATTAACTCAAAAAGCATTAAAGACTTACATTTAAGACCTGAAAGTAGAGTTGAAAACATAGGGAAAAAGCTCCTAGGCACTTTATGGATACGACACCCAAAGCACAAGCAACAAAAGCAAAAATAAACAAGTGAGACCACAACAAAGTAAAAACCTTCTGCACAGCAAAAGAAACCATCAACAAAATGAAAAGGTAACCTACAGAATGGGAGAAAATATTTGCAAACCACATATCTGATAAGAGGTTAGCATGCAAATTATATAAAGAACTCATATAACTCAACAGCAAAAAACAAAAACAAAAACAAAAACAAACAAATAATCTAATTAAGAGGTGGGCAAAGGACCTGAAAAGACATTTTTCCAAGGAAGATATTCAACTGGCCAACAAGTACATGAAAAAGTGCTCAACATTACTAATCTTCAGGGAAATGTGAATCAAAACCACAATGAGATATCACATCACACAAGCTAGCATGGCAATTATCAAAACACCAGAATAACAAGTGCTGGTGAGAATGTGGAGAATGGGGAATGTTTATATACTGTTGGTGGGAATGTAAACTGGTGCAGCCACTTTACAGTATGAAGGTTCCTCAAAAAATTAAAAATAGAACTAGCATATGATCCAGCAATTCCACCTCTGGGTATGTATCTGAAGGAAATGAAATGATTAGAAGAGAGATTTCTGCACTCTCATGTTTACTGCAACATTATTCACAACAGCCAAGATATGGTAACAACCTAAGTGCCCACTGATGAATGAATGGATGAAAAAAAATGTGTACATACACATTCACACACAATGGATATTATTCAGCCATAAAAATACCTTTATTATTTGTGACAACATGAATAGACCTTGAGGGCATTATGCTAAGTGAAATAAATCAAAGAAAGACAAATACTGTATGATCTCACTTATATGTGGAATCTAAAAAAACCCCTGAACTCATAAAAGAGAACAGACTGGCTGTTGACAGTGGCAAGGGGTGTGAGGTAGAGAAACAGATGAAAAGCAGTCAAAGGGTATAAATTTCCAGTCATAAAATGGATAAATTCTGGGGACTTAATGGAAAGCCTAGTGATTTTAGTTAACAATATTGCATTGTATATTTAAAACTTGCCAAGAGAGTAGATCTTAAAAGTTCTCACCACAGTGGGGAGACTGGGTGACTCAGTTGGTTAAGTGCGAATCTTGACTTTGGCTCAGGTCATGATCTCATGATTCATGAGATCCAGCCCTGCGTTGGACTCTGCAGGATTTGGTCTTGGGACTCTCTCTCTCCCTCTTTCTCTGCCCCTCTCTCAAGTGCATGCTCTTTCTCTCTCTCTCTCTCTCTCTCTCTCAAAAATAAACATTAAAAATAAAGTTCTCACCACAGACACACAAAGATCGTAATTATGTGAAGTGATGGATGTGTGAATTAAACTTACTGTGGTATCATTTTGTAATATATATATATATATGTATATGAGTATATATAAAATCACACCTTAAACTTGCACAATGCTATATGTCAATTATATCTCAATGAAACTGGGGAAAAAAGTGTTCTGCAAAGTAAAACAAGGAGATATAATGTAGACTGACCAGTATGAGAGGGACACTTTAGATCAGGTGATGAGGGAAGGGGAGTTTCAAACAAAATAGTCAGTCAACAAAATAAAGTTCCCATTGGAAATCTGGTTGGAGTTTCATTAAAATATATATTTATCTGAAAAGAATGACATAAAATCTTTGTATATATTAATATGGTATGTCTTTTCATTTAGACAGGATTTGGGTGTATGTCCTCCAATAAAATTAAATGGTTTCTTTTTCATATTGATCCTGTTTCTTTTTAAAAATTGAATACCTAAAGGCTTAATTTTGCTTAATATTGGTTGGTATCTTTTTTCAGTGTTGTCTGCTTTTAATTACAAGATTTTAAAGGAGATAATCTAAATGGTTGATATTGCTTTGGGACGGTATGTTTCCTGTGTAAGAACAACCATTTGATAAGAAGAACAAAAATAAATTTAAGAACATACTCAGCTTACAATTTTTTTAATGTTTATTTATTTATTTATTTATAGAGAGAGAGAGAGAGAGAGAGAGAGAACAAGGACATGTCGGAGAGGGGCAAGAGAAATTCCAAGCAGGCTCTGCACTTTCAGCACAGAGCCCAATGCAGGGCTCGAACTCACAAACTGTAAGATCATGACTTGAACCAAAACCAAGAGTCGGATGTTTAACCGACAGCCACCCAGGCGCCCCTCAGCCTCCTATTTTTAAACACAGAGTTTATCGAAATGGAATGACTGGAAGCAATGATTCATTAGTTCAACTACTATTTATTGAGCAACTACTGTGTCCTTGGTGTACTTCTTGGGGCTGAGGATATAGAAGGGAACCACACAGAAAACCTACATGCAAGCAGGTAGTTCATATTCCAGCCAGGACGTGCAAGGCTGGACTGGGTCTGCGGGACAGGTGGCTGGAGCAGACAGTGTAGGAGAGGCAAGTGGAGGCTGAGACAGAGAAGGTGCCCAAGGGCAGAAGACTGGCTCACATAGAGCCATTGTGGCCTGAGGGACACTATCTAGACATTTTTTAAGGACCATTCTGGCTCCTCTTTGGAAAATATACTATCAAAAGCGAGGGTGGAAGCAGGAAGACCAAAAAAAGTTTATTACAACTGTATGGGAGAGAGTTGATGTGCTTTGGGCTATAGTAACAGAGTGCCTGCAGTGAGAAGGGGTCAGTCTGCAACTCAGTAAAAGGCAGAGCAATAAGACTTATTGATGAATTGGGTATAGGGTATGATAGAAAAGTAGGAGTTAAGATGACTATAGAGCATTTACTGATCTTCAATTTCCAGGTTTCAAAGATTTAGAATTTCATATTCAACTCAAATATTACCCTGAGAATACATTAATCTTTCCAGGCTGATTCAGAAAGTACTTACAGTTTTCATAGAGTTTCAGAGTCATCATTCAAGCAGGGATAAATGTTGAAATATTTAATAACCTGTAAGGCATGGGCACTGACCAATCAGTGCAGAAACCAGTCATTATGCTATAATGGTGTGCATTCGCTGAAGATCAGGCCTTGTTACAAATATCTATTGTTCTAAAGCTCTAGGTGAAAGTGCTCACCAACAATTATATATTTATATGTCTCAAAAGATCATCTAATGTCTGAGTGTATTCTCCACTAGACTGTATTATAAAGTCACAACATAATTCAGCCAGTTGGTGTAGAGCAGAAATTTAAAGGCATAGTCTAGGTTTGAGGATTAACTGACAAAGAAAGGAGAAATGGGGAGAACAGTTGTTTTCATAAAGTCTTTAAAAAATTATTATTATCTAAAGTCTGGTATTAAAAAAGCAAGATATATTTTAAAAATTAATTACATCAAATGTTCTTGTGAAACAAATTTGATCTCCTTAACTTTGTACTCCCCACAAAGTAATTTAAATAATTTGCTACGATTTCAGGAGGAACAAGAATTCCATTACAGATAAAATTAATACAATCTTGCATTTACAAGTAAATTATTAGTCTTAGCAATTAATGACTGCACATAAATATTAGTTCTAAGAATTGCCTCTATTTAGAGTTTGACAGGATATGCTAATAGAAAATTTTTTCAGAAGTACAATATGTCAGATTTAGCAATGCATAAAAGAGCCAAAATTGAAATATGCCATATGAAAGAAGAAAAAATAAGGAAGAATGACGTGTTCCTATGTCTACCTTCCATCACTGTTCACATAGACTCAATTCTTTTAGCAAATGTTACCTGGGCACCTGCCTGGATACCAGGAGCTGCACTGGACACAGAAATGAGTGAGTCCTGGTTTTAGATCAGTGGCACAGAAACGCAAATAAAGAATTACAAACACAGGGTGCACAGTGCTGCAATGTGGATATGGACATAGTCCCTTGGGAGCCCAGAGGCAGAGCCACTGTTTCTTTTCCAAATGAAGGCAGGATAAACTCAAATATCTGAAGCTAGCCCCACTAAAACACAGAAGCTGCTCTCTTGTATCCAATACCTCTCAGATCTTAACTGCCAAAGTACACAATTTCAAATGGAGGGCTTGCTCACATTTTTTTTTGCCATGAACATGCATTACATTTATCATTATATAAAAAAATTAGATTTTAATGTTTCATTAGAACAAACACAACATAATTAGTCACACAAGTTTTAAAAACAAAAAGGTGCTGAAATCAGTGCTCCAAATCACTAACAGGTATGTTTAATAAAATATTCGACTGCCTCTGAATAATTTTATCAGATGATTCACAGTTATTTGCATATGAGTGTTTTACACTGTTCTGCTTTAAGTTTACTCTGTCAGTTACCACTTTAATGTCAGCTTTCTCTTTCCAATTATGCTTAAACTAGAAGTTTAGAATGTTGTGATTTAAAGCATTGGCTAACTCTGAGCATAACTGAGGAGTGCAATTAATTTAAACCTGCAGGCTGATTTTCACCTTCTCGTCTTATTGCAGGGACACTGCGGAGGATGATCACACACAGTGGGAGACCAGGGAGGAGAGCTGGGGCACAGAAGAAATCACATGCTATGCGATATGATGGGGGTGAGAAGACAGAAAACTGGAAAGGTTTTCCCTCAAACTGCCGCAATTTGTTGAAATTCCACAGGAAAACAACTGGAGAACAATGACACGCATTCTAGTTTCCCAGCTCTTAAGAGCCAAATCTGCAATAGCTTGAGGCATTATGAAAGCATATTTTAACCCACAGGAAGAGAAAACCTAAATTGGAATTTACTCATTTGCTATAGGTATGTACTGTAGACATCGGGAAAATAATTTCAATTAATTTTTCCCCTCATTTCTTTCTCACCAGTTTTATGTTTGTTTGTTTTGTATCTTAAGGGATACTGCTGTGTTTTTAACTTCAATGACAAGAAAGCATATGAGTAAATAGTTAAATCAACCAACCAGTTAAAAACCTCAAGTATGTTCAAAGGACTTGAGAGGTGAAATCAGGGTTTGCAAACCAACACTTTTCTTTCTTTTTGGGGGGAGGGGCAGCAATAAGAAGAGATCTTAAAAAGTCTAAAACTTTAGTTTATCTTTTGCAAACAGATTTAATATCATCCAATGTAAATAACACCATAGAATAAGTCTTTTATAAGTTAATATAAAAATGAGTATGTCCAAAATGCCACAGGAAATGTTGGATGTACTAGATAATTAACTCCTCTAAATGCAAACATTCACAATTTAAATCTTTTAGGATTATTTTATATTTTAACAGATACATTTACTCTTTCTTACTGAGCTTGTAAGAAAGTAGTAATAATTTCATCGAAGAACTGTGGCCATCCTACTACCTGGCAGAGGTGGTGAACCTGAGGCCTTTCTTAGGATTATTTCAGTGAGGCAAAAAGGCTCTGGTTCTTTAGAAGGTGAACAATGAACACAGTTATGAATCACTCTGGTGACATTTCATTTTTAATTTTTTTTATGTTCATTTATTTTTGAGAGAGAGGGTGTGAGCAGAGAAGGGGCAAAGAGAGAGGGAGACACAGAATCCGAAGCAGGCTCCAGGCTCTGAGCTGTCAGCACAGATCCTGTCACGGGGCTCAAACTCACAAACCTTGAGATCATGATTTGAGCCAAAGTCGGACGCTTAACGACTGAGCCACCCAGGCGCCCCCACTCTGGTGACATTTCAATCACTCTTATTACTTGTTGATGTAACATATAATATTCTTAAATCTTTTAGGATAGGAGGCATGAGTAGTCTCTCTTTCTCTCATTTATTCTACAAATATTTATCATGTGCCTACTGTCTGCCAGGGCCTGTTCTAGCACTGTGGACATACAGTAATGCATAAAACGTGTCATCATAAGTAGCCCACAGTAAAACATGGGACCGATACTAATGGATCATCAATAAAAGAAAACTGTATTTACAAGTATGTGCAAGAATTTTCATGCACTTTACTTTCTTTTATTAGGAAAACTGAGCCAGTGCTGAACATTTCAGTTGATAGTCCGATCAGGACATAGAAAAGCCGGGTTTAAACTATCTATCTACAGCTCTTAGAACAGAAGTAAAGAAACACTCCTGCACAGAAGATGAGAGTTTACCCCAGACAGAGAGGGCTAAACTTGTTGCAAAATAAGAGGATTTTAAATATTTCAACTCCAAAAAAGCAGAGTGACCCAAATGGGCAGTTTAGAAATAATGTGTATGTTTGCACAACTGCAATTCAGTTTTAACACACGTGATATCCCCAAAGTACATAATGACTGAGATTTGATACAGCTCCAGTGTTATCAACCAGAGGTTGTGACATGACATATTAATGCTGAACAGAACTCCACTGTCGCTGTCACCCAGAGGGCTATCTCAAAATGCTGAGCAGTCACCCTCAGGAGACTGAAGCACTCTGACCCACCCTGGCTGCAGCAGATCAGCTTTTAATTCCTAACAGGGTGAGTTTTAAAATAAGTAATCTCTGAGCAACTTTCGGAAACAAACGTTCTACTATATTCATTAAATATTTTTACTTCTCATGTCTTGGCTTTTCTTTTTTTTTTTTTTTTTTTAACGTTTATTTATTTTTGAGACAGAGAGAGACAGAGCATGAACGGGGGAGGGGCAGAGAGAGAGAGGGAGACACAGAATCTGAAGCAGGCTCCAGGCTCCGAGCCATCAGCCCAGAGCCCGACGCGGGGCTCGAATTCACGGACCGCGAGATCGTGACCTGAGTTGAAGTCGGACGCTTAACCGACTGAGCCACCCAGGCGCCCCTATCTTGGCTTTTCTAACACACACACAAATGTGGCTTTGTGAGTGTGTATTCCCTGATGGTCTTCAAACTATCCAACCTAAAAGTCATGGAATATTTCCCTTTCCATACACTGTTTTTCTCTAGAGAAGTAAAGTTTAACCATAAAAGTTTAATCATATGAAAGTCTACAGTGTACTATTCATAAATAAGAACATATCTCTACAGCTCCCAGAAAAGAAAGGAAAAGAAAGGTTTTGCATCTTACTCTCCATGGGTCCCCACTCACACTTCCATCTAAACTCTCCTAAGGGAGAAAGACAGGGCACTCAGCACCTCCCCCAGGCAGTGTGAGCAATCAGGTAGTCTAACTGCTTCATTGTATGTATGAGTAAACTGAGGTTGGAAAAGTTGAGTGGCCTGAGGCCATGATGCAGGCTAGAGGCAGAAGAGGAACCAGGACTCTGCTCCCAGTCTACTTACTGTTCGTTACTGAAGAGCCGGGATACCCAAGCCTCCTATTTGATATTTAGCAAACATTTTTTGTATATTAAGTAGTTTGCAAATAGGAATTCACTTTAGTCTTCATGCCAACACTATGGGGGAGGGGCTATGGTCACCTCCATTTTACACATAGAGAAACTGAGGTAGCAAGACACCGGGCACCATGTCCATGTTACACAGCTCACAAATAGTAGAGCTGGGATTTTTTTAAGTTTACTTACTGAGAGAGAGAGAGAAAGAGAGAGAGAGAGAGAGAGAGAGAGAGAGAGAGAGAGCATGTGTGGGGAGGGGCAGAGAGAGAGGGAGAGAGAGAATCCCAAGCAGACTCCACACCATCAGCACGAAGCCCAATGTGGGGCTCGAACCCACGAAATCATGACATCATGACCTGAGCTGAAGAGTCAGACACTTAACCGACTGGGCCACCCAGGCACCCCTGGAGCTGGGATTTGAACCCAGACAGTCTCGATGTGGAGTCCATGCTCTTAGCCACTATACCGTAACACCTTTCTGTGTCTCTGTTGGAAGAGACTTGACATTTGACCTCAACAATGCACAAAGCCAGCAGCAGCACAAAGAGATCAAAGCTTCTGTAACCAGCAATACAAAACATGCACACTTCCAAGTATATGACATTCTGGAAAAGGCAAAACTACAGAGACTGTAAAAAGATCAGTGGTTGCCAGGGTTAGGGGAGAGGAAGGGAAGAGTGGGCCATGCACAGAGGACTCTTCAGGGTGAAATTATTCTATATGATACTGTAACAGTGAATACATGCCATTATACATTTGTCCAAACCCGATGAATGTACAATGTTCACCAAGAGTGAACTTTAACATAAATGATGGACTCTGGGTTATAATGATGTGTCAGGGTAGGTTCATTGATTATAACACATTTACTACTCTCATGGGGGCTTGTGGATAACAGGGAAGCTGGGAAGCTGTGACTTTGTGCAGACAGGGTATATATGGAAAATCTCTCTACCTTCTGCTCAGTTTTGCTGTGAACCTAAAAGTGCTATAAAAAAGTCTTAAAAAAACATGCACACAAACAATACTCTCCCCACTCCCATTGCATTTTCCATATGCTGTCAGTGCATTAGCTTTTTGCCTAGAAGAGCATATCTGTCTTGTGTTCATACGAAATGCCAGACAATGTCTTCCAGGTTCTAGTACCTTGGACATAATACTTAAAAACAACAACAACCTTTTGGTGTCTCAGTTTCTCTCTATCACAGGTGGGAGTAGTGACAGTACCTACTTTGTAAATTTACTGTGAGTGTTCAACAAGGAAATGCATCTCAAGAGCTGATAAGAGTGTCTGAAGCACAATAAACATTCAATACTTGCTAGCTATTGACACTACTATTATTGATATGTTTGAAAAACTGACCATCTTGCATCATGAAGTTATCCCTACCCAAGGCAGACATACTGCATATTGAAAGCAGTATTACTCTAGGGAGGGTAAATACTCAAGTTTTCCTGAAGTACCCCTTTTGAGGTGACAGTTAAAGAAATGAATAAAAATCACAGACACTTCAATACTTTTCTAAATCCTTACATGTAATTCTGTGATTTTTAATGCACTAGTGGAGAGCAAGGATTAGTATTCTGAGAGAATAGCAATTGTCCTTTTTAACAATCGAGAGATTATTAGTTGGATTTATAAAGCTGGCTCTAGAGGTGAAAGCGTCTGCATACATACACATGTATGTTCTTTCTTAATAATCTCCATTGCAAACATTATCATTGTCTGTCAGCTACAAAGATGTTCTGACAGCGCTGTCTCAAGGACAAGTGTAAGTGAAGGAGATTTCCTCAGGTCTTACAACTGAGCTAATTATTAGTCGTCAGTCTATCATGCCTTACTTGGATATTTGGGGGTGAAATATTACTTGCATCATAAATAAATAAATAAAGATCTTTCCTTTAACCTCTATACCAGGAGAAGAGTTATTATTCCATAGTCATGGATTTGTCTTGCAGGAGCCATATGATAATGGTCTGAAGAAGTTTTTAAAATCAACGTCATTTTAAACAAATCAAGGTTGATTCACTTATTTTAGTCAGGGGTAGCTGATAAGCCTAGAAGTCATAAACCCTAGTATGGGAGATTAGACCATTATTAAGCAAATATTTCTTCTCGTCCTTCTCTTCACCCTCACTTCAGGTGTGGGGTGTGCGTCTCTGCCCCATGGATATGACATTTGGCGTGAACAATGGATGTCAGTGGTATTGACACAGTGGAGGTTTGAAATGTGTCTGTGGCATTGTGCTCTCCCTGTCTTGTCACAGGAAGAGCACTATTTCATAGCTGCCATTCCAAGGAGGATGAGAGATGTGTGGAAAGACCGGAACCCAACCTGCATCTATCTTGGAGGAGAACCCTGCAAAAAACCAGGACAAGATCAGCTGAAACCCAGCTCACCACACAGGTATGAGCAATTAACAACTTGTCTGTGTTTGGCACTGACTTAGCAGTGTTTTTTTTTTCTGAATCCTATCATGGCAGCATCGACTGCTGTGTGTGGTTCTGGCCCCACGCTACCTTGTGGGGCTTTCCTCACGGAGCTTCAGCTTCATGCATCTTCCTGTCTTTGGCCCTCTTTTGATGACCTCCTGAGAGAATGTACATGAAAGCATTTGGCAAACAGTAAAAAACTGTACAATGCAAATAGCATCACCAGTCAACTAGCACCTCGATGTTCTGTCATTATTCTGTGTTTCTAAGAAGTCTCAAATGCTAAAAATTTTTCACAAATTCTTAAATTACGAGCACCATACTGTTCTCTGTGCACTTCTAAAGTCCCAGGGACAGAGAAGACAAAATCCTTCCTTCATCATACCCTTGGTTCAATCACTTAGTCATGAATCTCTCACAGTTGTGTAGAATTACTGCTGAAGATGATTAACTGTGCAAGGCTTAGACCTGTGGGGTCCCACTCCTTATCTGGAGACACAATTAACTACTCAAGGTACTGTGGTCAAAAAGAGGTTAGAGTGGGAGAGAGCCAAAACATAAGAGACTGTTAAAAACTGAGAACAAACTGAGGGTTGATGGGGGGTGGGAGGGAGGGGAGGGTGGGTGGTGGGTATTGAGGAGGGCACCTTTTGGGATGAGCACTGGGTGTTGTATGGAAACCAATTTGACAATAAATTTCATATATTAAAAAAAAAAAAAGGTACTGTGGTCAGACCCCACTTGCACATAGGAATCAATTTGTCTTGTTTTAGATCTGAACTTCTAATTATCTGTCTCCCTTCCTAAGATCTTGAGTTTTAAAGTTTCTGGAAACATGTTTAAAAGTTCAGGGTCAGGGTACATGGAGGACCTTTCGCAATGCATAGATTTCTAGTTATACATTTGCTGGCATTATGGTGAAGAGGATAAATATAAAACATCAAAGCAACAAAGCAATAAAACAACAAAGCAGTAACATAAAACAACAAAGCAATGACAAGCGTATGGCTGGTTTATGGTAATGTGAATGGCATTATAACAACTCAAGTGTTCTATTTTTTAAAGGAGATGACAATTATTTCAGTACCTTGAAAATCATCCATATCTTCATTTGATTCTGATCTCACTTGTAGGCTAAATTTCTAGTTCTCTTCTTAGACATGATGTTAACCAAATGACACACATTGGACAGAATACAAGGATTTTAGTTCTTTGAGGGTGGGCAGTAGGATTATTAAAGAGATGGAGAAATCTTTACTTGGTGACTGGCATTCCAGACAACTTTGGTGAGATGAGGTGTGGATAATTCCCCAACTGAATTTTATGAACTTCCAAGAGTGGGAGTAATGAAACCAGTCTACTTAGGATTTCATTTTGTTTTGTTTTGTTTTGATAAGGCTGCAATCAGAAGAACTTCATTTCTCCTTGAAATTGTAATCTTATTACATTTTCTTTGACATTTTCTAGACGCTCTGCTAATTTCTATTATTATTGATGCCCTCTAGTGAAAATACATGGGAAATTCTTCAAGTAGATACAGAGAAAATAAGTACAGATAGTCCCTGCTTTGCACTGAAATGGGCTTCTACAATTCATAAAGGCATTCCCCCCCCCCCCAGATCTGCCTCCTGGGGAGGAACTGAACCGTTATTTTATGTTTTTTAGTGATTATCAAGATTTGGGGCTGTTTCT
This sequence comes from Herpailurus yagouaroundi, assembly GCF_014898765.1. Classification (NCBI taxonomy): domain Eukaryota; kingdom Metazoa; phylum Chordata; class Mammalia; order Carnivora; family Felidae; genus Herpailurus; species Herpailurus yagouaroundi. The sequence continues at coordinate 66,291,040 of NW_024412391.1, forward strand.
TATTTTTATTTTATAGCATGGGCCATTTCTATGGCTTATTTCAAAACACATCCTTGGTCAGCTCTATCCCCCATGTCTATGGCATCACTGTTAACTGCTGTGACAATAATTTCCCCCAAGCTCATGCTTTCCGTTATAGATCCTTCTCAACCCAGAGCTGTAGACAAAAATTCCCAGTCAAGAGGACTTCATGCTTTTTAGGTGCGGCCCCTTTCCATCTGTGCAATAGGCCGTGCTGTTTTGTAGCCAGTGGGTCCTTTTGAAAACATAGAACATCAGCTTCCTTCTCTGCTCAAAGCTCAAAAACCTTCCCTGCTCAGTGATTTCTTCTTAGACTTCAAATAAAATCCTAACTCCTCACCTTGGCCTTCCAGAACCCACCCCTATGAATCACCTGTGGCTTTTCATGGTCACATTTCTCCAGCCACACCAAATTGTAAGCTTTCTGCTCTCTGGTTCTCCATTAGCACATAAGCTCCACATGGAAAGAGGTTTTATCTGCTTTGCTCACAACTGTGTCTTCAGGCCCTACAGTGCTACCTGGCACGTAGTGGCGGACTTGATAAGAACCCGAACCATGACAGTATCTGAAGCACGTTACTGCTCATTGAATGTGGCCTCTCAATGTTGGCATGCTCTCCCCCACTTGCAGCGACCTGTGACCTCCCAGCATTACTGCCACAATCAGAGAGTGTGAAAAAATAAAGGCAATCTTCCCTTCCTGTCATGTTTAACCTTTTCTAAATCTTTCTCTGTTTTATAAAGTTCACTTCATTCATAAATTTACTCATTAACTGGCTTTTTCACTATGTGACCAGAGTGGCATTTATTGGTGTGGAGGAACTACAAAGTTGGAGAAGATGGAGGTTGATGGTGGGTGGAGAGAGTCTAAATGTCCTAATCCTTAAGCGGACCCATGGAGTTTTAGCAATAAAATCTGAGATAAGAGACAGATATTTGCATAATAATTTTTAAAGTCCACTTTTATAACCATCACATAGTTATACTCTTGTGCACCCAGATGTAACCTATGGTCATTACAGTTGCTATCAATCAATATAAAAAAAAAAGGCATAAAAATGATTCTTGAGATAAAGCATAAAGAGCGAGTGGGAAAAGAAATACCAGGCAGAGGACACTATATAAATGGTACAAAATATTATTTTGTAGTTACATGCCTTTAGCAGCTTAAAAGTACTTTTATATCAATTATACAGTTAGCTCAAATCTCCTTAAGGATAGGTAGAATAAAAGAAAATACAAAGTGAAAAAGAGAATGTAAAAATAGATTATCTCATTTAATTTCCATAGGACTTTGTGAGTGGGATGGAGCAGACATTATTCTTCTGCAAGAGCAAGGAAGATGTCTCTGCATGTCCACAGGGGTTCCCTGACTAAAGGTGTGGTCTCTGAAGGGCAACATCCCTTCAGAAAGGAGGAAGATGTCCTCCTTTCGATCTTCCTGCACTGAATATTCCACACAACAGTTTCTGCTTTTCTCTCAACCTTCTTTTTTTTTTTTCAATTTCTTTTTAACGTTTATTTGTTATTGAGAGACAGAGAGAAACAGAGCGTGAGCAGGGGCGGGGCAGAGAGAGAGGGAGACACAAAATCCGAAACAGGCTCCAGGCTCTGAGCTGTCAGCACAGAGCCTGACGCGGGGCTCAAAAGTCACCAACCGTGAGATCATGACCTGAGCTGAAGTCGGTCGCTTAACTGACTGAGCCACTCAGGCACCCCTTTCCATCACCTTCTTAAAGACTAGGGGAAAGCCAAGAATGTGAGTCAAGGCTAAGGGTCCAAACTTCCTTAGCTCTGCATTCATGAAACTGGGTAATTCCCGTAATATGTACTAAGGACTGAATATCTGAAGCTAAACATCCACAGGGGGCCTTTTGGGGTTGACAATTTATTGGAAGCACAGGGTTAAGGGCTTAAAAAGATGCCCCTCTTAGCAGGTGGAGGATGGTTCTCATATCTATAAGAAGGTATAGATCTTCCCAAGGTGATGCAAGGCAGGGCTGAGGAAAGCCTAACAGTTCTCCCTCATACCCTTGTGTTCAGGAAAACGATTTGAAGATAGGGGTGAGAATACCAGGTTGGGAACTGGCAACCCGTGTGGGGTTGAGTTTTGATTCCACTACATCCTGGAGATGTAGCCTTGGGCAAGCCACCCAATCTCTCTGTGCTTCAGTTTCTTGTCTGTAAAATGGGATAAAAGTTTTAGGGCAACAACATTATAATAACTCAGAGTTATTCTAAATACCAATTGAGGTAATACATTAAAATGCTTTGTAAATAATAAAATGCCACATAAATGTAAGGTGTTGTCACCATGGCATCCTATTTCTGAAAGAATTTATATGTTCCCTCTGGAATTAAGTCTGGATTTAGCTTTTGGGCCCCAGTCAGGCCTGTGAATAGGCAGGACTTGAGAAGTTCTTCACCCAATTATAAGTCATAGTTTCTATCTATATTTTTAGATTTCTTTTATTTCTTTTCTATTATCCTCATGCTCTGCACATACTTTTATTCATTTCTTTTTTTAAAAAGTTAAGTATAATTTACAACACAATGTTACATTAGTTTCAGGCGAATAAACATAATTCAACATCTGCATACATTATGTTGTGCTCACAAATGTAGTGGCCTTTTGTCCCCATACAACACTTTTACAATACAATTGACTATATTCCCTGTGTTGTGTTTTTTATTCCCATGACTTACTCATTCCATAGCTGGAAGCCTGTATCTCCCACTCCCCTTCACCCATTTTGCTTCCCCCACACTCTTGCCTCTGGCAATCATCAGTCTGCTCTCTGTATTTATGGGTCTGTTTCTGCTTTTCATTTATTCATTTGTTTTTTATTTTTATTTTTTCAAGTTTTTATTTAAATCCCAGTTTGTTAACATACAGGGTAATATTCGTTTCAAGTGTAGAAACAAATACTTGCAGGTGTATTAGTGATTCATTACTTACATACAACACCCAGTGCCCATCACAAGTGCCTTCCTTAGTGCCCATCACCCAGTTGGCCCATAACTTTCCCGCCTCCCCTCTGGCAACCAACCCCATTTAAGTGAAATCATATGGTATTTGTCTTTCTCTGTCTGTAACTAAGTCCATATTTAAATGTTGCCTTCAAGGTCAATATGTCTGTGGGCTTAGTTTTGGGCACAGAATGTTTAAAATACTACCATTCTGCAATTTGCCTCTGATGGCAAATTTTTCTTTTATTTCACTTCATTCATTGAAAAACATTCTATCTTCATCAAATTTTCCTTAATCAAACAGCTTCTTGTATTAGACAACTTTTTCAAAGGAATAATATCACTTTAGAAATGCTCTGTACTCTAGCTTGATTTGGGAACATAGATATATTTTAATCTAAATTTTATTTCTTTTAATTGCTTATGGTCTAGCAACATTTTTTCTTTCTGAATTTTACAGTGCTTTCCTTTTTTTAAACTCCTGAATAATATTTTGTCACTAACTGAATGCTGTTTGAATGCCCCTTTTGTTGGAAGCACTTAAGAGATGAATAAAAGTATCATACGTTGAAGTCTCCATGTTATTTTGAGGCCAAACCTCTTTATACAAAGTGGTATTTGTGGTTCTACGTATTTCACTAAATCCAGAGATCAGATCCTCTCTAGTTTTCTGTTATTTTCTTTATCGACTAACTGTCAATACAACTCTCATTGGAAAAAAGTCAATGAGAAATCATGATACGGTAATTAGGGTACAGAACCAGTAGCATGATCTTCCATGGTATATGCTGGGAAAAAAAAAAAAAGAGCACTGAAATGAAACCCAGGAAGACTTAGGGTCTACGTCCACTTTGGAAAAACCCCTTCACATCTCTGATCTCAGGTTCCTAACCTTACAAGGGAGGCTTTAACGTCCAATTTGCTTAAATAGTTACAGCACAACCAAAACAGTGCTTATGCTCCCAGCCCCGAGGGTCTTCCTCAACAGAAGGAAATTCCAAAGTCTTCTCAGCACTCCAGTCACCCACCCCGATTCCACCAGCCTGGAGAGCCTCCAATGTCTACCTATGTTCTACCCTGATTTAGGATTATCACAAATCTGCAAAGCATAAAACAACACATCAAATATGTATGCGACGTGTTTTTTAAAAACCGTAATGCTAACTCTGTCTTATATAACAAAGAATTTCAGGGATCATTTCACCGGAGACCTATAAACCATGTTGCCTCTGTCAAAGCAAAGGAGCGGTAGGCGAGGCAGGCAGGAGAAAGTGATCCTGGGATTCACGTGGGGAAGCTTCTTACTATCTCAGAGGGAAACCAAGGCACAGAGCCTTGTGTGCAAGTGTCCCATTCACGTGTAACTATGAAACAAGCGAAGCGAAAATTGTCTTAGTTTTACAGTGGGCTTTTACTTTGTGTTAGGGAATGGGGCTTGGCCTCTGATGAATCTAATATAATCAGACACGAGAGAATTACTGAAGTGCTAAGAATAACCTCTTGCCTCTGAGGCTGGCCCTCAGCAAGCGTCTGAGCATGGTGATAAAAGGAGACACTCTGATGTAAGAGAGGGAGACGGGGGAGAGGAAGGAAAAAGGGGACGGAGAGATCCCTACTTTTAGACCATATACCACAGAACCACAGAACTTTTCTTTGAGGGAAAAGAAACAGGAAAGCAATAGGTTCAAAGCAACAGACTCACTTCCCACTTCTTTGAAGAGAAATTTAAATACAAGGAAATGATGGAAAAACAGCACCTCCCACAGTTAGACTCCTTATTATATGTAACACAAACGTGTATGTATAAGTGTGTGCACGTGTGTGTTACATATTGACTTTTTTATTTTATGCAGCAGTGGCCTGTCCGGGCTGCCTGGTTGCTATGGGAATAAGCAAATTCCCATAGGAGGTTAAGGAATGAGGTTGAGGAATTTGGTGTCAGCAGAAATGTTAAGAGCAGAAGAGGATATATACAGGCTGAATACTAAAGAAAAAGACCCAGATGTTACCCAATTGTTCTTTTAATATTTTGGCAATTGTTCTTAAAAATGTTTCTCTAGTTTTGCCATACTTTCCAAGGGAAAACCATGTTAAGTTCTCTCCTAAACCAAGAAGTTGAGAAGGTAACGTGGTTTTATTCATGGCACATTTTATCTCTCTCCTAGACTCCTGCCACAGTCTCCTCGCTGGTCTCCCTGCTTGTGCCTGGACCCCCATTCTCAACACAAGAGACAGGGTAATCTTAGTAAACTACAATCCAGGTCGTGTGCAGACTTGTTCAAAATCTTCCAGCACTTTCTATCTGGTTCAGAGTACATGGTGATGGAATCCTATTAGCACAGTACTTGCTGTGTCTGACCTGATTTTATACTCTCCTCTTCCCACTTTAGGACCTCTTTGTACTTGCTGTTCTGTCTGGAAAGTTCTTCCTGCAAATATTTTCGTGGCCCTCTCTCTCTCATGTCCTGGAGTAAAATGTCATCTTTTCAGCGAGGTCTTCTTTGATTACATTAAAATTTAAAATTGTGAAGTGCCCCCATTTCTTCCTCTATTTCCCTCCAGAGTACTCACTGCCACACAGTATACTATATATTTTATGTATTACATGTGTCTCCTATCTGTCAGGGATCTTGTGTGGTTTTTTTTTCACTGCAATATCCCCACTCCCTAGCCACACACATGGTACTCAATAAATATTGTTGAATAAATAAAGAAATTGGACTTATTCTATAGAAGTTAACTATAAGGATAAGTTAATTAAAAAAAACAATAACAAAAAAGGCCTTTTAGGTAATTAGAGTAGAATATGTTAAAAGCAAGAGATGCAACTTTGTAGCTTTTATTCATGACCTTGATCATAGCTATAAAATAACTCATTTGAAAACAGTTTTCTTAAAAGGTACATATATAGAAATTTGTACATATATTTCTAATAGCAACTGATCTTTTAAAAAATGTAATGACTGCACTGTTCTAAACCACCATAGCTTTTGTTCTCATGAGGCAAAATTTATTCAGTTAAGCAAGTCAAGTAAGATATGAGAGTGAGAATTCTTTTCAAAACTGCTTTCTTCAATATGTAAAGAACCCATAGAAATTGATAAGAAAACAACATACAACTCAAGTGTAAATTGGGTAAAAGATATTAACTATTCACAGGAAAGGAAATTAAAGTGATCTTCAAACATATGAAAAGATGCTCAACTTCATATAAAAAGGATAATGAAATTAAAAGTTGTGTTGAGATTCCATTTGTCACCTAACAGACTGGCAAACTCTAAAAATTCTGAAATGGAGAAGCAGCATTCTCATATATTGCTGGTAATATATTATATTATGTATATATCTCATATATTGCTGGCCAACTGGCACCATTTCTTTGGACAGCAAAGACAGAGTGCTCAAAATTACAATTTTGTATATGTATTGATATTTAAGCCTACCTCTGGTAATTTATCCTTCAAGATATACCTGCATGCATGCAACATGTGTGTGTGTGTGTGTGTGTGTGTGTATATATATATATGTGTATATATACATACACATATATGTACAGGGTTATGATACTTATAATAGCAAAAGTCTGGAAACAACCCAAATGTCGATAAGGAGGGAATTGGTTCAATCCATACAATGGAAAACAATGCACTGGCTTCCTCTATACAATAATAGGACAAGACTTACAGGATGCATTCATGACACAAGAAAGACCCAAAATTGTGTTTAATATTGGAAAGTAATAAAATGGGGGCCTGTGGTGGGGGCAGTGGTTCTGGGGAAGTGGGAGGATGGCAGACAGGGTTGGGAAGGCTTTGCATCTTCTTTTTCATATTATTTGATATCCTGAGTTGCTTAAATTTATTAGCTATTAAAAAATTAAGCCAAGTATGTTTGATCTAGTGACCACACTCCTTGGTAGCTGCCCAAACGAGCTGGAAGCTTATGTCCATACAAAAACCTGCACACAGGTATTTATAGCATTTTTATTCATAACTGCCAAAACTTAATACAATTAAGGTGTCCTTCAGTAGGTGAATGGATAAGTAAACTGAAATATATCACGATAATGGGATATTTAGCACTAAGAAGAAATCAAGCCGTGAGGAAACATGAAGACAATTTCAGTGCATATTACTAAGTGAAAGAAGCCAATCTGAAAAGGCAACACCCTGTATGATTTCAACTTTATGACATTCTGGAAAAGGCAAAACTATGGAGACAATTTTAAAAAAAGTGGTGGGGCGCCTGGGTGGCTCAGTTGGTTAAGTGTCCAATTTCAGCTCAGGTCATGATCTTGCAGTTTGTGAGTTCGAGCTCTGCATTGGGCTCTGCGCTGACAGCTCACAGTCTGGAGCCTGCTTCGGATTCTGTGTCTCCCCATCTCTCTGCCTCTTCCATACTCATGCTCTGCCCCTCTCTGTCTCTCAATAATAAATAAGCATTAAAAAATTAAAAAAAAATAAAAATAAATTTAAAAAGTGGTTGCTAGGGGTTAGGAGGTTAGGGAGGACGGACAGGCAAAGCACAGAGGATCTTTAGGGCAGTTAAACTACTCTATAGGATACTATTATGGTGCATACATGTCATTATATATTGGTCCAAACCCACAGAACACACAACACCAACAGTGAACCCCAATGTATACTATGAACTTTGGATGATGATAATGATGTGTCAGTTTAGGTTTATCAAACTGTAACAAAAGCACCACTCTAGTGGGAGATGTTGATAATGGGTGTGTATGTGGGACAGGCATATAGGAGCAACCTTTGTACATCCTGCTCAATTTTGCTATGAGGCTAATACTGATCTAAAAAAAAATCTATTAAAAGTGTATCCTTAAGGTTCAAGCTCTTTTGCTTTCCCTCTGATTTTCTAAGGCACTCTTTGGGGGTAGTATAAGGAGTTACAGAGTGGGGGGCGGGGGCAGGTAGCCCCTAGCACTGGTATTTTTCTCCTCTAGGAATGCATTTCTTCTTCCCCTGGAGAAGGAGGTCCAGGAAGTCAGAGACCAGGACTCCCCTGATGGTCTGATTGAGTTTATTTATTGAGAGAGAGACTGAGAACACAGGGGAGGGGCAGAGAGAGAGGGAAGAGAATCCCAAGCAGGCTCTGCCCTGACAGTACACAGCCCAACCCGGGGCTCTAACTCACAAACCCTGAGCTCATGACCTGAGCCGAAATCAAGAGTTGGTCTAAGCCACCCAGACGTCCCCAGGTTTACTCTTATCCACAAGCCCCAAACTTTGCGTGGAATATCATTCTTGTTTTCAGCACCCATGCCTTTTACCATCTAAATGTGTCCTTCTGGTTCCCTGTCACCTTTTATGTATGGTCTGTCTTGACACTTGTACATAATATTAAATAACTTAAACACACACTATCTTAATTTATCTATGTTCTACACTCGAGAAGTCATATAAAGACTGTCTGTTTTAAACACTGAGTATAATTCAGGGCAACAAATATTTATTGAACACTAAAATACGAACTATGCACAGTCCCTGATCTCAAAAAGTTCCCAATCTGTTAGCCTAACTTGCACCACATCATAGTACTTTCCAGAACACATTTAATAAATGCTTTTGTACCTTGTTGATGAAGATTAATTCTAGTCACCCCAAAATAAACATATTACTCCATCTTTTCTAGTGAAGAAACTTGGCAGGCCAAAATGACTGTCTTAATTACTCCTCTCTGCATCTAACTTCATTTATTTAAAATCTTTTTGTATTCTCCTCTATTTTATTTTCCTAGGACTTGAGATTTTAGATACCAACATGGGGAAGCTAACCTTCTTTCACAGCCCACATTTGGAACATTTATAAAGAGCCGTGTTCTCAGATTCCATTAGGAACAGCTGGAGCAGTTAAAGGGTACTTCTCGCTTGGTTAAAAAAAAGAAGGAAAAAAATCCATCTTAAATTGTTAAGTTTCTATAGTCTTTCAGAACATAGAAGCTAACTTAAAATTTTCAGTAAGAGTACAAAGAGTCCTCGGGGCAGCCCAAGAAGATAGAAGAATTCTCATCACACTGTACACTTTCAGAATAAAAATACTGAGAATAAAAATAGTTTCCTAACTCAGTCATTCTTTGGGATTGATAATTTATTCCTGATGGTTCCCAAAAAAAGGGGAAGAGGAGCAAGAGAATAAACTTGGCTCCCATAACAGAAATTATTCATAGTTCTTTTCCTCATAAAATAATGGACTATTAGATCTTCTATAAAATCCCTTTCAGTAATTTTATTGTAGGTCTGCACTTTATAATCTATGTTTTGTAACAGAGAAAAGAGAAAAAAACCCAAGAGAATTATTTCACAATAATTCACACCATTGATTTTCATTAAATTTCCAATTCCAAACTTTTCATGTGTCCTATAAAAATTTTAAATTACCACGTTTCAGATTCTTTCTCTAAAGTGCAATCATTAGAACTGAAAGTTTCTTCACTGCCACCTACTGGTGAAGAAAAAAATGACAATTTATTTTAAAGGTTTGGCATTTTTCTCAGATTTTCCAGTTCAGAGGTTTAAATATTTTACACTAAAAAAAGACTGCATCCTGTCCAACAGACATTCAAAACATTTTTTATGTTAAAACTCAAACTAACTGACTGTATATCAGTAGTTTTTAAAAAACAAATCAAAATGTAAAGTTTTCGTTTTTACAATTTAATTCTTTTCCTAGTATTTTTATAAGGAATCACGCAGACCGATCATAGTACCCTGATTTAAATTTTGTTTTATAGACATGGATGTTAGTCTGATGACAAAATAGTTACATTAAGATTAGCCAGTCAACTCAAAGGAGGTACATACGGTGAAAATCTCTCATGAGGAATGCCATTAATTCCATCTTTACAGACAAACTGTAAAAACAAAAGGGCACCTCCACTAATAGGCAGGATACACAATGGCAAGTAACCAGGATTTTTCAAGGTATAATATATACACTTGAGGGGGAACACATAGCTATCTACTATGCACAGAGGAAGCACTTAGTCATTTGTAATTAATGAAACATACCTGGCTTAAAATGTGGTAAAGAATGAACTCCAGGCCACGTGTCCTCATTTGGCGTTCCGAGAACCTGGTAGAGAGCAGGAAATTGTGGAAACAGACTTATTATTTCCAAAGCACTCAAAACTCTCCAGTGTAGAAAAACAGTACACTACATATGATGAAACTCTGGATTTTTTTCCATGATCGTGTGCCAGGGATTTTATTTCAGTACAAACAAACCCCAAACTAAAAACTAAAGAGCCACCCAAGATGAATGTCTGCATTTGAACAAATGCAGCTGAACACAGTAAGCTTAATCTGCTGCATTTTATCAACTCCAAACTTACTGGGTAGGCTAAGGACTCAAATGATAACTTATTAGCTCCACAGAGCTGAACAGAGTATGTGTATGTGCCTCATGATTCCTGCATGATCTTTTGTCCTTCACTCCAGTATCAGACGTCTGATCATTTAACAGTTGTAAGAATTCTGTCATTTCTCCCCCCCAAATCCTCTGAATAGGATCACAATGTTTCAAAGAAGCAGGACAGACAGCTTGGGACACTCATTCTCTAATGGCCATATTGCTCATTTCAGTTAACATGTTTATGTGGCTTAGGATTTCCTCATCCCCAAATACGGCCCTCCCTACACATGTTCCTCTCTTCATCCACATTTTCACCTTCTTTCTCCATCTATTTTTCTATCACCACGATGTTTGATCTGGCTGAAGGGCAACTGCCGCTCACATAAAACTGGGTTCGCTCCATGTGAACATTCAGGTCGACCAGCAGTCACTGTTACACTCCATGATCACGGTAAATCACAGATTGAGAACAGTGGAGTTGGAGGGTTAGGAGCTCACCCCTGGAGACAGATATCTTGGGTTCAAATCCTTGCTCCCCTACTTACTAGTCACGTGATCATGGGCAAGAAATAGCCTCACAGAGGTTCCTCACTGAACTGAACTTTCAATTTCTTCCTTTGTAAACTGGGGATGACAACACCTACCTCGTTTGTGGCGAGAGCACTACCCGGCATGAGTAAGCACTATGTAAGTACTAGATATTACTCAAAGTACCCCCAGAAAACAGGGTCAGGTCAGGAAGGCACTGGCCATGGGGGAGAATATAGTAACCACCTCCATGTTCAGGGGAGTCAGTGCCACATGCTGTATGTTAACTCAAACTATGATGGACCAACACGAACAATGTAACAGGTTAGAAAGGGCAAGAGATAAAGCCAGAAGCTGGCAAAAGAGGAGGAATGACAGAGATCATGGAAGGAAATTAAGATATTCTACTTTATCTGAGGACTAGCATGTACTCCTAGGCAATAAGGAAATACAGAGCTCTGATTATTTATGTATTTATTTAGTAGGGGACAGGGCTGTCATGTCAAAGGGTGGCGCACATACAGTGAGTGTTTCACTCACCGCTTCCTACTCTAGTGAATCAGGATTAAGTACATTATTACGTTCCCCCACAGAAACACTGAATCTAGGTTCTGGAATGAGATAATATTATTCTTTTTAACTGTAACTGGTTAATTTTTGCAAGCACTAAACAAGAGTAACATCAATAGGCACATCTACACAAAGAAAGCCACACTATGGATGGGCTGGGTGGGCGGTAGGGAGACAGTCAAGAGGGCTGGGGGCGGGGGGGAGTGGTTGTAAGATAGGAAAGGAGACAAAGACACCATGTCTGACACGAACTACTGCAGTAACAGTGTCTGCAAAAGGCACTTCCTCTTCTTTTCAAAAAATTTATTTTTTACTAAAAATTTTTTTAAGTATTTTAATATATTTATTCATTTTGAAAGAGAGAGAGCATGGGAGGGGCAGAGAGAGAGAGGCAGAGGGAGAGAACCCCAAGCAGGTCTCCTCACTGTCAGCACAGAGCCTGATATAGGGCTCAAACTCATGAACCAATGAGATTATGACTTGGGCTGAAATCAAGAGCGAGATGCTTAACCAGCTGAGTCACCAGGTGCCCCAGTACTTCCCCCCTTTTTCCCCACTAATTCCAACTATTATTTCAAGACAGGGAGACAACCAGTGCACACAGCTCATCTGAGTGATGCTCCACTTTGAGCTTCCACTAAAATCCGCAAGAAAGTCGTGAAGGACGTTAGCAACTAAAGGGAGGACCTTTCAGCTCAAAACCATGATTTGATCACAACCAATCCATCACATATGACACAGACCCTCTAATGGTTTTAAAAGCAACAGAAAGTCCAGCCAGAACTTGAACCTTTTTCTCTCACTCTTAGTAAAGATAGGGGTATGACCCTGACTATACCTGTTTCTACAAAACCTGTTTGTGTTACCAAAACTTCTTCATAGGCACTATTCCCGTCTATACCCAGTGTTCTGTTTCAAAGTGATTATCAAATATTATGGCTGTCTCATAAAAGTCATCTGCAAAGAGAAAATCCGTAATACTTTTAAAAAATTATTATTATAGTGCTGACTGATGAGACTACACACCTCAATTTCTTCCTGCCTATAACTCCTGGGCCATTTGCACAAGAAATACAATGTGGACAGAAAGTGGGCAAAGGAAAACAAGAGTTAAAAATCAGTCTTGCTTCCTGTGAAAGCCTTTTTGGGAAGGCAATCTAGGTTAAAGGTATGGTTACAGGTGAAAAGCTATGTGTGCTCGGAAGAAAGTGGGTGTATGTTGTCTCTGATGTCAGATTTTCATTTATATTAGTTGACTAAGACACTTTTTGTTAAAGTTTATTTGTTCAGTTTGAGAGAGAGAGAGAGATAAAGAGAGAGAGAGAGAGAGACCGACCAGAGGAGGGGGAGAGAGAGAATCCCAAGTAGGCTCTGGGCTGTCAGTGTAGAGCCTGGTGTAAGACTTGATCTCATGACCATGAGACATGACCTGAGCTGAAACCAAAAGTCAGACGCTTAACCAACTCTGCCACCCAGGTGCCCACCAAGACACTTTTAAGTTAGAAAAAGAGGTATTCTCTAAAAGTAAAAAGTAATCTTTTGCAAATACAGTGCAGAAGAAAATAGCACCATCAACATTTCAGATGTGGTCCCACATCTGTAAATAGGCAGATTGATAAGGTCTGAGGGGCTTTCAGTTTTCAAATGACATGCCATACGTTAAAAAGTCTTCTACATGGTCATTTAAGCAGCTTCCCCTGAAATCTGTGCCTGTGGCTGGTACATTGCCCTGTTCCTTCATTGGTTCATCTCTTCACAGGCTAACATTTACTGTCTTCATCACAGAAGACAGAAGGATGAGACTGGGGCTCTGCCTGGAGTCTGCCTCCAGTTAGGCAGCTGAATTGGGGCAACAATGGGCTGCCTTCAACACAAGTGCTTTCTCAGAAGTTTGGGGAGAGGGAGGTGACAGTCCAGAGTGGAGGTGTGCCTGAGTCCCCCTGGGACCAGGGAGAAAAGCGACATGGGAACATCGAGTATTGGTTGGCCAAGTACAGAGAAGGGGCATAGGGGCAGGGGATGAGGACAGCAGAGGACTCTGGTTATAAGGAAAGGTTGTGTCAAAATACTTTCAGTTCTCCAAATTCTCATGCTGCTCGTGCCTCCATGCCTTCTCACAGTGGCTTCCTCTTCTGGAATGCCCTGCCGACCACTGGCCAGGTTAACTCCTACTTCTTTTTCTAGCTTCAGCTCATGGGCTCATGAAAGAGTTTCTGGCATTTTTGGTCCACGTTGCATGCTGTGATCCTTGTGATCTCTGAGGGTTTTGTTCAGTCTCCTTATATGGCCTACTCGCGGCCTTACAATTGTTAGATTACTGGTCTATCTCCGCACCGCACAGTAGACATCAGAGTGGAGAGAGCAGTATTCATCTTTAGATCCCTAGTGTCTACTATGTGCCTGGCACCAAATATGCACTCAGTAAATGCTGACCGAATGAGTGAATGGCGTGTCTGGGCTACAGAGTGAAGTCTGGTGTCACTGGACTGTTGGCTGGGTTATGGAATGGGAGGCTAGGGCCAGATACCGAATAAATGGGGCCTGCATTTTATCTCAGTCTCAGGTTTTTTCAGACTGCAGGTCACATGACCCCTGGCAGGGGCGGGGGAGGGGGGGGCTGTAAATTTCATGCAGTGTTGACATCAGCATTTTTATAAAGATGAAAACAACAGATAATATCAGAAGGTAACAACGTACATGTTAAAGATGCATGTTGTTTTACGAAACTTATTCATGTTATATCTGTGCACGTATATGTATATGTGTGTGTTGTGAGTCATGATGTAAAATGTACTTGTTACCACTTAAGAGCCATTTTATAGGGAATAAGAAGCTATTACTTAAAAATCAAGAATGTAGGTGATAAAGCAGGTTTGGGGGTGAGGGAAATGAGTTTAATTCTGACCTTATTAAATGGTAGAAAGGTCTGCAGATCAAGATAGGGGATGTGTAAAGAGTTGCTGGAAATACAGATACAGATCTCAGGAGAGGGATTAAAATCGAGAAAAACATGTGGAACTCTTTAGCATATTTATGGTAATAGAAAGTAAATGCCAAAGCATAAGCTACAAAATGGTTTTACTTCCCTATATTCATGCATACACAGTTTCCAGAAGGGTGTCTCTGTGATTTCCTGGACTTTTAACATCTGTTAAGAAAAACAAGGGACAATCTCACCTTCTCAGTAGAGGTTTATACTGTCTGACCCTGATGAACTATGATTTAATGACCCCAAACTTAACTCTTCTGGGCTTACTTATACACTGACGGGTCCGGCATAGATCCCACCCATCACGTCGGCCTCTATGATGAGCAGAGGAAGATGCTGAGAAAACAGAGGGTCTCTCTGCTGAAATACCTACTTTATAAGTAACAGAAGAAAAGCAGATTCTAAAGTTCAAAAGCTAAGAGCTCAAGAACTAGTGCTTGTCAGAGATACTTACTTACTCTTCCAAATTTTTAACAGTTCCACGAATTCCCACATTTCCCAGTTTCTGCTTTTGTATAGGTCCCAGGGCTGCTAAAAATGGGTCCATAGGTTTTTCCTGAAGAACACCCATGGTTTATGCAGAACAAGGACTGCTAATAATTTTCCTGGGCCAAGGGGTCAGAGGAGTCTCTCACAGAGACTCTGGCACAGAGAAACTCTGGCCAATCAGGATAAATCTGGCCAACCAACTCTGGCCAATCAGGATAAATCTGGCTCACACAAGTATGTGCTAATGCGGCAATGTGGAACGTGCTGGACTCCCACTTTTGGGTTTGCACTTGTGTGAGCTGGGCATTCTGTGGCAGTGCTGGCGACTTCAAGTTGACTTAGCAATGAATCTAAGGCAATGGAGAACAACCAAATGGCTTTGGTTTGGCTTTTAAACCTCAACTCTGAAAGTCCATACATACAACATCTCTAAAATAACAAGTGCTTCACAGCTGTACTACTTTAGGTTCTGGAAGATTTTTTTCCTAATGTTTATTTATTTGAGAGAGAGAGAGAGAGAGAGAGAGAGAGAGAGAGAGAGAGAGATGGAACACAAGTGTGGGAGGGGCAGAGAGAGAGGGAAACAGAATCAGAAGTAGGTTCCAGGCTCTGAGCTGTCAACACAGAGCCCAACTTGGGGCTCGAGCCCATGAACCATGAGGTCATAACCTGAGCCTAAGTCAGATGCTTAAGTGACTGAGCTACCCAGGCGCCCCAAGTTCTGGAAGATTTTTTATGGTCCCTCAGTGAGAAGTCCGAAATGAAGCTTGTGAAGAAACTCAGCAGAACTGAGCTTGGCTATTACACACTGCACTCTGGAACAGATGGCATAAAGTTCAAAGATGACCCACAGAAAAAAAGAACTTCCCAACTTTCCTCCTTCCTGTGTGCGCTCTATCAGGAAAAATAGTTATCAAGTGGGTGGAGCTGGGATTCAAAATCAGATTAGTTTGACTACGCTCTTCAGAGCTGTACTATCTCACTCCCAGGAGGATCTGAAAGAGCAACGTGGCTCAGATGGTGTTAAATGATAACATGGCCCAGACTCCAGAGGTTATGGGTATGAGGAACAAGGACTTCTTCATTCTCCTCTCTCTTCAAGTCCAACACACACATACACTCACACACATAGACATACATGCACACGCACTTGCACACACGCACACGGGACCAGGTACCAACTTCTTCACCATTTTCATCAGTGACTTAAAGAACATCATAGAAAAATGTATTAGATTCTCACATGACACAATAGGAAAGATATGAAATATTCTGGGGCGCCTGGGTGGCTTGGTCGGTTAAGCGTCCGACTTCGGCTCAGGTCATGATCTCACGGTCCGTGAGTTCGAGCCCCGCGTTGGTCTCTGTGCTGACAGCTCGGAGCCTGGAGCCTGTTTCAGATTCTGTGTCTCCCTCTCTCTCTGCTCCTCCCCTGTTCATGCTCTGTCTCTCTCTGTCTCAAAAATAAATAAACGTTAAAAAAAATTTAAAAAAAGATATGAAATATTCTCAAGGCTGAGCCAGGATTAAAAAATATTTAATCAGGTAGGAACAACTGGACAAACCCAACACAGGAACACCTAATAGCAATAAACATGAAGTCTGGGACCTAGGTTCTATTACTTGTTTGAGATGGAAAGACTTAGCAGGCAACAATTTGTATAACCAAGGACTCATGGTTTTTAGCTGAGTACAAATTCTATGAGACCACTCGGTGGAAATGAAAGGAGATTGGAGTATTCTGACTTTAAGATAGCCCCCAAATCCCTGCCTGCTGATGTTTACACTCCTCCCCTGGACTGTGGACGGAACCAGTGACTTGTTTTTAACCAACAGAATATGGCAAAAGTGAGAAGATGTCACTTCTGTGATTACAACGTGTAGGATGCCAGCCCTCATCTTGCTGGGAGACTCTCTCCCTTGTTGGCTTTGAGGGAGCAAGCAGTCGTGCTGGGAAAGCTGTAAGACAAAGACCTGGAGGTAGCTTCAGACAATAGCCAACAAAACTCAAGGCCCCCAGTCTAATAGCTCGCAAGAAACTGAATGCTGTCAACAACCACGTGATCTTAGCAGTGAATCCTTCCCTAGTCCCAGTGAATCCAATCCATAAGATTGC
Source organism: Herpailurus yagouaroundi (assembly GCF_014898765.1). Lineage (NCBI taxonomy): Eukaryota > Metazoa > Chordata > Mammalia > Carnivora > Felidae > Herpailurus > Herpailurus yagouaroundi. The sequence goes on from NW_024412391.1 coordinate 66,308,093, forward strand.
AGGCCCAGGTGACATTGTGATTGGCAACCCTGTAAGCACCTGGAGCAGAGCACCAGCTAAGCCACGCCTGGATACCTGACCAACCAGAACTGAGATGACAAATGTGTGTTAAGTGGCTAAGTTTCTGGTAATATTGTTCTATAGCGATAAACCACTAGTACAGATTAAATCACTGAATCATACTAGTCAGCACATCTGGATTGCTGTGCCAATGCCAGGTGCTGCCTGGGAAGAGGGACAAAGATAAATAACTGTCTTCTACAGGATGTACCCAGAAAGGTCAAGGGGTGGTGGACATATGTCCCATAGGTGGCTTGGAAATGTTTACCCTTGATGACAAAGAAATGGTTTGGAACATCACCTCCAACAGATCAAGTACTGCAATGTCAATCGGGGACTGATCTATGCGGTACTGAGTCAGCTGGAAAACAACGGCCAGTGGGTTAAGATATTAATATACAACAAAGAAGGGCATGCTAATGATAAGAACTGTACAAATTGTAATGGCAGCCTTATGAGGTTTAATTAGAGCTGAGCGTTGGACTGCACTATATTCTGCATTCAGATATAATAAGGATCGAATTCTGCCTCCACTGACACAAGGATTATCTGTGGTAAAATTGTGATACAATATTACAACAAATAGCTTACAAGATTAGATTATGAATTTACATCTACCTTTGTTTTTATGTGGCCATAATGATAACTTGCAGGATAGATAAGGAGAAGCAAGTTGATTAGGAAAAGGGTGTGAGTAGATGAAGGAGGGTAGAAAAAATATGGATGAAAGCTTTCCTTCCCTATTTTCTATCCAAAGTAAGTATCAATATTAATTATTTTGCAGGGAACCAGAAAAAATCAATGGCTGATATCAGAATCTTTTCTGGCAGCATGATAAGCAGATACATGCATGTATGTAGTGTGTGTATACACGTATATGATATGTGTATGTGTGTGGATATGCACACACACAGAGATTGAGCCTCTCTTCCCTCATTCCCCAGGCTTTATATACAGTGCCACTAGGCAAGGGGTTAGGGATTTACACTGTTCATTTTTGGCAATGGACAATGGCATACAGGTTGTATGTGGGACTAGAAAAGCTGCCTTAAGATGCTGTGATTCTGGGCTGTGTTTCAGAGGTCAGAACCACTAGTAAGATTCTGCAGAGCAGCAACCTTTACTGAGAAGGGCCAGCAGGGGGAGCCACTAAACTGAGAAAATGAAAAGCTGCCTGGAGCTTCAGAAAGCTGCTTGAGTATTTAATCAGTGGCTCTGCTGAATTAAAAGAGATGGTGTTTCCAAAATATTGTGCAGAGTTTTCAACATGGCAAGGGTTCAGATGGGAAGGAACCGAAATAAATAAAGGACAGCTCTTTGATTTCTACTTAAAGTGAATTCAATTCATCTGCTAGAAGGTAAAGGTCTGGCTTGGGGCGCTTAGCTGCCCATGGAATCATCTGGGAGGCATAAAAACAAACAAACAAACAAAAAACACGTTAAAAAACACAGTAAGGACTGGGACCCACCCCAATGATTCTGATTTAACTGGCTGGCACTGTAGCCTAGGTATGAGGAATTTTCTAAAGCTCCCTGGTGATTCTAATGTCAGCAAGGGTTGGAACTGACTGGTCCAATCTAACCAGGCCATCTCTCACAGGCCCTCGGTTGTTAGATGGTTTACAGATTTTTTTTTTTTTTTAAGTCTTCTGCCTGGATCCAAAGGGCCACACAAGATTTTCAGCAGATAAATGAACAGAATAAGCAGCTGGTTGTCAGACAAATTAGAGGAGAACTAAAAAAATAAATTTGACACTATTCCAGAAAACGCTCTTCACTGGAGCATTCTGCATGGAGAGCAGCTCATTTAAAATATATTTTCCTCTAACTAAATTTTCATTCTTCCCCCTCCTCCTTCTCTCCTACTGTTTCTATTCCCTGTCTCCCTAAACCCTGACTCCCTCATGGATTTCACTCTCATCTCAACTGCTTTTCCCTTCTTTTCACTGAGTGATGTTACCGTTGACAAGGCTTCAGCCTGTCAGTCCCCAGCTGTGCACTGTGGGAGCCCCAGTGAAGGAAGTATACGTGCACGCCGGTCAGGACCCCGCGGGTGGAGGCTGCAGAGGCTGGAGGAGGGCAATATTGCCAAGCAGATGCAACGCAGTGAGGCTGACTGAAGAAGCAGTGGCATGAAATGTGGAAAAATGAACCCAGGGAGAGGGACCCGGAGGCAGGAGCCCAGATGCTGGAGCCTTGCTACTCAAAACATGGTCCATGAACGAGCAGCATCAGCACCTGCAGAAAGCAGCTCAGGCTCCACTCGCGACCTGACGAATCAGAATCGGTAACTCAACAAGAACCATGGGTGAAATGTGAGAAACGCTGCTTTAAAGAGTACGTTCTACCTGGATTTTTCAACCTAAAAGGCACAAGCAGTAGAGAGGAAATTCTGGTCACAGGTACACCTTCATCCAGAGCACCTAGGTAAGATTATCTGTTCAGGTAGGCTTTGGAAAGGGGGGTGGGTCGTGGGCAACTTCCAGTTCAGTGGTGCTGGCACCTCATCAGGAATTACTGCAGATGACGGTGATTTCATGACTGGCTCGGCATTCTGTGCCTTGGAGCTCATCCCCCACACCTGCTCTCCTGTCCTCACTTTAACAGTCTCCTAGCCTAGGTGTTTCTTATGGCAAGAGGATTAGAATAATTTCTGGAAACAGGCTTAACACAACAATCCACTGATGCTCTTAACTTCAGCTGTAAACTTGAGGCCAGTTAAAATTCTACGATACGCACACGTGTCATATATGACACATACCGCAGGCCCAAATTGATCACCTTTTTCTTTTTCTCGAATGAAAGTAGTTTTCCTATTTTCTGAGCATTAACTGTGCACAAAGCAATGTGCTGACTACAGGGAGACACAAAGGTGCAAAACTGTAGCTTTTGTCTTCAAAAATGGAGTATTTGGGGGGCACCTGGGTGGCTCAGTCATTTGTGTCCGACTTTGGCTCAGGTCATGATTTCATGGTTCATGAGTTTAAGCCCCTGTGCTGACAACTCAGAGCCTGGAGCCTGCTTTGGATTCTGTGTCTCTCTCACTCTCTGCTCCTTCCCCGCTCATGCTCTTTCAAAAATAAATAAACGTTAAGAAATTTTTAAAAATGTAGTATTTTAAATATTCATTTTTATTAAATTACAATTAAAAATGGCAAAGCTACCGAACTGATTTGTAACACTATGAAACTCTGACATCCTTAAGTATGTTTTAGAAGATTACATGCAGATACTGATGACTGCATTTAAGGCCCATCTGGATAATCTAGTTTAATCTCTGTATTTCAAGATCCTTAATATAATCCCATATATAAAAACCTATTTTCCAAATAAGGTAAAATTACAGGTACAGAGATTAGGGTCTGATATTTTTAGGTGTTCCTTATTCAGCTACTCCAGAGTAAAATTATCATTTACAAAATATTATTTATACCTGATAATCAAAATGGGTATTTTATATAAACAAGACACACAGTAAAAGAACAAGCTATGGGAACATGTCTACTTTCAGCAATAATAACCTCACGTAAGTTGCTGTACTATTTGCAATTTCACACCTATTAATTGATGAGTTATGACCAACCCAATAAAATAGGACAATATTAGCTGCTTCACAGATGAGAAAACTATACTGCAAAGAAGGTTGATCTGGATAGGTCCCCTAGAAGAGAAAAACAGCTCCAGGACACAACCTGGATTTGTATCTGGTGCCCTTCCCACATCATCCCTCAGATGCCAGCACATTATTAATAGGTTAATTCATCTCTGTTGACTCTAAAAGCAATTTATGTATGCAAGACCAGCAAAGACCAACAGACCAAAGCTGGGTGCTCAGCCAAGCATCCTCACTAACTGAGCGCTGCTGTGCTCCTGCTGACCCACTGGGCATACCTAGATTGGTTTCAAAGTCAAAGATATTTCCACACAGCTATTTACTAACAAAACTGATTTTGTCACTCATTCTTATTCCAACCTGACAAAAATAATAGAATTGCTTATTCCTCACACTGAGGAAAAAAGGGTATATTTATTTATTTTTTCTTTCTTTAAACCTAGTGCACAGAATTTTGTTTTAATTAATGTAATAAGCACCTATGAGCTCACCACCCCAGACAAGGACTATAGGTTATTTACCAGCAGCCACATCTAATCCGGTAGCTCAGGCCCCATGCAATCATCCAGCCATTCCCACCTGAGGTAAGTTGCACTTTGAATCATGTTCATTATTCTCTACCTTTTGTTTTTATATCATTCTATTGTCCTTATAAGGATTATAGAGTATTTTTTTTTCAACGTTTATTTATTTTTGAGACAGAGAGAGACAGAGCATGAACGGGGGAGGGGCAGAGAGAGAGGGAGACACAGAATCGGAAGCAGGCTTCAGGCTCTGAGCCATCAGCCCAGAGCCCGACGCGGGGCTCGAACTCACGGACCGCGAGATCGTGACCTGGCTGAAGTCGGACGCTCAACCGACTGCGCCACCCAGGCGCCCCGGATTATAGAGTATTTTTATTTTAATTATTTAAAATTTTATATTCAGGACATAATCCCATAGCTAATCTTTTGGAATTTCTTCCCCCACTTAACATTATATTGCTAAGATTCATCCAGACTCTTGTGTAATTATAATGTTCCTGGAATGTTATTCATCCACTCTCTTACTGATGAGCATTTATGTTATTGATCAGTCTGCCCAGGATTCAGAAAAGAAAACTGCATTAGGTAAAAATGGCAAGGTGAAAGCTTAGCAGTGATCTTTTCCCTTTAGGACTATAAAATTCCTGAATGCAAAAATTAAATATCGGCACCTAAAATGGAATTGTTCTCTAATAGTTTGAGAGCTGCTTGGGACTCACAATATATATGTCCCCAAAGAAATGATTCTCTATGTGGTGGCTGATGCACAGAAGGCTGTTATATTCATAAGAAATCGAAAAAACACTACAGCGCCGAACCGGCCCATACACCAGCATTTCCAATAAAAATGCAGCCAGCGTGGCAGCCGCAACTCTTCGTATGGAGGTGGCCAGGAAGCAGGACAGGGCCCCCGTCCCTGAGACTCCCCAAGCTCTATCTTGAGGCAGCAACTCCGGGGCAGAGGAGAAAGAACGGACTGGCCTGAGGCTTCCGAGCCCAGAGAGGTGCCTGGCTGGAGATGGAGGCCAAGAACGGAAAGGGAGCTGTGTGGCTTGAGAGAAGTGACAAACACTGGAAGGGGTATGGGGTGGTCAGAAAGTGAATCATTTTCTCTGCATTTTTTAGCACTAGGTTAATGGGGAGCAACAGCAAGGTGGGGTTTGCAGGCTGCCCGCAGGGTGTCTCTGCCGGGCGACAGGCTTGGATTTCGTTTCTCCTCTCTACCTGTTCACTTCTTCTTTCATGGAGACGCCTTCCTGCGCTTAGAGTGGGGCACTGGAGAGAGAGCCCCTGGAAATGGTGGAGGGCTTTGAAAGGAGGTTTCCCCTCTCCCATGTTGCTGTGTCTGCGGTGGTGGGGAGCAGGAGAGCAGGACAAAGCCTCACACGCTGCACTGGGAGTGAAGGCTGTGCTTCTATTGGAAGTATGTAGGTCAGAGCCTGCCTACCAAAGGAAATCTATACATTTACCTGTTCCAAAAAAAGATGCTGTTATTTTTAGAGCTTTGAATGGGGTATGCAGGAATGTGTGAGTTACAACTAAACCTCTGCTAAGTTTACTGGCAGGAAGGCTGTTAAAAAATTTAGGTCAAGATAGTTCTATAGAATGTGCTGCATTTACAGTATTTTATTACGGTTTTTGCAACTGTATATATACTATTTAAGTATCATTAACTATAGTTTAACTATATAGCCATACAATGTAACTACTGAACTATAATTTAACCATGATTTCAAAAAAAAATATATATATATATAATTATGTATTATTCATAAAAAGTTACTGGGAACCTGTTTTTGCCAAGGACTATGCCAGAAGCTAGGATACAACTGTGGAAAAGACAATCCCTGATAAAGGGTGATGTTTATGATCAGCCTATATCCACTGGGCCCCCCAGGCCTACTGCTGGTCAGGAATGCAGTCCCACTCCTACTCTCTCGGCAATTGACATGCAATCCCATAGACTTTCACCTACAAATGGGCTACTGACTTGTAACAGATTCAGTGGGTCAAGAACCGGTATTTAGAATACTGAGGTCAAAATCTGGTATTCATAATCTACAATTAGTAAATTACTTAGAGTTGAAAATGAGGCATCGTCTCAGGAAGCATGCCTGCTACTCAAGTTCTGACAATGCTGGATCTTCCTGACAACCACTGGTACACTGAGGGGGGGGGGGGGTTCTGTGGTTCTCTGGACAACACTGAGCTGTGGGTTGGTCACCCACATGGTTAACCAATGTTAAATTGGTTATAAATTTCAATTGCTGTTATGCTTAAGTTTAAATTTTAAACTGGTGTTAATTTAGCCTCATCAGCACCAGCTTAGCTTATTGTGAGCTATCTGGTTAAGTTCACATTATATTTTAATGCACTGATGCATCAATGGTATATCTGGCAATTATTTTCCAATAACTAGAAATTACAACAGTTATGCATTGTGGGTTATATATGAATCAGCCAGAAGATTCATATTAAAGCATATAGATGCCTAATTCCTCCTCACCCCTTAATCAGTTTTTTTTTTTCAAACACTTATTGCCATGGACTAAATGTGCCATCTATACCTTCAAAACATCTGGATTAATGCATCAAAAAAACATTGCAAAGGTAGCTTATTATTTTCAGCAAAGGATCGATTTTTCTAAAAGTTAGGGGTCTGGACATTGACATGGTGTGGCCTCCTTAGACTCTCAAGAAGGCAGCATCTCATCCATCATCCCCTCTGTGCTGTGCCCCTGTCATCCTGCTAACAGGCTGCAGGGGACAAAGAACAGCCTTGCAAGACTGCTGGTCAACAAACAGGAGCAAAAAGGCCAGTCTAACCAGGGCGCAAAATCTTCTAATGACCATGTTCACTAAAAAGGTAGGTAACAATCCTTTCGAAAAGCTCACCTAGGTTTTTTAATATTCAGCCACATCTGCCTTACTGTTCCTTATCATTATGATAGGCTCAGAGGGCAACAAGTTGAGGAACAGAGACTGAGGGTGGTAGGCATTTTTGAAAGATAAAGAATTAGGATTTCTGGCCAATGGCACTGCCACCTGGAGTGCTGTGGACTCATTCTTTTAGTATATATAAAACTCATAAAGGAAAAAAAATGCTCACTGCCACTCTTATTTTCCTACATTGCTTTAAAGATAGTGTATAGGCAGTTAGCTCACTCTTAATTGGACAAGGTTGTCCTTGGTAGATGTCTTTCAGACTACATTGTAATTTACAGACAGAGCCATTATGTCTTTCTTTCGCCTACTAGCCTTGTCAAAAGGAGGCAGCAACCATATGATCAAGGTCATCTGCAGTCCCTTAAAGAACCACCCTGGGTCCAAGAACCAGATACATCATCTTCAGCACTTTTTTCACCTCACGTACCATGCTTGCATAAGTGCAATTTAATGAGATCGAAGTCCTAACACTCACTGTCTTCTACTAAGTTATTCACTGTGTAAGCCTTAAACCACCTCCTACTTGAACTGATGAGCAAGGTTTCCCCAAGATGCCACTGAAAATTTATTTTTCTATCTTTGGACAATCCTTTGGACAACCCATCTCCTCCTTAATAGGTGGTTCTGTCGTTGAATTCGGAATTAAGAGATCTGAACAAAGTGGTGGGTACAACTAGAGTACGGTGCAAGGCAATTCAGATTTGTTATAGTATGTTCATAATATGTAACAGAATCTGATCCTCTTATTAACATGCACTATGAAAAGCTTAGTTACTAGATTAGAAACAAATACTTTGAAAACACACAGACCCTCCCACCCCTGACCAAGAAGACATCACTTTTTGAAGATGATGCCAGTGATGATGCAAATGAGCACCTCAAACACCTCAAGACATATATCTCCAGTTCTTAACTTACTTTAAAATCATTCAAAATTGCATTTGAGGCCAGGCTACACTGTGTTTGGAGTGAAGGGAGGGTAGAAAACTCTTAGCTGGCTGGGTAGAAGGAATGTGCACAAATATGGGCTTCAGAGGGGCATACATGGAAGATGAGAACATTAAGTACTCAGGTTGCTACTAAGCTAGGAAGAGGCATTTGGAGAGTGCCAGAAACTGGGAATATAATCCTAATATGATGAGTGAACTCATTTCTTCCTTATCCTTGATAACCTCTGTGTGTCACGTGTTTACCCCATTTACCTCTGAAGATAGTAGTCACACCACACGATACAAGACAATCCATCACATGAAATTAGTTAACTAATTAGCTATACTGCTCAGTGATTAACAGACTGTCCACCAGATCTGGGCTTAGGTGTTGGTCTGCCATTCACATACCAACCACAGGATCTTGGTAGGCACAATGACAAGAGTGTGGCCTCTGAGACCAATCTATCTGCACTCAAATCCCAACTGAAATATTTTGAAAGCTGTAATTTAACCTCTTTTATTCTAGTTGACTTCCCCATGCCTCAGTTTCCTCTGTTAAACAGGGATAACAGTGCCTACCTCTTTGGGTTGTTGGTCAGAAAATGAGATAAGGTTAATACATGTAAAGTACTTAGCATACCATGTGACACATGACAGTGAATGTTAGCTGCTACTGCTATCATCACTATCATCATAATCATTATCATCCTGATGTGTTGCTTTGCTTCTCTCAGATACACTTTCCTGTTACAGTTATGGGATAGTAACAACACCTATTTCACAACACTGTGAGAGATAAATGAGGTAATGCATAAAAGATAATTACCATGGTGCTTTGTTAGTTAACAGTAATAGTAACAGTAGTAATAATAATAAAATAATTTGTCTAGGCATTTCCCCATTGTGGGTTCTATTCAGAAACCTTTATGTCCTTGTGACTATTTAGCATCTTTGAGAAATCTAGTTTCTAAGTCAAAATATGACTTAAATTTTTTTCTGATTTATTCCATAGACTCATCCTGTCCATTTATAATCTCATCAGGAGTGTGAGAGTGCTCGTTCAGTTTTGCCAGGAGTAGGAATGATCCTTTTGAAAAATTTTCCCTGAATGATTATAAGTGTTGTGGAAGCTCTGAAAATCAGCTGTCTGGGAACACCACCACCACCACCGTGACCAACAAAAATCAAACCGGAAGTTTAGCCCCCAACAATATAGGAAGCAGATTCATGGAACAGATGCACTTGTTATGAAAACAGTAAATCATGTGTACTGATAAATGAATGAGACTTGATAAGGACATCATATCCTACTGTGTGAGAAGGTGGTGCTGTAATGTGAAAAATACAATCTCATGAAGTACGTTGTGTCCTCAAAAGGACAAGGGGATCAATAAAAAACACAGTTCGCATACTCCCAGCAAAAAACCGGGTGTTAGCACTTCTGAAGGATTTGGTTGTTTCATGAGATGAAAAATGTCTACTTCGAGGCCTTAAAATATTGATGCCCTAAAGAGTTCTTCCCTACTGCCACACAGCATCCGTCTTAGAACAGATCATGGTGAGAGGCTCCAGAGGCCAAGGGAATAAGTTAAGGGGATGCTGCTTCTCACTGTGCAGGAAATAATTCTTCTTAGGAGGCCATATATCAGTCCAGAAAAAGCTGACAAGCTTTTTAAAAAATACAACAGAAACAAACTAAAAGCGATTCATTCCTGTCATCTTCTTTACATCTTGAACTCAAATTAAAAAAAAAATTGCCAATAAAAATATACAAGTCTGTGTGTCTTATAGTAACTAGGTATCCATATCTGCATGTGTATAAATTCCAGTGTAATCCCCAGAGATCTCCTATGACATAAGTAATGGTAACATGTTTGCCTCTGGAGAGTGAAACCTGGTGCTGGGGTACCAGGGTAAGAGATGTGGTTATATTTTTTCCATTATGTACTGTTTGAGCTTTAAAAAAATTATGCATGTTTTAATTGTTTTTTAAAAATTCATGATAACTATGTAAATAAATAGATATAAAATGTATTGGGACATTTGGTGACATCTGTACACATTTTTTTGTAGTCACAATTGGGGGAGGGCTCATCACTGGTAGTTAGCAGATGGAGACCAAGTCTGCTGTTAAACAGCCTACAATGCAGAGGACAGCCCCCTAAAACCAAGAATATCCAGCTCAAAAGGTCAACAGTGCTGCTGTTGAGAAAACTCTAAATGATGGACCCTTACATACAGAACATAAACACTCAGAGTATGAATTATATAAACAACTACTACAGTGGACTCTTGGCTCCTTAACACTCCAGACAGAGTATATCATCCGAAGAGACAGGACATGGAGTTGATCTACAGACCCAACACCTCCCACTCTCAAGCAGTTTCCTGCCTGCTTGGGGAGAAGCAGTTTTCATCAGTGGCTCTTGGCAGGGGAAGCAGTAACAGCAAGATCTGGACCCTTCCTGTTGCGTCAAGCACCTTGGAGAGATGACCATAAGGTCCTCTCTTCATGGGCCTGTGTGGGTGGGAGAGGGCAATCAGGAGCTGCATTGTTCCAATTATTCTTGTTTAAACAAGTCTGGTTAAAAGCCATTCACACACTACATCTCAAATACAGAACTAGCAGCTGTATTCAAACTTTGTATTATAATCCGGTCGCACCATCCAATTGGTTATTTGAGACCACAGGCTTCAATTAATTTAGGGGACAGTATGGTGATCAAAGGAGAAAAGTTTCTTACAAATCAGCATTTGTTTAGAGGGTCTTGTGTCCTTCCAAAGATTCCTTGTCAAGGCAACACACAAAACTTCAAATAATGAAGTACTTCATGGCTTTTGCACTGATGACAACATAAAGGAAGAATGACTCTTGCCTCCTTGAACCATATCATCTATTTAGCTTAATTTCAACTTGTTCTGATATTATGCTTTCCTTTTTTTAGTCAGTGATATTTTTATCCGTGTTTAATTTTGCATTATACTGTATTATAACAAAATCATAAAATGTTTGAGCTAAAAGGGATCTTAAAAATCACCTAACAAAATCCTCACATTTTATAGATAATAAAAATAGCTACTCAGATACACATTTCTCTGTAGTCGGTATTGTTCTAAGTGATTTCCTTCTATTAATTCCTTTAATCCTCAAAACCATCTGATGATGTAGACATCACTACAGTCACTCCCATTTTACTGATGAGGAAATGGAGACACAGAGAGATTAAGTATGCCACATGTTCTGGCAGAAAGAATTCTAAGATGACCTTCAATTAATCATGCCCTTGTATAAACCTCTCTGACAGAATGCAGGCAGAAACTGTGACTTGCTTCTAGTCCACGGTATGTGACAATGGAGATGGGAGGAAAGTCATTCTCATGGTTATGTTATGTTATGTTATGTTATGTTATGTTATGTTATGTTATGTAAGACTATCCTGGTAGACTGGAGAGAGAGTAGACTGGAGAGAGATTCTCCCACTGGCCTTGAAGAAGCAAGCTGCCATGTTGTGAGAGGAACTACAAGGAAACCACAAGGCAAGGAACTATGGGGGGGGGGCTCTACTACCAGAGAGCAGCCCCTGGCTCACAGCAAGAAAGTGAGGACATCTTTCCTACCACCATAAGGAACTGAGTTCTGCCAACTATCACATGGAATTGAAAGAAGATCCCAAGCTCCAGAAAGGAATACAGTCTGAGCCAACACCCAGACTCCAGCCTTGTGAAACCATGATCAGAGCTAAGCGTGCCTGGATTCCTGCCCCACACAAACTGTGAGGTAACAGATATATGTAGTTTGAAGGCACTAAGTTTGTGGGAATTTGTTATGCAGCCATGGAAAAATGATAGACATGTCCAGGGTCACAAAGCAAATAAAAGCAAGAGCAGAATTCAAACTCTGATGGTCAGGCTCTGCTATCCATCCCCACAAACATAACCACAAACAACAGATCATTAATAGTGACATCTCTGGGGCAGAGAGAGGTGAATTATTTTACTTACCCTATGTAATCTCCCTTCCTTGCACTTTTTACACTCTGACATATTACACACTCATGAATGCATGCACACACACACACACACACACACACACACACATATTTACTGTATATCTCTGACCAGCATATAAGATCTGTATGGGCAAGGATTTCCAACAATTTTGTTCACTGTTATGGTCCCAATCACCTAGAACAATGCCTGGTACCAAGTATATGGTAAAATTATTTTTTTTTTAATTTTATTATTTTTAAAAATGTTTATTTATTTTGAGAGAGAGAGAGTGTGTGTGTGAAAGTGAGCAGGGGAGGAGTAGAGAAAGAGACAGAGTCCCAAGCAGGCTCTGTGCTGTCAGCACAGAGCCCAACACAGGGCTTGAACTCATGAACCGTGAGATCATGGCCTGAGCTGAAATGAAGAGTTGGATGCTTAACTGACTGAGCCACCCAGATGCCCCACCCAATGTGGGGCCCGAACTCACAACCCTGAGATCGAGTTGCATGCTCCACTGACTGAGCCAGCCAGGCACCCCTGGTAAAATTATTTGTTGAATGCCATGAATGAATGTAATCATGGAGAAGCTGTGGCTTGGAGACTTGCTCAAAAGTCCTCATTAGTTAGTGGCAAAGCCAGACGTGCTGGTTATATTACTAATCTTAATTCTTCACCCCTTCCTAGAACTGCACCCTCTGCCATATGACCTTGCACTTCTTTTATGGCGCTTTGACTTGTTTCGCCAAGGAATGGGGTGGGACGAAAGGGGTGGTTGCAAACTTAGGAGGTAGCACATGTTTCCATTCACCCTTCTTGCTCTTCTGTCATTGCCAGAGAAAAGCATGCCCTGATTAGCCCACTGGTCCAAGGAGAGTGATAAATATGTAGAGCAAATGTGGACTCAACCTATAGATGATGAGCTGTGCATGTATCAGCCAGCCCCAACTAACCCATGAGTATTTGAAAGAATAAACAATTGTTGTAAGCTGCTGAATTTTGAGGTGGTTTGCTATATAGCATTAAGATGGAATAGGAAGAGTTCTTTGCAGTCCTGGTCCACCTGAGGTCTTATTAACATGGAATTTCACAGCAGTGATGTTCGGGGGAAGAAATCCCTAAAGTAGTGGAGAAAGATATAATTAGCGCCTTAATAGTCCTTTTGTTGACTATAGGATGCTTCGTAACTATTATGCTAAAAGCAGTTTTTAGGACAGAACATACCAAAGATCATAATTCTGCTAAAATAACAAAACTAACACATAAATGCACTCCTGAAATTAAGGCATTACAAAAAATTATACAAGATTAAAGGGAGAATGGAGGTGTGAATTGGAGCCAGAAGTTCAATAGCTAAGAAAGCCCAGGTCAATATAGAGCTGACAATGGTTAATCATCTACTTTCAAGATCTGAAAAGACTAAAAAGGGTTTGAATTTTTGTAGCCTGCAGTCTCTGACTATACTTTAAAATACAGTATTATTGTCCATAATTCAGTCAAAATTGAAAATAGATCAAAGCCAGGTCTATTTGGTGTAATTTTCCCTGGGTAAGAGTATAGAAAGAGCGTCAAAGCTTAATATCAGTGACATGAAAGAGGAAGTTCCATGAAGCTATTAGTTGGATGGAGCTGTCCATTCACAGAGTTGAGCCAGCCCCCTGGGACTGATGCAGAAAATGTGGGTAGAAGTAGGCTTAGCACAGAGGCTGCTCCCTCTATGCTAATAAGAACAGCAGAGTTATTCTCACCTATTGGGGCTACCATATGCCAGGCTCCTTCTACTAGAAACTCTTTTTATATACAGTATCTACAGTGATCATAATGATCCTAACAAGTTAGGTACTCTTGTGTTCATGATATGGACAAGGCTCACAAAGGGAAGTTTATTGCAGAAGACAAACAGCTAGTAAATGGGAGGATGAGAGAGAGTTCTGACCACCAAGGCCAAGGTTCTTTCTGCAACATCATGGTGCTTCGTGGGTTTCTGAACAAAGACAGTTTCCTTTCCTTTCTGTTTCTTCTGGTTTCTTTTGTAATGAGGATTTCAAATTTATCCAGTCTGTATCTATTCATCAAAATGTCATGAACTATATAGTAGATTTACTCAGAAATACCACTGTCCCCATTGCCACTGTATAGGAAACACTGTCATATTTACTTGTTTACTCTTTGTCAGCAAAACCTCTGGCTGAGACAAAGCCAATCTAATTTGGTTTCATCCAAGCCCTGGGATTAGATGAAGTTGGTTAGCAGCACCGTTCTTTAGTTATGGAAATAATTTGCAAAGCTATCTAGCTTTTGCACACTGGTGGCCCTGTAATTCAAAATGCTCTGTTATCTCTGTGTACAGATTCACCTACTCACGGAACAAGAGTAATAATAGAATACACTAGTTTGGCTCTTCTAACAGAGCTCTTTGAAGGCAGAGCCTTTCCAGAAGCGCTGACACTCATCTATCATAACACATTGCCCATGTGCCCTGCTTATGTCAAGCAGAAACATGTATTCAAGCAGCTGAAGTGATCAATAATAGCAATACACAGACCAACTGTCCAGCATTGGAGGAAGCATCACCAAGCATATAGCCTACTGCTGAGCGGAAAGTTTACATGAAAGCTGGCCAGGTAGTTAATTTCTCATTTTAAAAGGGCTCTTCTCAGGGCTACTGGGGTGGCTCAGTCAGTTAAGCATCCGACTTTGGCTCAGGTCATGATCTCTCAGTTCATGAGTTCAAGCCCCATATCGGGCTCTGTGCCCCCAGCTCAGAGTCTGGAGCCTGCTTTGGATTCTGTGTCTCCCTCTCTCTCTGACCCTCCCCTGCTCACACATGCTCTCTCTTTCTCAAAAATAAATATTAAAAAAATTAAAAGGGCACTTCTCTCTACAAACTTTAACTTTCAACTGAAAAAATTGTTATTAAAATATCATATGCAAATAGCAAAACAATAATTAAAAGTGTGTGCATATGTATACATATGTACACACACACACACACACACACACACACACACACACACACACATATATATGCAGTATATAAGAGTATTGATAACAAGTGAGTCTGTTAGTATAGCCCCAGTCCTGAACTCTTTAGGAAAAACACCATCTACAAATGCTCTGTGCACTACCTGGACATCATATCATGTCCATTTGTTCAGCCATTCTCTCTTCCTTCCACTAATGGACACTTAGGCCTATTTTGTACTTTCCTTTTTCCTTTTACATATCTTGAAAATCTTTCCATATTGGAGAAAACAGTGGGGTATAAAGTCTTAGGTCAGTCTCTTTTGAAAAGTAGAATATATCACACTCAGAACTATTAACTTCAGAGCAAACAGACCTGAGTCCTTAAACCACTTTTTCTCATTACAAATGGATTCCAGCAGATAAAGTGAAGAAAGGAAACATCACTGGGGACCTAAGAACAGACAAACAAGAGTCCCATCGGGATTCAGACTGCCTTCTTCTTTGATATAGGGATTGTGTTTCTGATTTCCTTTTCCTCTTTTTCTTAACAGGAACAATAGGCATATTGACGTTTGTGGGAGGCTTTAACAAAGGTCCCTTATAGGTCACTTTCTGTGCCTCTACAGTACTGGTGCATGTGAAGTTAGTACAGCCAATGCTTTGTTTAGTTTTGTTTGAAAGTTTGGCAGATAGAAAAAAAAAAGCCATTTGCGCACCCCCCCCCATTCCACCTATAGAATCTAGTTTCTAAAAACCTTAAAACTTGCCATAAATGATGAATGTAACGGGCATCTAGCATACATAGTAACATAGGATGTACCGCAGCAGGGCCCAAGATAAACGATTTGTTATTCAGGTTTCAAACTCACCCTGCAATTCTGCTTCTGACCTGGATTGCAAATCTCTCTGCAAGTACTTACTGAAGATCTGATAGGACAGGGGACTCGGTTAGGTGGGCTGGGAGGAACAATAAAAATGCACAACACTTCAACAGAGGGTGACAGTCCAGGTGGGGTCATGTGGCACATGTTAAACAATTAGAGTATAATCTATGAGGAATAAAATACATGTAAATATCCATCTAGGTGACTGTACCACCTATGATAATGGCTTGATGGACTTTCAGCAATGCTTGAGAGCATGTTGGAATAGTCTGCCTTAAAAACGAGTGATACACAAAATTCAGTACTAGAGGCCTGAAGGGCTGCCAGGAATCATGGTAAAATGAGAGGCATGTGTAAAAAAATGACTGGTAGAAACATGCTAGAGTATTATGCTTTTGCCAGCAGAGAAAACACATCAGGTGTCAAATAACTGCCAAACTATAGTTCACACGAACAGAAGCTCTAACCTTTAGGCATGGTTCTGCAGGTGGAGATTTGGCTAGAGGGCTGCTTTTTCCACAGGCGGCTCCCTGTGGCTCCACCCAGGATCCTCCAGTGTGATACTAGTAGGGGTCTATTTATTTAATGATGGTTAGGATAGGCATTGCTCAATTTAGGTCAGTAATCTATTTCTGAAAAGCCAAAGTTCTGCATGAAAATGCTAATTGGGAGCCTATTTCTCAGTACATATGTACTTACTTAATTTATTAAAAATTTTTTTCAACGTTTATATTTGAGAGAAAGAGGCAGAGTGTGAGTGGGAAAGGGGCAGAGAAGGAGACACAGAATCAGAGGCAGGCTGCAGGCTCTGAGCTGTCAGCACAGAGCCCAACGTGGGGCTTGAACCCACGGGCTGCGAGACCATGACCTGAGCTGAAGTTGGACACTCAACTGACTGAGCCACCTAGGTGCCCCAATTTATTTATTTGTTTAAACTGAAGTACAGTTGACACATGATGTCACATTAGTTTCAGGTGTATAATATAATGATTTCACAAAGCGATACATTTTGCTATGCTTACCTCAAGCGTAGCATCTGTCACCATGCAATGCTAGTGCAATACCACTGACTATATTTCCAGTTACTTAAAAATTTTTTAAGTTTATTTACTTATTTTGAGAGAGAAAGAGAGTGAGCACAAGTGGGGGAGGGGCACAGAGAAGGAGAGACAGAATCTCAAGCAGGTTCCACACCACCAACACAGAGCCTGATGCGGGGCTCGAACTCACCAACCATGAGATCATGACCTGAGCCAAGATCAAGAGTTGGACATTTGACCAACCGTGCCACCCAGGTGCCCCTATTTCCAATTACTTTAAATGGGAGAAATTTTTATATGCTACATGTCAACCCAAACCCCCCACCAATTTCTTAAAATGTACTTAAAACACAGTAATCTGCTAATATATGTAACCAACTTTTATTTTAGGATACTTCATGTAAAAGCAAGCAAATGTTTTACAGGATATTCATATGTATTTTTGTATGTAAACACAGAACTGAATCTTACCTACACATTCCATGAAATAAGGTATACAAAATCTGGCTGGAAAAAAATAAATAAATAAAACTGTCCACTGGGAAGAGAAATGCTGCTGGGTGTATCTGCAATTATTGTGAGCAATACTGGGTGCAGATGGCATATAGGATAAGTGAGTAAGGAGGAATTAGTAAAGGAAGAGCTTCCTGAGGCTGCAGACCCCATAGCAGCAAGGAATGTACATAACATGGATAAGGGAGTGAAAAAAGCAGGGAGTGCCTTGAGGAAGGAGTGATGGCCTGGAGAGAAAAAAGAGATAAAGAA
This sequence comes from Herpailurus yagouaroundi, assembly GCF_014898765.1. Lineage (NCBI taxonomy): Eukaryota > Metazoa > Chordata > Mammalia > Carnivora > Felidae > Herpailurus > Herpailurus yagouaroundi. The sequence continues at coordinate 66,325,811 of NW_024412391.1, forward strand.
TGAGCTTGGTAAATAGGAGGCCTTGGTGAGGAGTAACACCAGATTTGATAAAAACAATGGGCGAGTGAGTTTGAGTAAGATGAGAAGAGATCAAGGTGCTGGGACTTCACCTAATGTAGGAAGACAACAAGCAAGAGCACAAATAGACTGAGGCAAAGTCAAATGACTCAGGACACAGAACATTCTTTGTTGGGTGAAAACAGCATGCTAGGAGGGAAATACACTAAGTATATAAATAAAGATTAGTGACAGTGAATAGGACTTCAAAAACTTAGTTTCAAGGATTATGAGTTTAAATATGAATAAGAAACAAACTGAAGACTTTGAGAACTGAAAGGAGCTATCACAGTTGCCCCAGTCAACAGTGAATCATTATACATGGTTGACTTATACAGCTGGGCAAGTGGGAACTCAGGAACTAGCACCTGAGCCAGGCTGTCCCCTCACACATTCCAGGGCACACACCACAGCGGAATTTAACATTTACATCTCAAATCAAATGTCTGTGTTTGTAACCATAAAAACAACTAACCTTCATTAGTAGTAACTTAGCTTAATTAAGACAATTAACCTAAGGTAAGTTTGTCTAAAATATTAGTTTCTTTTATGCTTAAAAATCCATACACTTGGTTAGTATAACTGCCACTAATATATCACTTTTAGTCTGATGACAACATATGGTCTTCTAATAAAGAGGAGGAAAACAAAATTTTCATCATTGTATGCAATGGCATATTTAACGCTAAAGAGTTGGTTAACATTTATAAAAAATCTTGGAAGGGGGCACTTGTGTGGCTCAGTGTGGTTAAGCATCTGACTCTTGATCCCAGCTCAGGCCTTGATCTCACGGTTGTGAGTTCAAGACCTACAATGGTCTCCACGCTGGGTGTGGAGCCTACTTAAAATATAAAAAGTAAAAAAAAAAAATTAAAAATCTTGGAAAAAGGACATGGGCTAAAACATCATCTAAACATGATCTTATGTTTTGACTCCAAAAAAAAAAAAAGAAATTCATAAAGTAATCTCTATTTCTGTTCCAGATTACCTTTGTGTTTCAGTTTTCCCATGTGTATGGTGAAGTGTTAAATTACGAAAGGGAAAATCCCTGAAATAGAAACTAATCTGAGGAAGAAAGGAGCGTCAAATGGTGGACAGCATCACATAAACAAAACAAAGGAAGTTTGTTTTGCAGTTAAATTATGTTCTCTGCTTCCCTAAGCCCAACTGTCCTCATACCAGGGTAATGAGTATTATAACTTGGGTCACCTCATGTGTGACTTCAAAAATCAGTGTTGGATTCTAATAAAGTTTAGTGATAGAGCCAGCAGGAAGACAAGAAATGTCATTTAGTGTGATGTCTTAAGGTTCTAATATCTTGACAACTAACAAAAATGTCATCTGCTTAAACACCAGAAGAGTTTATGTGTGATACTCTCAGCACATCTGTAACTATACAAGAAAATAAAATTAGGTCACCTACTTTTCAGTCCAATTTTCCAATTTTGAATAGTTATTTCACTAGTCACACAGATTTATGCAGGGCTGAACACACTCTAGCATTCTCTACTTTGCAGTGCTAACCCTCTTTAGATTGAGTCTTAATTATATGTTACCTCAAATTAACTTTGTTATATAAAGTTTGTGATTATTATAGTCAGACACGAAGATTCTCCTAACTCAGAACCACCTTTTCTTACCTCAAGGCAAATCAAGGAGAGGAAACAGGAATGAAAACACAAGGATAATGAGACTGTGTTCTAGATAAAGATCTTTCCTTAAAAACATTGGTACATTGATAGGATAAGAAAATAGGTTTCAACCAGGCTGGAGTTATTTATGAAGAACAGAAGCTCAGAGTAGGCCACAGTAACATTTTAAAAGAAAAAGAAAAAAGGTCTCCTGTGGAAAATAACCTAGCAGTTTCCTTTGATGATTTCTACAATGTCGTTCTTTAAACTTGACTCAGTTTCTGGGCTTATAAAATTTTGAGAGGCATAGGTAAAATAAAATACAAAGAAGTTTTAATAAATGGTGGAAGCCAGTAGATGTAAGCAAAGAATAATTCGCTGTCAGAAAGCAAGACTCGAAGTAGAAAGGGTGAAAAATCGATTCGTTCAACAATAGCTGATGTGTAGGCATCTAACTACCCATAGAACAAATCAGGAGTTCTGCTAAGACCTCCCTGAGGGAGGCACTGGACAGAAACCCAGGAAGAGGAAATAAAAGGAGTAAAGGAAGAAGGGAATTTGGGTTTTGTTGACTTTAAATCTGAGCGTGTGTTTGGAAACTTCTGGGGTTGTGAAGACTTGATGTCTCTCCTACTGGCTTTGATATATCAAGTTGAGAAGTAAGAATTTAACACCGTTGGGGAGTTCGAGGCACATGTTGGGCTCTGTGCTGACAGCTCAGAGCCTGGGGCCTGCTTCAGATTCTGTGTATCCCTCTCTCTCTGCCCCTCCCCTGCTTGCACTGTCTCTCTCTCTCTCTCTCTCTAAAATAAATAAACATTAAAAAAATAATAAAAAAAGAAAGAAGTAAGAATTTAACCAATTCATGTCCATGTAATCGCTGCTATTTGGCAATGAAGGAAGAAGGTAAATTCAGAAGCATGGGTGCCCTGAGTGACTGGCCAGGGCATGTAGTAACCACGAAATCCCAGGAAAGCCCTGCTCAGAAATGCTCTGTTGTCTGACATGTATTACTTACTGTCACACCCTCTCAGTGAGTTGTATGTTTTTCTTTCACTTACACACCACCCATTTACTTGTATGTATGTGTGTGTGACACACAAATACATGCACATATGTGACTCTATATTCATTCTTGAAAAATATTTATTACATACCTAGCAGCATGCTGAATGCTGGGGGTGGGGGGCATGAAGAAACAGTCACAACTTCCAGCCAAGATCAAGTAAGAAAGACCAAACTTACCCTCCTGGCTGTAACAACTACAACACCAATGAAAACATGAAATAATGTAATAATGATTCTCAACTATTTAAATATCAGGCAATGACAGAGAGTGATTCCTGAGAGATGGGAAATACAATGAAATCTATTATTGATCCAATTTATTGCCTGGAGAAAATTTTGGGTCACGATGAAAAGAGGGGGAAAAAACAACAGAGCAAACTTCAGTTAAGTACTGATCAATACAGGGGCACCTGAATGACTCTGTCAGTTGAGTGTATGATTTCAGCTCAGGTCATGATCTCACAGATTGGGAGTTCGAGCCCCGTGTTGGTCTCTGTGCTGACAGCTCAGAGCCTGGAGCCTGCTTCAGATTCCATGTCTCCCTCTCTCTCCTGCCCCTAACACACTTGCATTCTGTCAATCTCTCAATCTCTCAATCTCTCTCTCTCTCTCTCTCTCTCTCTCTCTCTCTCTCTCTGCCCCTAACACTTGCATTCTGTCAATCTCTCTCTCTCAAAAATAAACATTAAAAAAATTTTAAGTACTGATAAATACATAAAATTAAGGAAAATACTCAATGCTAGAGAAAGAATCACCCAAACAATTGGAGGAAACAATGCCCAGAACTCATGCAAAGTTGAGAAAAGGAAATATTTCTGATAGCCAGAAGGAAAACCTCAAAATTCACAAGGCATGTTTACAGTACTAAGAATGACCTTGCTTCAGTATTGGAGAAAAACTCACCATAGGCTAAATGTAGCTTGAGTCCTGCTATCAAAACTTAAAAGCAAGATCTGAAATGATGAAACTATTTCAAGTAATTTGACCATGTCATAGAACAAGCTGAAGAATGTTTTGGAATATAAAAACATACAAGATCTGGCAAGAAAAAATTCACAATGTATGGCATTGAGTAAAACATTACCAGGCACACAAAGGAGGAGGAAGATATAACTATAATGAGATGAAAAAAACAATTAAAAAAAACCCCAAACTGACCCAGAAATAACAAATACTGCAGAATTTGTAGAAAAGGAAATTATTACATAGGCATTCCATATGTCAAAAAGCTAGATGAAAGACTGCACATATTAAGTAAAGACAGGGAAGAGATAAAAAACCAAACTTCTAGAGATAAAATCTACAACATGTGAGATGATAAACGCACTGGATGAGATTAATGACTGATTAGACAGTGAAGAAGAAAAGATGAGTAAACTTGAAGACATAGCAACAGAAATGCTCTGAATTAAAACACGGAGACAATGGGGCGCCTGGGTGGCGCAGTCGGTTAAGCGTCCGACTTCAGCCAGGTCACGATCTCGCGCTCCGTGAGTTCGAGCCCCGCGTCGGGCTCTGGGCTGATGGCTCAGAGCCTGGAGCCTGTTTCCGATTCTGTGTCTCCCTCTCTCTCTGCCCCTCCCCCATTCATGCTCTGTCTCTCTCTGTCCCAAAAATAAATAAACGTTGAAAAAAAAAATTAAAAAAAAAAAACAAACACGGAGACAAAAGAGAAAAGGAAAAAGATTATCAGTGAATCATGCGACACTCAGTGAATCAAGTGGCCAACTAAACATGTAATTGCAATCTCCAAAGGAGAGGAATGAGGGGGGAGGCAGAATAAAATATGTTTAAAACAAATTTTCCTAATTTGATGAAAATTACAAACTAACATGTAAGAAATTAAATAAACTCTAAGCAGAAAAGCATGATGAAAGCACACCAAAATACCACATAATCAAATTATTTGAAACGAGAGGTGAGAAATCTTAAAAGCAACACAGATAAAGATAATAATATGTATATCATTTTGTCCAAGATGATACAAGATGGTATGATCATCTTAATAGATGACAAAAAAATATTTGACAAGATCCAACATCCACTCTTAATAACAATTTTCCACAAGCTAGGAATAAAAAAGAACTTCCTGAACCTGATAAAGAATGTCTGTTAAACATCACTCCTCATCAGGGAAATACAAATAAAAACCAAACTGAGATACCACCTCATGCCAGTCAGAGTGGCTAAAATGAACAAATCAGGAGACTACAGATGCTGGAGAGGATGTGGAGAAACAGGAACTCTCTCGCACTGTTGGTGGGAATGCAAACTGGTGCAGCCACTCTGGAAAACCTTTGTGGAGGTTCCTCAAAAAATTAAAAATAGATCTACCCTATGACCCAGCAATAGTACTGCTAGGAATTCACCCAAGGGATATAGGGATACAGGAAATGATGCATAAGGGCACTTGTACCTCAATGTTTACAGCCGCACTTTCAACAATAGCCAAATTATGGAAAGAGCCTAAATGTCCATCAACTGACAAATGGATAAAGAAGATGTGGTTTATATATCCAATGGAATACTACTTGGCAATGAGAAAGAATGAAATCTGGCCATTTGTAGCAACGTGGATGGAACTGGAGAGTGTTAAGTGAAATAAGTCAGGCAGAGAAAGACAGATACCATATGTTTTCACTCATATGTGGATCCTGAGAAACTTAACAGAAGACCAGGGGGGAGGGGATGGGGGGAAAAAAGAAGTTACAGAGAGGGAAGTAGGCAAACCATAAGAGACTCTTAAAAACTGAAAACAAACTGAGGTTTGATGGGGGGTGGGAGAGAGGGGAGAGGGGGAGTTGGGGGTTGAGGAGGGCACCTGTTGGGATGAGCACTGAGTATTGTATGCAAACCAATTTGACAATAAATTACATATAAAAAATAAATAAAAACATTTAAAAAAGAAATAAAAGAATGTCTGTTAAAAAAAATACAAAAACAAAAACCAAAAAACTTAAGCTAGTGTCATTCATAATGGTCAAAGACTAAATGCTTTCCCCCTAAGATCAAAAACAAGGATGTCCACTCTTGCCACTTTTACTCAATATTTTACTGGAGGTTCTAGCCCATGCAATTGGGTGAAAAAAAGAAATAAAAGGGCTACATGCTGGGAAGGAAAAAGAAAAACTATGTATTCACAAATAACATGATTATTTCCATTAAAAAAACCTATGGAATCTACCAAAAAGCTACTGGAATAAGTTGATTTTAACAAAGTTGCAAGATACAAGATCAAGATACAAAAATCAATTGTATTTTTGTATACTGGCAATAAACAATAGAAATTTTAAACAAAAACTTTAATTTACATTAGCATAAAAATATTAAATAGCTATAAATCTGCCAAAAGATACACAAGACCTGTACACTGAAAACTACAAAACATTGCTCAGAGAAACTGAAGACTTAAATAAATGGAGAGCTATACTATGCTTATGGATTAGGAGACTCAAGATTATTAAAATACCAATTATCTCCAAAATGATCCATAAATTAAACATAATCCCAAATACCCAGCAAGCTTTTTGTGGAAACTGACCAGCAGATTTTAAAATTCACATGGGAATGCAAAGGATCTAGACTAGCCAATCAACTTTTAAAAAGAAAGAAGTTGAAGCACTTACATAGCCAAACTATGACTCATTATAAAATTACAGTAATTAACACAATGTGGTATTGGCATCAAAATGGAAGAGTCCTAACCTAATACTTACACATACATGGTCAATTGATTTTCAATAAAGTTGCAAAGGCAATTCTGCAGATAGGAGAGTCTTTTTGCAAATGGTACTGAACAGCTGTAAAACTATATAAGGAACTTTGATCTATCTCTGGCACCACATTCAAAAATTAACTAACAACAGATCAGAGACCTAAATATAAAACCTAAAGCTATAACTTCTAGAAATCACAGAAGAAAATTTTTGTGACCAAGAAATAAGCCCAACATTTCTTTGGTCTTCAACAAAATTATGTACTACTGCTCTTCAAAAGAAACTATTAAGTGAACAAAAAGACAAGCCAGGAACTGGAAAAAAAAATCTCATAAATCATATATCTGATAAATTCTCTATATATCTAAGCATTTTTTTATATAGAATACACACCTAGTAAAATGTCTAAAATTAAAGATGTGGACATGGAACTTTCATATGCTGACGGTGGCAGTGTAAAATGCTACAACCTGGGAAAACGGATTGGCAGGTTTTTAAAAAGTTAAACACCCACCAGATGATCCAGCCTTTCCATTCTTAGGTATTTAGCCAAGGAAAAAGGAAATGCTGGCCATATAAGGACTTATTAATAGCAGCTTTGGTTTGTAATAACCAGACACACCAAAACTGGAAATAACCAAAATGTCAACAAGTGAATGGATAACCTAATTGTGGTATATCCACACAATGGGATATAGGTAATTCAGCAACAGAAAAAGAACGAACTACTGATACTACAGACAAACAACACAGATAAATATAAAAATAGTTAAGTTCCCTGACAAAAACAGAACCCCTCTCTTCAAAAAAGAGTCTATGCTCTATATTCCATTTATACAAAATTTAAGAAAATGCAAACGAATCTATTGTGACAGGAAGCAGATAAGTGTTTGTTTGGGAATGAAGGGGGTGGGGATACAGGGAAGGATAGGGAGATAACAAACAGGTGTGAAGAAACTTCTGCGGATGATGGGTATATTCACTGTCCTGATTGTGATGATGGTTTCATGGGTATATACACATGGCGACACTTAATCGTACACTTTAAATATCGCATGTCAATTATATTTCAAAAGCAACTTAAACTCTTTCAAAAGAGATATGGCCTCAAGAAGTGAAAATAAGGCATAAAATGAAATTTTGCACTCTTGTTCCAGGGTAGACTTTCTAAGAATTTAGTTAATTCAATATTTTCTCTTAAATATAAAATCATCATACATTCCAAAAATGTTATTTAAAACATCAGAGGTAATTAAGTATTCTGACAGTAACAAGGAAAAGGTAACTGAATTGCTTTTTCAAACTTCAAATTCTCCTTCACTCACTTTGATAGGCTCCAATCCCTTCAAGATTATGGTTTTAATGTTGTTTAGATAAAAACAAACAAACAAACAAACAAACTACTGCCCAATAGGCATTGGAGGATATAACGCAAACAAGGGAGGGAGGGACGAAGGAAGGAAAGAGAAAAATGAATAACAAACACACAAGAATGAATGCTGTTAAACGTAGTCTGAATTTAAGGAAGTTTCATTTTGGCTTTTATTCTAAACTTGAATCAAAAGCTGCAGTCCTTGTTCAGGTAGCCGTTTGTTCATTTTCCTTCACCTGCCTGTCTTTCTCTCACCCTTTATTACTCTGATTATCCATCCTGCCACACTACACTCACAATTTCAGGTGGCTAGCTGGCTTAACCTTGAGTCAGCTAAGTTGCGTGAAATGTCAAACAACAAATTCCCTAGTGGAGTTACTGCAGCGAAAGCAGACACCAACCACTATCCATGTTTTCTGGCCTTCTTGCTCCCCTGGCTCACATTCCCAGACCTTCTGCAAGGCTCTGGTGTGCCCAGAATGAGCAATGCTATTTCAGCAGTAGGACATTCAAAGAGGCAAAGGTCTTTTTTTGGGGGAGGCCACCGCCATTCCTACCTGAACTAACACATGGTGACCACAACAGGCTGCAAATATTACATGGAATATTTCAAAGGTTGTGTTTAAAGTGAAAAAAAAAATAAGGGTGTAAAATTGTATATTTTCATAAAAGGATTTCAACCATGAAAAATACTGACGGATTAAAATGAGGACATGTATAAAAAAGAAAATAAAGGAGATGTTAGGGTTCCCCCACCACTCCTGTTTTCACTGTCTTTAATGGTGTTATATTGTCTTATAAGGGAAAAAAAACAAATAGTTTATTGACAGCTGCTAGCTTGAAGGCTTTTTGATTCTATCCAGCTGAAATGAATCTGAGGCTTCTATTCATCTGGGAAAAAAAAGGAAAAATAACAAGTTTATTTTGCTCCTGTGGTGGGTGGCTGTAGCTGCCATGGATCTGTTTGACTGTCAATTACTGGTAACAGTTATCTGATTGTTACACATTTTATAAAAGCATCTAGCAGTGTTCTGTCTGGAAATGTATACTGTTTAGAAAAAAAACAAAACAAAACCGATCATAACTGTATCTCTTGTTCCATAGGATACAGACATCTGACCCTCGTTAATTTAGCAATATGGCCCATACCTGACTACAAGCACCGTGCTGTTGTAACTCCCAAGAAGGTCTGGTCAGAATACTGTCCCCAGGGAATAATGCTACTGTGGTAAATTATCTAAGACAGGAAACAAACTTTTGTTGGGTTTACTCTGTCTGAAGAGTGGCAGAACATTCCACTACAAAGTATGACACTTTCGTAGAATGACTTTTATGCTGAGCCACTTGAGAATCAGCAAATGCCAGCAGAGGCTCTCTCTGAACTCCCCTCATCTGCATAAAGACAAATCCTCTAAAAGGAAGTTAATTGTCATAAATTCCCTCCTTGAAAGGAAGCTTCATCAGCCATGAAAGACTGACTTTTACCATAGGACAGTAGAAGTAGACACCACACAGAGACCAACTTCATCACAAACTATCATACTTTCCACCTATTCTTTTAAGGGCCCATTTATCTTTCCTAAAAATAATTTATTCTCCTCTAAGAGGCCTACATCTCTCCTCTCCTTTCCCTATTAAGGACGTATTTAGGAATGAATCCTAAGCCACCCGGGAGAGTTAGGAATTTTTCCCTGGGTATCATCCATATATACATGGGGTATGGATGTTAATAAACTTGTTTCTTTTTGTCCTGTTAGTCTTTCATTACATGGGTTTCAGCTAAGAACTCAGAAGGGTAGAGGGAAAATTATTTCTCCTTCTCTACAATTCTAGCTCAGGAAAACAAATCATGGGCTAAATGATAACACTGACAAGTTCCAACAGGAGCTTCTGGGGAGAATCAGTAATCCTTGCATCAGAGTGGGACAGGAGAGCACATGCATCCTTGTTAAGGGGGAGTATTAAATGGACCAACATTTTTGGAGATGATTTGTCAAAATTTATAAAAAGGTTCAAGATGCACCTAGCAGTCTTCAGGGAATCATTTCTGCAGAGATAACGTATGACTGCATAAAGCTCTGGGTATAAACTAGGATGTTCCTGCAGCAGACTTTCTTCCATGATGGTAGGAACCTGGGAACTACCTAAATTTTCAGGACTAGGTGGGATAAATATGTAACAGCCGGAGAATGGATCACGATCAGGTGGTTAACAGAAAATGGAGCAAGTTGAAAATAATGTTTGCAACATTTTTTTTGGTGAAACACTCATCACTCACAATACATACTATTTGTGTGAATGACTGCATAAGCACAGGAGAAAGAATATGCTTGATATTTTTAACAAAAGTACCAGAGACAGGATTGCAGTGCTTCTGGAGGAAATTTTAACTTCTAAATTTACATAATTCCAACGCATGTGGAATTTAGAGTGCTTTTTAATTTAATAAATCAAAAAAGACAAAAAGATCAAACAAATTTAAAATAAATGGAATGGGACATTGACACAGAGAGCAAATGCTAAGAACAATGGGATGTGATCAAATTAAGAAAACAAATTTGGTACTATAGGTGTTGGTAGTAAGGAATTTCTATCACAAAGAATATATATAACGTTTTTTCTGGAGAAAAAGAAATGAGCACATGTTAAATGACTTTTCCTTCCCTCCCTCTCTCCATCAACTACCCAGAATCCAAGTTTCTGGATAAATGCAGCTTAGGCGGCAGACACATTGGAATTTTAAAGAACAATTAAAAGTAGGGACCTTTGGGGAAAGGTAGTTTCAACATTCAGTTACACCTTTAAGAGCTAAAGAGAGCTCTGGGGGGAAAAAAAGTTCTAAGCTCCTTTTCAGATTAAAATAGGCATGGTTATGCTAATTATGAACACTGCCAGCAGGCTAGAGCAGTCTAAGTTCCCAGAGGCCCTGTAGTATAGGGCTCTGCCTGTCTGCGGGGTCCAGCAGTGTCCGCCTACGGGGATGGCTGACACCATCCCGCTGCAGAGTTGCCTGGACTAGCCTATAGCCATCACCGCCTCTAGGGTGGGACGAGGACAAGACTGGGTGTCTTTATGAACCGCTTCAGATCTTAAACCACAGCCACCCACATCACCATCTGTTTAGTGCCATGTGGACCCTAAAAGAAAAATCCGGTTTGGTCCTAAAAATACTATTTGCCTCATAAAGAACCGGCTCCTAGGGCTGTGCCTCACAAGCCTCTGTTTTACATAACATTAATTAGAGATGCTAATTCTGTGTCAGAATGGTACAGCAGCCACACCCTGGAATGTGAAATTGTAAACTGTAAAATTCTGCCAAAATGTGTCATTTTATCCAAGTGCAGCAAACTCAGCTTTAAATCGCTTATGTTCTGAGGCTCTGCGGCCATGAGTTCTAACTGTGCTGGAGTTGTACTCTTGCTCTTCCTTTGACTCATAACGTGTAAGATTTTTTTCTCCTTTATTTAATAATAATAACATTTAATAAAATTAGTAGATGTGTTCACAGATGACTTAAAAGGAAATAAGATCCCTGAAATCATTAATAAGTACTCAGGGCAGAAGTGAAGGATGGTTTCCTTTATCAATGTAATGCTACCCAGTTTCAAGTGCCTGCATAGGATACTGGAATATTTCTCCCTTGCCAGCTGACACAATACTGTTTGTCAGTAGATGGCGCTGAAGACCCTGAAGGAAGAAGGATCTTAGCTTCATGCAGTGGCACATGACTTCCATCAGTGTACCTGCCAGGTCACCCAATGGTGCTCCCTTCTAGTTTTCCAACGTTAGCCAGAGGTTTCCTAACTGCCCACCAAACCCAAGAGGGTAGTTCCTGCTTGCAATGCCTTGCCCACTAGCCTAGGCCCACAGGCAGCCCAGAGGAAGGTTCCCATCTAGCTAGCCTTGGTCATCAGTTCCATGCACCAGCCCGTCCTGTGGTTGTGGACCAGCTCAGGAATGGGACAACCAATGAGCTTTTCTGCCAACCAGTGGGCTGCAGCCACACCTTTTCCAATTAGATCTGAACCCCAAATCTGAACCCCAATTAGATCTGAAACCCTTTCCAAGTTTGTTCCTTCCTTCGGTTCTCTACATCAGCTTTAGGATATTCTTTAGAATTCTTTTCTATACTCTCTTAATAGCAAATTTCTTATAAATAGTTAATAATGCTTTATATTAAGCCATCCTTGTTCAAATTAGTGTGATTATTGACTCCAGATTAGATCCTGACTAACAACCAGCCATTGAAGAATGTAGCAACTTTGAGCCTCAAATAGGCTCTTACTGCAGTTCAATAATTTCATTATTCATCTCTCATTGTCAGTCTGGCACATTGCTCACCATGTTATTTCAGACCTTCTCTTGTGTCCTTTAGATTCCAGTTCATCTAACTTACCAACAACTTACTACCAGAAGATGACATCAACTGATAGTCTTTAAGGAAGAGTCTTCCTTCAAGTCCATTAAAAAAAAAAAACAAAAAAACAAAAGGGGCGCGCCTGGGTGGCTCAGTCGGTTGAGCGTCCGGCTTCGGCTCAGGTCATGATCTCGCAGTCTGTAAGTTCGAACCCCACATCGGGCTCTGTGCTGACAGCTCAGAGCCTGGGGCCTGCTTCGGATTCTGTGTCCCCCTCTCTCTCTGCCCCTCCCCCACTCATGCTCTGTCTCCCTCTGTCTCAGAAATAAATAAACATTAAAAAAAAATTTAAAAAAAACCCAAAAAAACAAAAAACTTGTCCTACTATTGATCCTGCTTATATTCAGCTTAAAAGAAAAAGTAGAAATTGCTCCTTGCCAATACCACCATTCCCTCAGTCTGATACATAACACACTTGTTCTTTATTCTAGATTTCATCAATCAGGACCTTTCTTACAGTTGTTGCCTTATCTTTTCTTTGTCTCAACAGATCTGGAGATCAATTTTGGGAGACTTCACAATAATACTGAGTCTTCTAGTTGATGAACATGGTATATCCTTCAATTTATGTAAATCTTTTAAAATTTCATTCCATAGTATTTTATAATTTGCAGAATACAAATGCTGAACATATTTTATTGGATATATAACTCTAGGTATTTCATTATTTTGATGCTATTTTAAATGGTATTTTAAAACTTCAGATTATTTGTTACTAGTATGTAAAAATGCAATTGATTTTTATATACTGTTTTTTCTGTTTTTTTTTTTTTTTGTTGTTGTTGTTGCTTCCTAGGATTTTCTACAGAGTTAAGCATGTTGTTTGTGTATCTTTAGGTCTTTTTTTTTTTTTTTTTTGTCTTATTGAACTTGCCTCCAGTAACATGCTGAATGGGAGTAAGGGGAGTGGACGACATACTTGCTTTGTTCTGAAAGTCAGAGTCAAAGCATTCAGAATTTCACCATTACATATAATGTTTTTTTGTAGATATCTCTAGTCCATTCTCTTGTATTCCTAGCTTAATGAGAGTTCTGCTAATAAATGGGTATTGAATTTTAGTTAATTATTTTTCTGTGTCTAGTGAGATCATCATATGGATGAACTTATGGACACACCAGCTTGAACTGAGAAAAAAAAAGCCACCTATTTTTCTTTGGGATATGCTATTTTTGCCTCCTTTGAAGTAACCAAACCAATCTGCTAACTAATAATTTTTGCTACCATTTGAAAGTCAGGGGAATGTTCTTAGATATCTAAGCACATGAATCAGTCAGGAGACTGCATGTATGAGGCTAGAACTCAGCTCTTGATACCCCATGGTATGTTAACTACGTGTTTCCTGTCTTTCTCCCTGGCCAGATTGTGACATTCTTGAAGATAGAGACAATGCTTTATTTATTTGTGCATCCTGGGCTCTAATACAATATCTGTCAGAAAGTATATATTCAATAAATATTGATTTAATTAGTCCACAAATCCTTAGTTTTACTGAAAGGCAATTCATACTATGAGCTATGAAAAAATTGCTATGGGATTAAAATATTTATCTGTATTACACAGTGACCAAAATAACCAAATAACTAAAGGAAACCAGAAGACAAGGATAAATATTTTAATGAAGGCAATATATTTAAAATATTGAGGCATAAAGGAACCCTTATGACATTAGTGTTAAAATATATAGATATTATGCACATAAAATAACTACGTGGAGAAAATTAAAAATTTTGGAGACACCATAAAGATCATCTAGCCCAGTGGTTCTCAAACTATGTTCGTTGGAGTCCTACAATTTCCTGCAGGCATATCAAGGCTATTGTGGGAGTGAAGAATAGAAGCTAAGCAGGTGCAATTTGGAGTCTCAGGATTATAGCTGAGATTTCATTTTAAAAAACTATATTACCAAAAAAATGTTTTGAAAGCTATGCATACTTTAACCTCATTCCATAGGTGAAGAAACTGAATCCTACTTAAACATATCCAATTATAAATAAAAATAGGATGAGAAGTTGGGTTTTCCCAAAACCAGTCCAGAGATCATAAGATTTCATTCCAGAATTTATCTAAAAAAATCCTTGACATACTTTTATATTTATTACCTATCACTTCTTAGGGTCATAATTCTATAAAATTATTATGGGTTGTAAAGTGATATACTAGGCTTAAACACAGTGTGATGCAAAGAGAAAGAGATTTGAAGACAACAATTGGGTTTAAGCTCTCTATCTACAGTTATGGGAAAGCTTTATGTGTGAGTTGTTTTAATGGAGGCAGTACAAAGCATTCCGGTCAACCGATTTTGTTCCTCAGACATCACTAGGAGGTGAATACACAAATTCCCACAATGTATCCTAATTTCCCCTTGGGGCATCAGTGGAATTAATTAAATACTACTCAGAAGAAAAGGACACAGTGATAGGATAAAAAGAAAGCATCTTTTTATATTCACATTTGAAAAAAGTATCGCCTTCCCCAAGAAAGGAAAAAATAAAAAGCAGATCTACCACTGAAGGTACCTTGATGTTTTCTTATCACTCTATTATTTCTCCAGCAGGTTATGCTGCAACACACTGTGGATAAAATCTCTTCATTTGTGTTCTTCTTTCTTTTCTGAGTGAATTTTTTATCTTATCATCTGAAACGACAGGCTGGTATTATCAAAGCTGTGTATCCTGAGAGTCAGTAGCAGGACTGAATTTCCTTTTTTCATTATTTTTGGTAGAACACACAGACCTTAGGGGTAAGCTATCAGCACCAATATGTCTTCAAATTCTTACTGGTCTCCTTAAGGGGAAAAGAAGATAATTAATCTGTCATCCTAGACAGTGTACTACCATTCCTTTACAATATCTAAAAGCCAATTTCATTGGGATAAAATTCTGTCATAAATATATGAACCAGAACAAAAGAAAAGGAAGCATTTCTAACCAAAAGCTGATGAAGAGCATAAAAGTAAATATTGAGTTTTCAAAAATTCTGAGACTGAAAACTAAAAGCAATAACAAATAAAGAATAACATTTTTGCCTGCTGGTTTCACTTCCCATTTCAACATTTAGTTACATATTTCTGAAAACTGATCTGCCATATGACTCTTGCTCTCATATATTCTATTCCAGTGAAGACCAAGAAATATGAATAAAACGACTTAGAAATGTATTGATTTGAAAATGTGTAATCTTCTTAGTTAATATTTCAAACTCATGGTAGTTTCCTGAAGCACACTGAAGTAATCTGAATCATTCCCTTTATAAGTTGCTCTTTTGAAGTTGTCACTAAATGTGAAGACCTCACTTAGAATACTTCCTTTTTTTGAGGGTTTGGAAAAAAACCTCAAAACGAATTCTTATCTTTGTCTTTTTCTATTTTCTAAAATGCCCTAAATATTGTCACAAGCAGCCATAAAGCATAAAAATTTATCAGAGAGCAGCCTGGGGTATGTGGGAGGAACAAAGTCAGAGTACTCTTGTTTGACATTGGAGCGGCACCTTAATGAGTGACTTATACCAATGGGAATCTCAGCATTTTTTTCTGTACCTGCAGGAGTAGCCAAGTCCTTCTAATACTTTCTTGGATCCTATCCCAATGCTATAAACATAAGGCTTGGCTTGTCAGGCCCAGCTGACATCAGTGGAAACAAACTGGAATAAATGTGCACATCAGCGAGAAGTAAAGCACAGATGTTTTGGGGGCAAGATCACATGAGAAGAGACAGTAAAATATTGAGCAGTGAAATGGAAGTAGCCTGTCGAAGACATGTCTGTAGATCTTTTTACTTTAATAGATGGTTTTGAACACTAAACTCAAATTATAGGCTAGATTCCTGGCATTTGTCAAACTCAGTTCTTGGGTCAGGCCCACCAGTGGATGGTAAGTCACAAGTCAGGAGGAAATGAGCATTCTGTTGTGTTTCATTCAGTTCTCTAACTTTCTGAGCAAAGAATTAGTAAGCAGTTGGCTTATTTTTTTTTTAAACCCAGCTTGCTTCTTGTATCATTTTTATGAATAAAATCATTTCTTTGGAAACTAGAAGACAAAGAAATATAAATATTAGTAGAGAAAATAAAAGCATTTCATTGAATACCTCAGTCATTTTTTTTTTCAAATTGGTGTTAAAGAATGCTAAAGTGGTGGCTGAGACAAAATGGTTTACCAGTAAATAATAATTCACTATTTGTAAGTCAGAAAATATTTATGTTTTTAAAAAATAAGCCACTCTCTGTCTTTTTTTTTTTTTAATTTTTTTTCAACGTTTTTTATTTATTTTTGGGACAGAGAGAGACAGAGCATGAACGGGGGAGGGGCAGAGAGAGAGGGAGACACAGAATCGGAAACAGGGTCCAGGCTCTGAGCCATCAGCCCAGAGCCTGACGCGGGGCTCGAACTCACGGACCGCGAGATCGTGACCTGGCTGAAGTCGGACGCTTAACCGACTGCGCCACCCAGGCGCCCCTAGCCACTCACTGTCTTAAAACTCGAAGGTAAAAGATTCATTCTTTTCTAAGTTTATTTATTTTGAGAGAAAGAGAGAGAGAAAGCATGAGCAGGGGAAGGGCAAAAAGAGAGGGAGAGAGAAAGAGAGAGAGAGAGACAGAGAGAGAGAGAGAGAGAGAGAGAGAGAGAGAGAGAATCCCAAGCAGGCTTCATGCTGTCCATGCAGAGTCCAACATGGGGCTTGAACTCACAAACCATGAGGTCATGACCTGAACCAAAGAGTCATTATTTCCTATAAAAGTCACTGAGCTTTGTGTGATGGATAATGTAATATAGCGCCTCTTACTTTTTAGAAGTAATGTTGATACAGGTCTGCTCAACTAAATGAATGCCCCCATTGTAGCCAATTCATACCAACTCAAATACACAGGAAGAAAAATGATCATTGGCAATGCTCCACATCCTTCTCCCAAAGTACTGATTACGGATAGGTTTTTAATGCCTCACATTGATCTTGTTACTATACCATTAGCTCCTTTGTTTCCGTGGCTGGATTTTATTTATCTTGGTATCTCCTGCCCCATCCAGCACACCTACCATTACATTGCCAAGCAATGAATATTGTTATTGCCCAAGTGTCTATTCCCTTCCACATAGTGGCTCGCTGACAGAAAGAAGATAAAACTCCTGAAAGGGGAATCTTACATTTGACTCAGAAGAGGAGAATGGATTTTTGCTTTGATGCATCTAGAGTATTTTTTTTCTAAGACCTTATTTTATAGAGTAGATTCAAGTTCATAGCAAAACTGAGCAGAAGATACACAGGGTTCCTCTGTAAAAGCATCAATTTTATTGCTTGCAAAAATTGAGCTTAATACAAATGGTACTACATTTGTTTAATTTTTTTTTTGGCTAGAGAGTTATAATTTTATTAAAGCTAACACATTTCCCGTGTCATAGCTAATTTGACATCATGGCATATTAAGAGATCAAAATTATGAGACAAGCCACTCTGTCTGTTGATTATTTATGTCTAAAAACAATTTTCACTATAAGGGAGAAAATTAATAAGGAATTGGCAATCAAATTTATTTCCTTTATGATTTTAGCTTCCTGACTTCATCAGTATGGCACTCCTAGTTCTGAATAATAAAAAGAAAACTCAACAAAAATTTTGCCAAACTTCTTTAAAATAGAAATTCACTGAAGCCCACTGTCAGGTGTATGATGGACACTCACAACTGCTGAATGAACTGAATCACCCAAGAGTCAATATTACGATCAAAATGTGCACATATCACTATTCCATATGATAGATAAACAGTATTTTATCTTATTGGGAGTAAAATGGGATCTGAGATAGGAACCTAATATTTTTTTCCAAAAAAGATTTGATTAACACCTTCCAGCTCTTTACTTTTCACTTGGCTAACAGGAAACATTTTTAATACTGGAAGTTACTTACAACAAACTGATAGTATTTTGTTCTACTGAGCTTCAATAAAAAGGACTCTGCATTCAAATGTTACATGACATCTGCTGCTAGTGATTTACACATTATTAGAACAAGGAACTGCAAAAGGAAAACCTAAAGGAAAATATGAACGTATATCTATTTTTAAGCAAGTAAAGAAAAGGAGAAAAACTTGAGTTTAAATTTCAAAGTGGTTCTTAATGCCATCCCCGTAAAGTTTCCTCAAAAGACACATTTTAAAAAGAAGACAGTGGGGCGCCTGGGTGGCGCAGTCGGTTAAGCGTCTGACTTCAGCCAGGTCACGATCTCGCGGTCCGTGAGTTCGAGCCCCGCGTCGGGCTCTGGGCTGATGGCTCGGAGCCTGGAGCCTGTTTCCGATTCTGTGTCTCCCTCTCTCTCTGCCCCTCCCCCCGTTCATGCTCTGTCTCTCTCTGTCCCAAAAATAAATAAAAAACGTTGAAAAAAAATTAAAAAAAAAAAAGACAGTGAAGTTTAAGAAATGCAATAGTCTATCCACAGTAATTCTATCATCATGAGTCAATATCTCTGCAGTGTCAGAGTGCATGTTAATGCTTCATTTGCATAAAGTTCTCTGTTCCCCACCCATCCTTCCAAATACTAAACTGTACTGTGGGAAAATTAGGGGGAGAAGAGCAAAAACAATAGCCAACAAGGTCAGAACTAAAAGAAGACAGCAGAGAGGTTTGTGTAAAGACCAAAAGGTCCAATGGGAGGAAAGAGCATGTGTAATTGGGAAATCAGAGAAGAATTCACTGGTGGAGAGGGGAACATTTCTAGTATTTAGAAGGAGGGGTCGTATTTAGACATTAGACGTAAGAGAAGAGGAGCTCCTGGCAGGTGTGAAGGCACTAGAATTCTGTAGCATGGGTTGTGTACCCAAACCAATTCTTGCATCTTTACCAGGGGTTGATTAGCATGAAAGGCCAGAGTGACATTTCATCTTGTCCTGGAGAAGCATATATTCCCAGAGACTCAAGTTTGCTGACAATTTTAATATCTAGAAGTTATTCAAAATGAACAGAAGACTGAGTTACATCAGGCACTATAATAAGAAAAAATTCCTTGAATGGTACATTTAAAATAGATAGTTCTCAATACTTCTCCAGGACAACTAAACTCACAAAGAGATTTTAGGAAGAACACAAAAATGTCACAGCCTATACATTACACAGAAAACATGACTGTTATTGTCAGAAGAGATGAGTGAGACAGAGGACGAATTCAGCTCCAAGGTCAGATAACCTGTTAACTTGACTTCGTATAAAATTGTTCTCTAGGGGACTTGCTCCAATGACTTGAGTAGATTATTTTATAAGATAAATTTTAATCAAACAGCCATTTCTTTTTATCAAGATATATGATAATGAGGCATGAGATCAATTTAGGATAGAATGTTTTGAGAAGGTTTTAGAAAAATTGTTTTTTCCTTGTAGGGAGTTGGGCAGGAAATGATACAAGGTCAGATTTTAAATGAACCCATGCCTCACAAAAAGATTAACAGCGTGGACAGATTTATCTTTGTGGGTAAAGTCTTGTAAGGCATAAGAAAATGTAAGTTGCAAAATGAGGGAGAGAAACAGCATATTAATCAAGTGATCCGGCCAGACAGAAGTTATAGTGCCAGGATATAATGATTACAACTCTTTGTTTGCTTGTGTTCATATTCTAATAACAGTCATCTAATATTCTTTTTTAAAATTTTTTAATGTTTATTTTTGAGACAGAGAGACAGAATGTGAGCAGGGGAGGTTCAGAGAGAGAGGGAGACACAGAATCAAAGCAGGCTCCAGGCTTTGAGCTGTCAGCACAGAGTCTGACATGGGGATTGAACTCACAAACTGAGAGATGATGATGTGATTTGAAGTTGGATGCTTATACTGACTGAGCTATCCAGGTGCCCCAGACATCTAATATTCTTAACACAAAGCCATGTGAAAGACACTCTAATATTCTTAACACAAAGCCATGTGAAAGACACTCCCATGTGAAAGACACTCCTGTTATATGGGCAGGTCTCTTGAGGGTCATATTAAAAGTACCCCTATAAGAAACATAGGCTCAGTCTGACTGAATAGTGATTTCTACATTCTGGATAGGGTATCTGCACCAACGAGGTTTTTAGATTGTCCTATCAGGCCAGAAAATTTAAAACATCCATAGTGTTTCAAGGCAGGACAGGTACCATAAAAAAATTTTTTTTGATGTTTATTTTATTATACTTTTTTTGAGAGAGAGAGAGAGAGAGACAGAGTATGAGTGGGGGAGGGGCAGAGAGAGAGGGAGACACAGAATCTGAAGCAGGCTCCAGGCTCTGAGCTGTCAGCACAGAGCCTGACTCGGGGCTCAAACTCATGGACCTTGACATCGTGACCTGAGCCGAAGTCGGATACTTAACCAACTGAGCCTCCAGGCACCCCTGGACATGTACCTTTTAGAGTGGATGTTCTTAATCAAGAGGACTCATTAACCAAGGCCTTCTTGTTTGTTAGAATGCATACGGTCCCATCCTTGGAGATTGATTCGGAAGGCCCCTAGTGAGGCCCAAAGAATGAATATACAGGAAATGATTCCCAAGTCACTCTAACACACACTCCTGGTTATGAATCAGAGCAAAAACAACAAAACAACAAATACAAAACAAAAAAGTATTTTTGTGGAAGAGTCATCAGATTTAGAATTTGAGCTCAGTTCTGGTACTTATGAAACATGTCTTTCTTAGGGAAGTTCATATAATCTTTGAAGACAATTCCCTCAACTGTATAACTAGAGTAATAGTATCTCCCCTTTCTTGGTCATGGGACCAAAGGAGATGTAGTAGTTATATATTGCTGTAGAACAAGTCATTCCAAAACTTAGGGGCTTTAAGTAACAAACATTTATTATCTCACAGTTTTTGTTGGTCAGGAACCCAGGCCCACCTTAGCTGGGTACCTCTGGCTCAGGGTATCTCACAAGGCACCAAGGAAACTATTACCTATGACTGTGTTCTCACATGAAAGTTCAAATAGGGGAGGATCTACTTCCAAGCTCACTCACAGAACTAATGAAGCTATTACGAACCCTTTGGTCTTCACTGGCTGCCGGCTGGAAACATCAGTTTTGTGACTAGTGGGTTCCTCCACAGAACAACCTATAAGATGTGGACTGGTTCCCCTCAGAGTCAATCAATGATGAGGATGTGGAGAAAGGAGAACACTCTTATACTCTTGGTGAGAATGCAAACTGGTGCAACCACTGTGGAAAACAGGATGGAAGTTCCTCGGAAAGTTAAAAATAGAACTACCCTATAACCCAACAATTGCACTACTATGTATTTACCCAAAGGATACAAAAATACTGATTCGAAGGGGCACATGCACCCCAATGTTTACAGCAGCATTATCAACAATAGCCAAATTATGGAAACAGCCCAAATGTCAATTGACTGATGAATGGATAAAGAAGATACACACACACACACACGCACACGCACACACACACACATACACACACACACACATATATATATATATATACATGTATATATATATGTATGTGTGTGTGTGTGTGTATATATATATATGTCACATTCTCTCTCTCTCTCTCTCTCTATATATATATATATACATCACATGTACACACAATAGAATATTATTCCACCATTAAAAAGAATGAAATCTTTCATTTGCAACAACATAGATGGAACTAGAGTGTATTATGTTAAGTAAAATAGTTAGAGAAAGACAAACCATATGATTCTACTCATATATGGAATTTAAGAAACAAACAGAGGGGTGCCTGGGTGGCGCAGTCGGTTGGGCGTCGGACTTCAGCCAGGTCACGATCTCGCGGTCCGTGAGTTCGATCCCCGCATCGGGCTCTGGGCTGATGGCTCAGAGCCTGGAGCCTGTTTCCGATTCTGTGTCTCCCTCTCTCTCTGCCCCTCCCCCGTTCATGCTCTGTCTCTCTCTGTCCCAAAAATAAATAAACGTTGAAAAAAAAAATAAAAAAAAAAAAGAAACAAACAAACAGATGAACATAGGAGAAGGGGAAAAAAAGAGAAGGAAGCAAACCCTAAGAGACTCTTAACTACACAGAACAAATTGAGGGTTAATGGAGGGAGATGGGTGGGGGATGGGCTAAATGGGTGGTGGGTATTAAGGCAGGCACTTGTGATGAGCACTGGGTATTACATGTAAGTGATGAATCACTAAGTTCTACACCTAAAACCAAATTTACCATATATGTTAACTAACTAGAATTTAAATAAGAACTTGAAAATTAAATAAAAAGACTACTCAGTCAGTGAGATAGTAAGAGAGCAGAGAAAGTAGTAATCTTTTTGTAACTAATATCACATCAAATATCTCATCACTTTTGCCATAGTCCATAAGAAGCAAATCTCTGGGTCCAGCTGACACTCAAGGGGAAGGGATTACACAAGGGCATAAATACCAGGAGGTGGAGATCACTAGAAACCATCTTAGATGCTGCCTACCACAAGAGATAACATAGGTGAGACTGTGAAGAATAAAAGACTTACATGCTGAAGCACATTGCAAATGGAAAAAAAAAATGGCAGAATTTGAGTTATAAAAATCTACTTTGTGGATAACATTCTGCCTGAGGATTTGCTAAGAAGTGTCACCACCTCCTCTCTTGTCCTCAGATATGTCACACTATGGCTTCTTTTTCACCATCTTTTTTAGTCTGACACATCTGTGAACCTGTTAGTCAAGTAAGGAAGAAAAGGAGGGTGAGCAAATGAGGGCCCTCATGACCTACCAAGTAACACCCTGTGACAATTCACGCTTTCATTTATCACAGGAAGCAGTACTGTAATGGCTATAAAGAGTATGGGAGTGGAAAAACAACAACAACAAAAAAACTTAGGACCTTGATTAAGTTTTTCCCAGATTGTTTTTCCCACAAAGCTGTTTATCAGCCTGACTTGGTGATATGCCCTAATGAAAATTTATGTGACCAGTGTTGCAGTTTTAAACCATGGCTCCTGCATTCTTGACACTTTTCCCATCTAGAACTGGCATCTATGTCCCTTCCCCTTGGCTCTGGGTGGGGGAATGTGACTGCTTTGATGGAAAGAGAGAGTCATTGTGTGACTTCTGAGGTTAAGTTAAGAGAAACCATGCAGTTTCAATCTGGTCCTCTTAGGACACCCATTCTTGGAACCCAACTTATACCATGAGGAAGCTCAAACTAGCCCACATGAAGAGAATCCATGTAGGACCTCAAGACTCAATGAAGAGAGATGTTTTTCCAATCCCCAACTGCTCTGGCTCCTGACTGTTTCTGCTCCAGTCACCATCTGTCTGCATCCAACTGAGAGACCCCAAGTCCAGAACTGCCCGGACTCTCCCTTACTGAATTCCTGACCCTGAAACTATGGCAAATAATTAAAAAAAAAAAAAGATTGTTGTTGATTTAACCCAAAGTTTTGAAGTGGTTACGTGACAAGAGATAACTGCAGTAGTCAGTGAGTAGTCCTATATTGACAATAAAGTCACAGATAACAAAAATGTTACACAGGTAACATAAAACAGGGAGATATTACGTTCAAACATTTCTAAGACATTTAAGAGTGTTAGACCACAGATGTGTACCTCCAGAAAAGTCTTTGGTAAAGACTACTATAATTTGGAAATATTTAAACGTGGATGGATATACTTAAAAGCAATCCTGTGTAAATAGGAAATTGATACAAATCAGAGAAACTAGAAATACAGCATTTTTATTTCTATAATAATGTCTCAAATTGACAATTGATTAACAAATGTTGTCAGCAACTACCTTCTTCTCTTGTTAATGCCAGTTAGAAACCATTTGGCATTACACCAACACTGCAAATACTATCCATTCCCCTCAACAGCTACCCTCCCATATATGCATGTCACTGTCAGTCACCCCCCTTCATTTCCTAATCGTGTAGATCATGATGCCTTTACATTCCTTTTTACTTCTCTACAATATTTACTTAAATCTTCCTTTCTTCTTTCTTATCTTTCAGCAAAACTAACGTTTCATCCACATTGTCAAGGCACCCATCTGCTCTTGCCTATTCCAATACTTTGATCCATCAAATGTGCTTTCTTGTATCTTTGGCGTCCTTTACCTTACAAACATCCTAGTCTTCATTATTTTAAAAATATTTATGACATATTATAAAATTTATAAATCTTGATTTTTAAAATGACCTTAAGTTGACATCTAATCACCTTCCCTCAGCCACTTCTCAAAGAAGTTGTCTATACTCAGTGTTCCCAATTTTCACTCACTCTTTAAGCCCACTGTAATGTGACTTCAAATAGCCAACACCGTTGGCACTATTCCCTTAGAAGTTACCAGCGAGTGGGCTCTTCTCAGCACCATCTTCCAGTGCCCTCACTGTAGTATTTGATGCAGTTGATACATCTTTCCTTCTTGAAATTCCTCTACTTTTGCCTTTCCAAAAAAGAAAAAAAAGTGCTTTCTGGCTCTCTGAATTCTCTATACATTCCTTCTCTTTTCTCTTCTTTACGCTATCATCTACTCTCCAAAACAGAACATTTCCCACTATCTTCTGTCTATGCCACTATTTCTGGTGAACTAAATCGGGAAGCTCAAATCCCTAGCTCCAGCATAACTCCAACCTGAAACATACACAGGGATGTACTTCCAACTCACTTTCTTGATTCGTTCAGATGTCTGAATAGTAGCAGATACAGTCCTTCACGCAGTGAGGACTTCTCACAGAAGGAAATGCTTTACATGAAGGAGGTCTCAGTAACAAGAGCATCAGAAATCGCATCAATGCACTAGAAACAAGGATACTTAATTCACCAAATTCAGGCTTGAGAACTCTGATTTTGATACTGCTATAACTAAGGAAACACAAATTGATACTCCCTCCACCTGAATGATCCCCAATATCTGCATGTCTTGTGCCTTCACTACCTTCACTGGATGCACAAGTATCACCTTGTAAGAGAGACCTTCCCAGAACACGGTATGTAAAGTAGCATCTCTCCTGCAACACTTATGAGACACATTATGCATTTATTTGCTTATTATTTATCTTCCTTCATAAGAATACAGGTTAAATGAAAACAGGGACTTTGTTTTTTGCACTGCTATCTCCCCAGAATGGGGAAGAGCACGTAGCCCATAGTAACCACACAACAAATATTTGTTGAAAATATTAATAACTTCATGAAAAAGTGAATGATTTAATGAAAATATTCTAATTTTCCATTTATAGAAAGTTTGTAACACTATAATGCAAATGCCAGAATACTCATGGTAAACATACTTTTTCACCAAGTGAGCTAATTCAAATTTCTACAAAACAACCAGCTAATATTCAAATAAAAGTTTCTTTGCAAAATTAATCGGATTAACTATTCTATAGTGATCTGTTCTACTGTCCTTTGTTTCTCTTATGACAAATGACCCTACTGAAGTTTGTTACCAAAATTTCTATTACCTTATTAATTAGTACAGAACTTTTCTTTTTATGAATATCCAGAGAATATCTCCATGTATGAATCACTCAAGTGTTATTTCTCTAGCATCTTCATTTTCACCAGATTTCTCTGTATCATTTTTCTTCCAATTGGTCTTTTTTTCCCAGAGAACCTTGACCTGACAGGATCTTGAGATATCATTCGTCCAGGAGTTTTCAACCTTTCTTTCAGCAGTGAGATATATTTCACACACAAAATCTTAATGACAGCAGAGACGAGAGTGGAGGGGCTCAAACCGTGCTTCCCTTGAGCTCCCACCTCACTTTCCCCTGAGACACTGAGGAGAATCATGTCTCCTTTGAACACCATGGACAGTCTAAACTTTTCTAATTAAACCCAGATGTATTTTCTGTGTTGACTCTTCCATTTCTCTGACAGGAAACTCTTCCTGTCTTTGGTCTAAAAGCATTTACTGAGCAAATACAGTGTGCCACATATTATACAGGCAGTGTGAGGAACACGCAGAGGGAACACAGACAGGAAGCACTCCTAACTTCACCCACTAGCTAAACAGACCTGAACTGATCTATAGTTTCCCTGGAGGGAGTGATTCCCTCCCTCCGGCCCGGCCTTTCTTATCCTTCACTTCTTTACTATTCACCCTTACACTGGCTTTCCTGTCACTGCACTGATTCTCTCCTGGCTTAGCTCCCTACTTGTCACCCCCCATAAACCATGCACGTCTGTAAGGCTTAAGCAGTGCTCACTGCATTTCCCCCTCCACCTCCTCATTATTCAAGAGCTAGTAGCATTTGGGACCCAACACTGATCCCTTGAGTTTCATCCTTCTCCTGATTCTGTTCTGTATGATGTGTGGACATCCCCACCTGGGGTCCCCTGCTGCCATATGAAGTCCAGTAACTTGAGCTGTCTTTTTCTTCCCCTCCACAGGGACTCCTTTTCAATGTCCCCATCTACACTTTGCTTCCCAAGCTTGAAATTCTGAAGTTATTTTTGACTCCTTTCTCTTCTGTATCATTTATATCCAAGATATATCACAACAGTTTTGTAACGAAATCCTTCTTTTTTTTTACTTGTTTCATTATTTTTATTTTTTAAAATATTTTTTTAAAGTTTACTTATTTAAATTCAAGTTAGTTGACATACAGTGTAGTATTGGTTTCAGGAGTAGAATCCGGTGATTCATCACTTACATAACACCCAGTACTCATACCAACAAGTGCCCTCCTTAATGCCCTTCACCCATGTAGCCCATTCCTCCTCCCCACCCCCCGCCAGCAACCCTCAGTTTGTTCTCTGTATTTTAGAGTCTCTTATGGCTTGTCTCCCTGTTTTTATCTTATTTTTCCTTCCCTTCCCCTATGTCCATCTGTTTCTGAAATTCCACAGATGAGTGAAATCATATGATACTTGTCCTTCTGTGACTGACTTATTGTGCTTATTAGCATAATACACTGTAGTTCCATCCACATTGTTGCAAATGGCAAGATTTCATGCTTTTTGATGGCCGAGCAGTATTTCATTGTATATGTATACCACATCTTCTTTATCCAATCATTATTCGATGGACATTTGGGCTCTTTCCGTAATTTGGCTATTGTTGATAGAGCTGCTATAACCATTGGGGTGCATGTACCCCCTTGAATCAGCATTTTTGTATCCTTTGGATAAATACCTAGTAGTGTAATTGTTGAGTTGTAGGGTAGTTCTATTTTTAGTTTTTTGAGGAACCTCCATACTGTTACTAGACATGTCTTTGGAGGCAAGGACACAAAAACAAACTGAGCTATTGGGACCTCATCAAGATAAGAAGCTTCTGCACGGCAAAGGAAATAGTCAACAAAACTAAAAGGCAACCAATGGAATGGGAGAAGATATTTGCAAATGACATATCAGATAAAGGGTTTGTATCTGAAATCTATGAAGAACTTATCAAACTCAACACCCAAAAACAAATAATCCAATGAAGAAACAGGCAAAAGACATGAATAGACACTTCTCCAAAGAAGACATCCAGATGTCTAACAGACACATGAAAACATGCTCAGTATCACTTTTCCTCAGAAAAATACAAATCCAAATCACAATGAGACAACATCTCACACCTGACAGAGTGGCTAAAATTAACAACACAGGAAACAACAGATGTTGATGAGGATGCGGAGAAAGAGGAACACTTCTGTGCTATTTGTGGGAATGCAACAATATCCTTCCGATGTGACTTTCTGGAAGCTGTTCAAATGTAGCCCATATGACAGTACTTTCGAGGTGAGCAGGGACTGTGTCTTACCACCGCCCATAGGCACAGTGCCTGGCACAGAATAGGTGCCTAATAATCCTTGCTGAAAGAAGAACTGAATGGGATAATAATATGTGATGCTTAGCGTAGCATAAAAAGTGCAAGCAAATTCCTTAGTAACAGGGCAGTGCGTTAGTACATTTGGGCACATTTATAAGATATTGCAGTATAATTAAAATAGTATTTTCAAATACATATTAATGGCTTGGAAACTGCACACTATTTAATGTGAAAATTGGGGCGCCTGGGTGGCGCAGTTGGTTAAGCGTCCGACTTCAGCCAGGTCACGATCTCGCGGTCCGTGAGTTCGAGCCCCGCGTCAGGCTCTGGGCTGATGGCTCAGAGCCTGGAGCCTGTTTCCGATTCTGTGTCTCCCTCTCTCTCTGCCCCTCCCCTGTTCATGCTCTGTCTCTCTCTGTCCCAAAAATAAACAAACGTTCAAAAAAAAATAAATAAAATTAAAAAAAAAAAGAAAATAAAGAGAAGTTGGATACAAAACCCATAAATTTATTATTAACCTAATAGTGAAAACCTAGAAAAGAAAATACAAAAATGCTTAATACTGCTTATCTTTGGATAGTGATTTTTATTTAATTTCATACTGTTTTTTAATTTTTCTAACTGCTTTAGTTCGTATAAACTTAACACTGTGAAAAAGATTGCAGCCACTGATAATGCCTATTGATAAGGCCTGGAAGAAACATGTACAAATTAAAAGAAGCATTTGTTCCAAGGTGGAGGTTTTATAATTTATCTCTTCCACTTTGTTTTTCTAAAATTGACTTTAAAAATTATTATTTAATATTTTCAATATCCTCAGCCCCAACCTATATTGCTTAGTTCTCTACTTCTGTAAGTGTTTATACAGCTTGAGTTTAATCATCATATCATACTGTATTAACTTTCCTAAAATGTCATTTTAACATTATTACTCTGGTTAAAAAAAAATATTATCTCCTTATTACTTCATAGATAAAATAGGATAAAAGTCCTCAATCTATCAAAGTTCAGTGTTGAACATCCAATTTCACCTTCCACCATACAGGACAGACTCCTACTGTCCCCACTGCACTTTTATACAATTACCTGATGTCCCCTGTCTCCCTTATTCCACTTCAAATCTTATCCTCTATTCAATGCTTGACAAAAATTTTCTTAGCAATTTTCTCTTTAAACACCCACAGCCCTTATGCATAATCCTGTAATTCCATGCATTTTTTTTGTAATTAAGAAAGGTTAGATCTGTAAGACATTGTTGAAATCAGTTAGTTCAACTTCTCCCTTTACAGATGCAGAAACAACACTCCAATTAGAAAAGGTGACTTATTCAGGGATGGAAAACAACAATTAGGATTAGCACCCAATATTTAACATTTCTAGTTCAGTATCTTAACTAGTAGTACAGGATCTACCCCTGTTACTGGGTCTCCCTTTGGCTGACCAGCTGCTGAGCAATTGTTCATGACTTTATTCTTAAAAATATGTCTTGCCTGCCCACCTTGATTGTCATCAATTTCCCCAGGGCAGACACCATGGTGTACAATTCCTTTACATCTCCATTGTGTCTAGTGCTGCAAAGTGAGTGCTGAAGAAGTATGCCAGAAATGACCTCAAGCAAATCCAATAATGGTGCCGATGATACAATCTGTGATCCCAACAGTCCATCTTAACAGTGTGGCTCCTACATCTCCTCGGATGGGAACAGCCATCAAAAGTAATGGCCACCAGTTTTCTCTTACTTTCTATATGGCTGTTCTAGCCAGTCCAGAAGTCACAGGGTTATCGTTCCAGCTAAGATCCTGGAAACAGAGCCAGGATGGGGAAACAAGGACTGGAACTGAATCTAAAGACTTCATTTCTACAGTTAGTCCTCTGCCAAACACAGAGGCTTAAGGAAGATTTTGACTCAAAAGCCAGGCTGGTAAATCATTTTTAAAGTTTCAAGTGGCTCTTTTTACACACACACACACACACACACACACACACACACACACACACACACGCACTTTTAAATTCTGAATGGCATATATATGAGGAAGAGGAGCATTTTAGCAACTGTACCAATCAATTAATGCACAACAGGTTAACAAACAACTGGTGGAAGAAATTTCATTGCAAGCCAGAAGACCTAGAAAATGGGGAAAGGTGACCTCCTCGGGGTTATCAACATTCAAAGGCAGGGAGATCAAGCGCAGGTCTCCACAACCAACTCATGCCAGCTTCTGTCATGGCTGCTGTACATTGGGCCACAAGCCACACAAACCCAGAGGCGTCTGTCAAAGGTCCCAGGCAGCTGTGCAAGCATTCCCTGCCATTTGTTCAGCTGCTGTGAAGTGAGTGAGCCGCATATTCCCAGGGTTCCACCAAGTGGATTTCTTTTTCAATTCAGAACAATGTGATTAGAATACAATTTTTTTTTTATTAGTTCTGATTTTGTCACTCTGAATATAGATTTACCAGGATGAATACATCTACTGCTTATTTTTGCAGCTAATGGAGGTGAATAGAATACATCATGCTGCACTAAAAAGTAGGTAATGCTGAGGAAATGAATATAAATCACTCTTTTCACCTAACAGCAGAGTTACTGCTTAGAGAAGTAGGTGCCCATTCACCTGACAATTCAAAATGTCTTGAATACAATTTGTCTAACCTCCATCACTTCCCTTCTTTCTTGCATATGAGCATCACAGTTTCAAGGAAAATGATTTAATGGTGAAATCTCAGATTGTAGCATAGCCAGCTCACCTAATATATATCAATATAGTTATTATGTTGCAGAAATAAACTAAATGGACTTGTTAAAAATATGAACTGCTCCTTTCCACTGAAGGAGGGAAAGAGAAAAACAAGAAAAATAAAACCTTCAGAAGAGAAATATAAGGGCTTTACTGGCTGATCTTTGTTGCCTTTCATATTTGTTATAAAGACTCAGTGTGTGGGAGTTAATTATATTAGTTATCTTGGGTAACAAGCTATTAATTTTGTTCTTCAAAGTTATCAACCACCTTTCTATACACAGTTCACAGGCGAATGAATGGATTTAATCCCTGTATTAAAATACAAAACAAACCAAATAATCCCATGTTTCATGACTTCTCAAAGTTGATTATCTCTTTGGCCATGCTTTACCAGAGGCCAGATATACAACTGTCACTTTAGAAAAGAGTCTCCGCCAATTTATATGAGAAGCCTGTGAAAGTGGATTTAATCGCCCTTTAACAGTAATTCTGATTGAGACCAGACATAAAAGATCACCAAAGAAAAGCATTTTTTCCCAGTGATTCAACCATACTGGGTGAGCAAAATTTCTTCTTCCAATGACTGCACAACTCCCAAGAGAGTCTTCTTGTTTCATGGGACATAGAGCTAACTTTTGCAAATTTAAACAATTTGGTAGAGGAACTAAGTATTTAAGATGGTAACATTTACTGTCACAAGAAGTTTATAGATTCTTTTCTTTTTGGTCATATCTGATTCTTCTGAGTAAAACATAGTATTATTTAATTCTAAAGCAGCAATTGTATATAGATAATGATCTTTATCTCCTAATTACCAAAGGGACGTTTCACTTGTTAAAAACATTACATATGTAAAAAAAAACTGGAGTAAATGAAGAAATTATTAGCATCAATCATGATGTTTATCTGCATTTAAAGGGTCTCTGTGCTCTAACAAAAGCAAATCGTTTATAGTACCAGTATTCCTATGGGAAATCTGCAATGATTTATTTCTTTGACTTATTAAAAGCCTAGCCATAGCTCAAAGGTCTCTGAATACCCATAAAATTAGGAAATTATTGCCATAAAATTAAAAGAAACAGCAAAATCTGCAAACAGGAAGCAATCCAACAAGATAGTACCTATTAGAAATCATTGCATTATAAAAATAATATATAAAAATGAAAACTTTGAGTAAGCTATAGCAATAAACAATGCTCTTATGAAACTCATTGTTTGGTTCTATTGCTATAGCATACATCTCATCTATATAACCATTTCCTTTTCTTTCAAATTCATCCTGAAATAATGTATACACGAAGATATTTCTTTCTATGTGATTCTCTTTTGAAGTTAACAAGGTTATATAAGCATTACTCAATAATTATCAGACAGTGAACAGTTAGGTTGAATGTAAAGTTTAGGAAATTAATCTCAGAATATAATTAAGTGGTATTATTGTTATAGTTGAGCTTCAAATAAATTAAAAGGCTAAATATTTGAAGATATGTTTTAGCATAAAAATCTATATGATCAAGCCATAACCCATTAATATTCCCTCTCCTACTATTTTTCTCAATGATAAAAAATAAACAAATTTATTATATTTTTAAGAAAATAGTTCGGAAAATTCTTTAAAATACTTGAATGAAAACAAAAGCTTAAGTAGAAAATAGGAAAAGAAAATATTTATAAAAACTGTACCTTTATGCAAAGGACCACAAAATATTAATAAATAAATACAATTTATTCTTAGATGGGAAAGCTCCATTTTATATATTTTTGTCCTAATCTACAGTCTCAGTACAGCCTAGGTCAACTCAGTAATACTGAGATATTCTTAGGGACAGAGAGAATGAAGTGTTTCACGACTTTAGATGAAAGGATCAAAGTTTAAGAATAGTCAATAAATTTATGAAAATTAAATGTCATTGAATTAAGGACTTTGAATTCTAATAATTATTTTTAACTAAGAGGATCACTATGCACGGATGTATCTGGCAGCACCAAGCTACTAACACGGGACTGATTAAGCAAATAATGTCTCATCCACACAATGAAACAGTCCTTTCTCATTAAGAATGATAAATTTCTAGATTCATTTTTCAATGAAAGGTGTTAATTACATATTGTTAAGTGAAAAAATAAAGTTACAAAAAGTATATAAAATATGATTCAATTTTTCTTAACGTGTAGAAATGGAGGTTACATATAAAAACACTGCATGTAGTTTTCTCTGCTTAATAGGACAAAGGGTGATTTTTCATCTTTTATACTTTCTGGTATTGGAAATTTTCTGTACAAAGATGCATTATTTTTATAATCATAAGACATTACTTAAAAATTCTGTGTGGGAATTTATGGATAAAAAATAATTAAGTAAAACTTAAAGGAAAGTGGATACAGAGAGCTTCTGGGAGAAGAAATCAATATGGCAACACCTAGAAGGTTTCTATATTAGAGACTCTGATATTTGTCCATCTGCTATAATTTACAGGATCATCTGGGATATGGGATACAGCATGGAGGAATCACTTGTGCTTTGATTTCCAAGTTTCCATTGTCCATTGTTTCTATTCATTTTACTGCTGATGTCAAGGTGAACACAGTAGTGATGGAGTCTCAGTTCATATCACTGCACCTTCCTGGGTCCTTATACGTAATATGAAAGCTGAATTTAATGCTGCATTTGCATAACTAAATGAAGAAGTACATCTTTTGGTATGGTCCATACTGAAATTTGCCCCAGTGAGTTCATACAGGAGTTTTATTAAAGAAGGGAAAAGTATGATAATGTGATTGACTGCTACAATGCACATAGCTTGCATCCTTCTAGCAGAGCCCTTAATTTGCCTAGTTCTGATTCCATGTTTTAAATAATAGGTTTATATGAATATTAGCTAATGTGGAAGTTCTACTGAATAAAAATATTCAGTATAAAATGATTCAATAAAAATAATAGTTTATGGGGTATTAGTTATGTGCCAGGCATAGCTCTAAAAGCATTTTATGTGTATAAATCCATTATTCCCCAAAACAACCTATGAGGTGAGTGCTATTATTAGCCTTCATTTCTCCCAAGGAAAACTAAGGCTCAGATAACTACATCCCTTGCCCAAGATGATAAACCCAGAGCAGGTGATAAACTCAGATCATCTGGCACCAGAACACATTTTATTTTCTCTTTATGCAGATTTTTAAAAATTGAAATGCTTTGCATTTGAGAACAGTTTTAGGTTTATAGGAAAGTTGAAAAATGGTAGAGAATTCCTGTATACCCCTCACCACTCTCCTATACTGTTACAAACCTTAAATTAAATGGTGCATTTGTCACAACTAAATGTATGCTGATGTTTACTAAACTGCACACTTTACCTGGATTTCACTAGTTTTCCCTATGGTTCTTTCTCTGTTCCAGGATTCCATTCAGGATACCACCTGACATTGAGTTGTCATGTCTCCCTAGCCTCCTCTGGGCTATGACAATTTCTTAGACTTTGTTTTTGATGACCTTGACAGTGTTGAGGAATACCAGTCAGGAATTTTGTAGAATGTCCCTCAATTTGGGTTTGTGTGATGTGTTTTTCGTGATTAGACTGGGGTTACTGTTTTGAGAGGAAGGCCACAGAGCTGAAGTGGCATTCTCAGCACATTATATCAAAGGTATGTGCTACCAGCATGACTAATCTTTGATGATGCTAGCCTTAAAGATCTGGCTAAGGTAATTTGCCAGTTCTCCATTTTAAAGTTACTCCCCTTTTTCCATGCTCCATTTGACAGAAAAAAAGTTACCAATCAAAGCCCACATTTAAGTGGGTAGGGATGGGATGGAGTTAAGCTCCATCTATACAAATTGGGGGGGCATCTATATAAATTGCTGAAGTTCTTCTGCTAGAGCCCTCAATTTTAACCAACTATTCTATGTTGCTGCTGACTTCCTATTGTTTCCTACCATTCTGGCATATTATTCATGTGCAGTAGTTTAAAAACACAACACTTACCTAATTTCCTGCTTTTTCAAAGCAAATATATATTAGAATTAAATGTGACAACCAATAAACTTGTTTAAAATTATTTTCCACTATCACTGTATAATTTGTCATGAAGGGATGAATTAGAAACCATTTTTTCTCAGAAGCACTCTGTAAAGAACTTACCAGAAATATTCGTTCAAGTTGATCCTGAATGTCTTTCATTCCTGGAAAAGCAGCAACTCCTTGGATCATTTCAACAAAGATGCAGCCAACACCCCTAAAGAGAGAAGAAAGCATTGTACAAAAACTCCAATGTATTCTGGAAAATTAAATCTGGGATTAGAACATCTACTCCAGGAGAAACAATGAATAAATAACATTCTTTTTTTTTTTTTAAATATAATTTATTGTCAAGTTGGCTACCATGCAGTGTATACAGTGTACTCTTGGTTTTGGGGGTAGATTCCGTGATTCATTGCCTACATACAACTCTCAGCGCTCATCCCGACAAGTGCCCTCCTCAGCGCCCATCACCCATTTTCCCGTCTCCCCTGCCCCCCATCAACCCTCAGTTTGTTCTCTGTATTTAAGAGTCTCTTATGGTTTGCCTCCCTCTCTCTCTGTTTGCAACTATTTTTTCCCCTTCCCTTCCCTCATGGTCTTCTGTTAAGTTTCTCAAGTTCCACATGCGAATGAAAACATATATCTGTCTGTCTTTCTCTGACTGACTTATTTCACATTGCTGACAATGGCAGGATTTCATACTTTCTCATTTCAACAAAAGCCAAATTATGGAAAGAGCCTAAATGTCCATCAACTGATGAATGGATAAAGATGTGGTTTATATATACAGTGGAATAACATTCTTTAATGAGTACCAAGGGCTGCGCCACATCCATCTAAATCCTACATTTCCTTTCCCTCCATGTCTATTGCCCTGAAAGGTCTCAAATCTCTAAACAGATGCAACTACCGTGGGCTCAGACAATCATGGCAACCAGTAAAATATAATGCTTGGTGGCTCCACCTTATTTACAGGAAACCATCAAGAAACTCCTTAGCCTAATATAGAAAGCTGCCAGTCTTTTTTGAATATCCTTTTCCAACCCCATTTCATGAATTCATAATATATTGTCCTCTCTAGCTGTCCAAGGGTTCTCAAACTTCTTTTTGCATCAAAATTATCTGGGGGGAACTTTTAAAAACTGCATATGATCGAAACACAAACAGCAGAGATCCTGTTTCAATCAGTCTAGGTTGGATCCCAGGTGTTGACTCAGGCTGCTTGGGTGATTCAGGGTAGCTACCGTGAGTTTCCCTGAGCTGGACTGATCTGCCCATGGGCCAAGAATAAACCTATACAGCTTGGCCCAAACTGCTTCACTACCCACAACTCCTTCCTTCATTTATTTGTTCTTAACATATAAATCTAATTCAGTGTAACTCTAATAAAGACACCAGGGTTTGGTCACAAAGCTTACAATTAAAGCTGTCATAAAACGCAATGTGTTCAAACTCTCATACAGGAATAATTACCAGGTAAGAAAATATATGAAACATCCACCCATGTTCATATATCCTTTAATTCTTTTCAACTCAAAATTTCCAAATTTATGCTGCAGATGTGTGATTTCTCCACCACAAATCAAAATAAGATTTTAAGCAGAATTGAAGATTCTTTGTAACTATGATTATGGAGGGACAACTTTTTTTAAGTTTATTTATTTCAAGAGAGTGTGTGAGAACATGGGTTGGGGAGGGTAGAGAGGGAGAGGGAGAGAGAGAATCCCAAGCAAGCTCCATCCATGCCGTTAGCGCAGAACCCGGTACAGGGCTCCATCTCATGAACTGTGAGATCATGACCTGAGTCAAAATCAAGAGTTGGATGCTTAACTGACTGAGCCACCCAGGTGTTCCTGGAGGGACAACTTTTTAAGGTTGGAGGTCAAATAATTTGGGAGTTCTTAATTTGAAAAAGAATACAACATTATGAATAAAAAAGTAAGTACAAAAGCAAACTCCAAATGAGAAAATAAATCAAAAGAAATCACAAATTTTTAAAAGCTAACAAATATGACAAACAATGTCAAATTCAGAAAAGTAACATATTTATGAACTGACATGTGTCTCTAATAAATTTCTTTCTCCAATTCTAGCTTCATAATCTTTGATTACGTCTTTTAGGGCAATTCGATAATATCATTTTCTATAAATGGTGACCAAACCCTTGTGTCTTTAACTTATTTCAGATCCCCTAGAAGTTACGGACAAGGGACCTACTTCTCTATAATGGCTGCAGTTATCACAGTTGTATACAAACAATGTACTGAAGTAAAGAATTAATACATTTGCAGAAATCTCTTCTCTATTATAGCACATAATTTCTATCTGAATTAAACACTGACAGTAAATAGAGTTAAAATGACTAAAAAATAAATGTTTTTATATATCATAAAAGTAATTCCATTTAAATAGTAAAGAATTAATTATAAAATCAGTGTTCTACACAGATTGGGTTTAACACAAGTTGTTTTCACTTAAGATTTGAGACACAACATCCCTATTGAGAATTGTTTTATTAGCATGTTAAAATGCAATGATATTCTTATAAATATCAGGGCTTCAACATCTGGTTAGGTCTCAGATTTCAATTTAGTGGTTTTCCAAATGTTTATGCCAATAATTCTTTTCTAAGACTATTGACCTACATTTCTACTGTCTTCTTATTCACATTTACATAAAGTATCTTGGTTCTTAAATAGCTACCAGCACTTTCCTTTTTTTTTTTTTTTTTTTTTTTTTTTAACATTCAGAATATACTCTCTATTCACTACTATTTGGCTTTAGTCTTTCCCAGCATAAGCTGCAACTCTGAGCATGTGGACCCTCAACAGGAGCCACAGCTGCGCCCACTGTGTACCCCACTAAGCTGGCTGGTGAGGTAACCATTATACACACTTACAGAAATGCCTTTATCACTACTTGTGTTGGTCCATAGCATCTCCATAATATGATACTTAGAACAATTAAGAGATAAATCTAGCTGCAATTTTACTTAGGTGGAATATGATGATATAGCATTTCCATAGGCTCTTATCTGCTTAGCCGGTGGAGGGACATGGACTATCACTTCTAATGGATGTTTCTGACGACATCACTTGCCAAAGATGTGTGACAGCATACTAATAAGCCTGAGAGAATTATACTTAAAGGATTTATAAAAGGAGATAGAATGCACAAGAAAATTAAAAAGTAGAAGTGTCAAACATATCAACATATTAGAGCATAACAAAATACTTAATTATTGGAGCTGTCTTATTGCCAAACAGCAATAGAAGCCCTTCAGTATAATATGAAGGGATTATTGCCTGATTTACCTCCCCCAACTCCCTTGCTACCCTCCATTACCCTACATGCTCTCTCTTGATGGAGTAAGTTGACTGCCATGAGGTATACTGAGAAAGAATTTAACCACTTAAGTTCTATACTTATGACATATGATCTTATTTCAGGAAATGTCTCCTTTAACTTGTTGCTTTTTTCAACAATTTGAATAATTATGTAATTATCACCCACACAGTCTAAATTTTTCAAGAATAAGAACTGGTCACAAAGCTTACAATTAAAGCTGTCATAAAATGCAGTGTGTTCAAACTCTCATACAGGATTAGTTACCAGGTAAGATAACATATGAAACACCCACCCATGCTCATATATCCTTTAATTCTTTTCAACTCAAAATTTCCAAAGTTAATTTATGCTGCAGATGTGTGATTTCTTCACCACAAATCAAAATAAGATTTCAAGCAGAATTGAAAATTCTTTGTAATTATGACTAGGAGGGACATTTTTTTTTTTTTTTTTGAGAGAGAATGACAGCATGGGTCGGGGAGGGGCAGACAGAGAGAGGGAGAAGAGAATCCTAAGCAGGCTCCACACTGTTAGCGCAGAGCCGGATGCAGGGCTCGATCTAACGAACTGTGAGATCATGACCTGAGCTAAAATCAAGAGTTGGATGCTTAACCGACTGAGCCACCCAGGTGCTCCTGGAGGGACAACTTTTTAAGGTTGAAGGTCAAACAATTTGGGAGTTCTTAGTTTGAAAAAGAATACAATATTATGAATAAAAAATTAAGTACAAAAGTGAACTCTGAATGAGAAAATAAATCAAAAGAAATCACAAATATTTAAAAGCTAACAAATATGACAAATAATGTTAAATTCAGAAAAACATAACATATTAAATGACACACCTCCCTAATAAATTTCTTTCCAATTCTGGCTGCATAATCTTTGATTACTTCTTCTAGGATAATTCGATAACATCATTTTGTATAAAGAGAATACAGAGATAACTTAGTCTTTCCTCTACCATAATGATGACTTTCTTTTCTGACAGTATAGAAAAGTTTTCTTTTTTTTCAGCTTAACTTCTAATTGGCAGAGTCACGTAAACTTTTAGGACTGTTGTCAATTTGGGGAAGACTATCAAGTTCCCTTCAAGTATGTCTATATACTATAAACACAAAAATTCTACAACATTCTACATAATTCCCATGATAAATATCAAAGGAGCACAGGAGGATATGCTCAGCCCAATGTGGAGAGCGAGGAAGAACTTGCACTCCTGAAGTCTTATTAGACTAGAAGAGGGGACCCTGGTGGGTTAGGGCTGATGGCACAGTAGTGGGAATGGGGCATTCCAGCAGAGAAAACAGGACCCGATACATGAAGAATCTTCAGGGAGCCAAATGCTGTTCAGATGGCTATGCTTAGAAAATGGAAGAGAAAGTTAAAAGAGAGCAGAATTCCATACACTAGGCTAAGAACTCTGTCTACTATTCTTAGGCTAGGACTCAACTTTTTTCTGCATCTTAGGATTCATGATGGATGAAGCTCACCAACTGGATATATAAGTAAAAATCCAGATTACAGGCAGATTACAGTCTTGAGGACAGAAGCAACTACAACCATTGGTTGTAAAGCCACCTCATTCTTTTCCACTCACGGCAGCCAATGAATGAGACTAGCGGTGGTATAAGCCCTCTCTCTACTGGGCAGTGAGGGGTCACATACAATAATGAAGAGGCGCCCACAAACTACAGACCACAAGCCAAATCGTGCTCAGTGCCTGTTTTTATAACAGCCTATAAGCTAAGAATGGCTTCTGCATTTTTAAGTGGTTGAAAAAAAATCAAAAGAAGAATATTTGGTGATATATGAACATTACACAAAATTCAAATTTCAGTGTTCAGAAATAAGGTTTTATTAGAACCCTACCACACACTGATTTATGTGTTGTCTATGCTGCCTTCTCAATCTCACAACAGAGTTGAAAACCTGCTACACATGCCCTGAAAAGCCAGATATGTACTATCTGATCCTTCACAGACAAAGTTTACCAAACCCTGATTTATGTTACACTTCACTTACCTAAGAGCATACTTATAAATAGAAGAAATCACCTTCATCAGTTATGCAGAAAAAAATAAGAGAAATTATATATTATGATAATTTGTGAAAAAGTTAATAAAAAATAAAAGTTAATAAAGAAATAACAGAAAAAGTTAATAATAGAAATAAAAAAATAATAATAGAAAGCTCTCGAATATGATCTCATTTTTCACTATTTTCCTCAGCAATTTTCCTGTGGTAGATATGCTTTAAATGCTTCCACGCATTTTGCCAAATCTCTGGTAGATTATTAAAATGTAATTGAAGATGGATATTTTAATCTTAAAATATTTTTTTCCATCTTACAGTATTTTTAACTGAGAAATAAACTGGGAGCAAATGTGTAGGGTGGTTTTTAATAACAGTGCTTATACAACCAGTTCCACAAAGACTTCTCAAAATAGAGGGTTTGGTGAGTTGATCTGAATAATGGGTAGGGTGGAAGGAGAATTTACTTTTATGAACTTTTTTTAGAAGTTTTTGTTTTGTCAAAATTTTATTGCATGGAAGTACTATCTTTTATTTTTCTAAACATTAGGAAATTTTACCTGATAAATGAAAATAAATATGATATAAATATAAGGTTGCTGTGTTCTGAAATGATTTCAAGCTATTTCCTTTTCATCTTCCCTCTCTCTATCCACATCTAACATCCGTGTCCCTGTGTTGATAAAAGGAGAGGAATTAGATTTTTAAAATCATATCTTGAGGTTTTTCTACCTTACAACTAAGAACGGAGATTTGTGACAGTGAAGTCCCCACATGTTCAACAATTTCACATCACACCTCTATCCATGAGATTTCTCCTGTCCAGTCATGTTTCTCTGCTGTCTGTTCCTGAAACACGCCGTCCTCCTCCTCCTCACTTCAGGGTCTGTGTGTGAGCTGTTGTTCCCTCCTCCCAGGATGCATTTCCCCTCACTCTATGCATGGAGAAGTGCTTCTTGTTAGTTAGGGCTCAGCTCAAATGGCTCCTTTCACAGATGTCTTTCGCAGCCACCATATGTAAGGCAGGTTTCCCCTTACTGCCGAGGTCCCATGTTTGTTTCCTTCATAACATTCAAAGGATGTTAACTTGTCTTTGCACATGGCAAGATTATGGCACAGCATAGCCTATACATTTGAGTATGTGCATAGAGGACAGCAACCCACACAGGTCACACTATCACCTTCAGGGGAGATCTGTTCCTTCTCACACAGACTTCCTAATTGCAAGTCAGGAGGCCTCTACTCTAGATGGAAGACCAAGACTGGGGACAAAGTTGTGTTCATTGTCTTGCTCCCAGAGTAAGAGCAGAATGTCAGCACATAGTAAGGGCTCAAAACTATTTGTTGACTGAGTAAATCAAAAGCAATGCAACCCTTCCTCCTCTCCCCCTACTCCTGAGTAAGAGCTGAACTTAGCAACCTGCTTCCAAAGATAGGGTATGGAAGTGGGGATGGGAGATAGATAATGAATTTGGAGAAAAAAGGCCAACAGGGAAGTGGATAATGACAAGGGATAAAAACAGCAAAGAAGACCTTGACAATGTAATCAAGGTTAACATCATCAGTGGTAAGTCTTGTTGATAGCGAGTACCCTTGATGTGATGTGATGTGATGAGAATATCACTTCACCTCTGTCTTTCTTGCCATTAGATGAACCCAAATTGAGGGTCATTCTACAAAATGCCTGACTGGTACTTCTCAAAACTGTCAAGGTCATGAAAAACAAAGAAAATCTGATAAACTATTATAACATTTGACAACTACATGTAATGTGGTAACCAGGATGGGATCCTAAAATACAAAAAACAGGGTGCCTGGCTGGCTCAGTTGGAAGAGCATGTGATTCTCGACCTCCGGGTTGTGAGTTCAAGCTCCATGTTGGGTACAGAGGTTAAATGAATAAACTTAAAAAAAAAAACTCACTAAATACAAAAAAGAAATTAAGGAAAAACTAGTGAAGTCAAAACAAAGGTCTTTAGTTAACAGCAATGTAACATCGTGGGTTAGCCAGTTGAGACAAATGTACTATATGTACATTTAGTAATAATGCATATAGTACATATAGTAATAATGTAAGACTTTAACAATAGGGGAAACCAGGTGAGGAGTATATAGGGATTCTCTTGTTTTCTATAAATCTAAAATTATTCTAAATTAAAAGTTTATATTTTGAAAAAAGGCAAAATGAAGAAGGACTGCATCTCCTTGGGACACTTTATAGAATTAGTCACTTTAAATAGAAGAGCCTTAACATTTTGAGTTTTCACCATATGAGAAAAAAAGAACCTCTATACATTTTGATGAACTCTTCCTTGGAAGCAGCATGAGCCATCTAGAACTGCAGGCTAGACTGTGAAACATCAGTTAAGGTTCAACCTGAAATAACTTGGGCAGCAAACTAATCAGAGATTAATTTTGATATAAAGGCATTTGAAAACTGATATACATACTCTTTGGCAAAGGAATTCAAGAAGAAAAATTTATCTGTATTACTAAGTTTGCAGCATTAGCAGCGAGTGTGAATGCAGAGAAAAAATGGGATTCCCAGAGAAGGGGCAAAATACTTTTTCTCCATCACATTAGGGAACAGTAAATCTTGCTGCCACTTCTCTGGGGAGGCTTCCTGATCTCTCAGACTGGGTTAGGTCCCCTAACTCCATGCTTCTTGTGTTAGTTCCTACAACTGTAATATATATACTTATAAATGGATTAGCCACTGTCATGGTTCTTAGAACCAGAAGTTGGTCTCCTACTTTTAAAGATACAGTTCAAATGAGTCAAAGTGGTTATGGCAATAGAGCAGTCCTCCCAGACCTGAATAAAATAGGGTTGGGCACTACAGTCACCAGTTAAGATTCACTGTAATGTACCTATTCATTAAAGTCCTGTTGGATAACTTTATATCTTTCAACTAAAATAAGCATTAATTAGATCCATCAGCTCTTATACTCAAATAATATCTGCACTTGACACATGGCATTTCAAGGGGAGTATACTCAATTTTCTCATGAAGACATTAATATTATGAGATGTTAATTAACTGAATAAATGATTATCTCACCTGAAGAAGTATAAAACAGGACCTAGAGGTTATTATTTTTCTGCTTGGCATTAATCTTATTCTGGTCAGCAATCAATAGTTTGGTTCAGTCCCAGTACACAATGCAGAAAGACTTTAATATTTTAAAATACAGTGCAATTAAAATCTCAAAAAAAAAAAAACAAAAAAAAAAAAAAAAAAAACAAAAACAACTCTGCCGGATTTTAGCTAATCTTATCCATTTATTAGCAAAGGCTTGAGATTCCTTAGGATAGAGAGCTGTAAGCAGAAGGTGACAGTTTCATTCTCAAGTAGCAAAGCTTAAGCACAGGGCTTGGGAAGGATCATGGCACAGTGTAGCCTGTGCATTTGAGTATGTGCACCGAGGACAGCGACCCACCAAGCTCACACTATCACCTTGAAGGGAGATCTGTTCCTTCTCATACAGACTTCCCTAATTGAAAGTTAGGAGGCCTCCAGTTCAGAGAATCATTGAGAACCATTCAGAA
This sequence comes from Herpailurus yagouaroundi, assembly GCF_014898765.1. Taxonomy (NCBI): domain Eukaryota; kingdom Metazoa; phylum Chordata; class Mammalia; order Carnivora; family Felidae; genus Herpailurus; species Herpailurus yagouaroundi. The sequence continues at coordinate 66,369,444 of NW_024412391.1, forward strand.
TGATCTGCATATCAAAGATTTGGATAGAAGGCTGTAGATAAAGACAGGGCCCAGCTGCTTCTGGCAGGAAGAAGGCAGATGAGCAGGACCATAACTCACTGCAAGTTAGGTCTTTTGTCTTTGTCTTACAACATTAGGCTGGTACCAGAAATCTCCTCAAAGCCTATGTGTCCATCAATAAAAAAGCATCTGAAGCTTTGCTTCTCACCCTTTACTGTGTATGCCAATCACGTGGGGATCTTAGTAGAACGAAGATGCTGACTGACTAGGTCTGGGCTGAGGCCTGAGATCTTGCATTTCTAACAAGCCTCTGAGGCAATGAAGATGCTACAGGTCACAGGACCAGAAACTGAGGAACATGAATCTAAAGGAACTTAGGTTGAAAGAAATTTTATAATTCAGGTTAATTCTTGGAATGTGTATTCAGGTTCCAGCCAAAGGGACAACAAAGAAACAGCAGACTGGTGAGATAAATTAGATTGAATGCTGGATTCAATCTGAATTTTACACACAGGAATGCAATACTAACTCAGACAGGTTCCACATTAATTAACCTAGTAGGTAATTTTATTTAGCCATGGTTCACTGAAATATTCCATTATGCAATTAGAGCTAGTACGATTTGATGCACCAAGGTGGCCATTTATTTATGTCACTTTTCTCTGCTGGAATGTATGTTTTTATAAAATGGACCAAAGAGTTTTGTTCCCTAGGAGGCTAGCTTCTAAAAGATGAAAATTAAAAAAAAAATTTTTTTTTTGCTTTAACTTGTAAGAAAACTTATTACATGTAACAGATGTGATCTTTTCACATTGGCATTTGCAGTGTTTGAAAAGTGAAAGATTAAAAAATTACATTCCACATGCCCTTGGTGACTATTGAAGGAACTGAATTGATTAAACTGTCACTCATCATTTACTATGTGGTTAGTGGTTCATTAGGCACAGATAGGCACAATATATCTTAGTCAAATACTTCTGTGGAGTACTTGGCTCTCAAGAAATGAAAACAAAACCAAGCCAAACCCTAGATTGTGTGTAAAAGCCCATCTTGGAAAACATTCAATTCAAAACAATAGACCTTTTATACAAGGGGAAACTCTTAAGATCTATTTTTCAAGCTATGAAACGACTTAAAAAGTTATACTTACAAATTAACCATATCAGAACAAAAATTAAACAAAAGCAAAGAATGAAGTACAGGAAGTTAATATAGTTCAGTAAGGTCAAGGCCCAGGGTGACCTGCTGCTGACTTGGGAGGAGAAGCCAGGCAGATGAATGGAAGCAACCTTCCCAGCATCCATACCTAAAATAAGACTTAGAAGAAGATCAGGAAGCCCACCCATCTTAAAGTACCAATGGCATTAATGTTCCTTACGTTACAATAATTTAATTATCTATCTATCTATCTATCTATCTATCTATCTATCTATCTAAGTATATACATTCCATTATACATATATTCTCGTGTGTGTGTATTTTTAATCATATCACTTTTGCTTTCTGGTCCAGTTACCTGATGTAGAAATTCAGGAATCATCTGAAACCCTTGCCTGTCCCATATTACTCTCATTCAATCATCAAGCTGTCATATCCTAACTATTCCTAAATATTTCTCCATTCAGGTCTCCAACCACTTTCTCACTCCCTCCATTCCCTCCTTTTTCTCAACTGCTTCTTAAACTCTGTCCTTCTTCCTTACCCACAAATATCTGCTGTTTCACCCCACGGTGGGATACTTTTGTCCATGGCATGGCCTAAGTGTTCCTCAGCCCAAAGTTTTGTCAATTTTGAGAGATGGGTTTGACATGTCAACCCAAGTAATTACTTCTTGGTGACCCTTCTTTGACCTCCCCCCTCTCCTCAAGTAACCACCAAGGATAGTTTTATCACCTTTGCCTCTGAGCTGCCACTGTACTAACTGCATACCTGTGTTATAGCTTGCCACACTGCCTTTCCCCCTGACTTTGATGGAATGGATGGATCTTTTCTATCTTTGTAATTGTGAGGACCTGATCCAGTGTCTGGTACAAAATTGCTGTTCAAGGTAAGCCTGCCTGGCTCAGTCGGTAAACCATCTGACTCTTTATCTCAGGGTTGTGAGTTCAAGCACCGGGTTGGGTGTGGAGCTTCCTTAAAAGAAGAAAAGTGTCCAATAAAATCCTTAAATTGAATGAATGAATGAATGAATGAATGAATTGCATAAGCTGTCTGAGAAGTGTACCTAAACTGCAGTAGAAACGAACTTGATTTAGAACTAATATTATTATATTAAATGCAACAACAACAAAAAAATCAGTTCAGCAAAATATCTAAACCAAATTTCACCGAAATATCTAAACCCTAACTTCATTTGTAAGTCACTCTGAAGGAATTCCAGCGATCTCCATGGAAACCTCTGGTTCAGTGGTACAATTTACTTGAATGCTAAAATCTAAAGCTGGAGGAACTTTATTTTTATTAAAAAAATTTTTTTAACATTTATTTATTTTTGAGACAGAGCATGAACAGGGGAGGGTCAGAGAGAGGGAGACACAGAATCTGAAGCAGGCTCCAGGCTCTTAGCTGTCAGCACAGAGCCCGACGCAGGGCTAGAACTCACGGACCGCCAGATCATGACCTGAGCTGAAGTCGGCTGCTCAACCGACTGAGCCACCCAGGCGCCCCATGCTGGAGGAACTTTAGATGATGCTTAAGACAATGTCTTGATTTTTACATGTAAGGAAACTGTACTACATCTTTAAATGTCTTCATTTCAGTCCCAGAACCTGAAACTGTGACTGAATCCTGGGCCAATGATCCTTCCATGATGTCAGACTGCCTCCCCAGTTAGAACAGCATTTCTACTTGGTTGGGCAGGTCAGATTAGAAAAAGAAGGAATAAAGATGGCAAACTGGTTCTTATTACTGGTGACACAAATGCTAACAAGAATAAAAATAAAACCCAAAATCAAAGCTTCAAAATTAAGGTGCAAGCAGAGAAAACAATTAAACTATCCTTAAAAACTAAAGTCTATCACCATTGTCCACATACTGTAAATAAGACTGTTGTCAACATTTAAAAATGTTTGAAAATTCAAATCAGACTCCCATAATGAAGATCAGAGATAAAAATCTTAACAGCTATGGTTATATAGATAAATGGGAATATTTGGACTAGGAACATTGAGAAACCAGTCACAATTAATACGAAAATGGAAACAGGAAACACCCTTACTGAGGACTACTATAAGCAAAAAAAAATGTAAGACTCAAATATTGCATTGGATAGCAAAAACATTTTATTTCTTATACTATGGAACAATACAGGAAGAGAGAAGTCCCATTTGATTGGTCATTTAAAATGCTACCAGTGAAAGCACTTTTTGAAGGAATAACTGTAGACCAGGCAGGACAAGAGAAAACAAATTAATAAGCCTTGCACATCTTTAATTTATTTATATGACAGCTGATGCAGAACAAGAAAATTGTAAGATTTCTCCTTGCAATTGTATTAATCCTCCTGCAATAACGTGAAATGAGGAATCAGGAAAAAAATGTTCATAGGTATTCTCTTAAAGATCAAAGCAAATGACATATTCAAATCTTTTTAGAGAAACCACCATATCTGCATATCACGAAGAGAAATCATTGCGGAAACCTTCGTGTAAATTACTCTATTATTCCATGAGGAGAATTCTGAACTTCAATTTAGAGTGGTGAGCTGCTATAGTTAGTTCCAGTCATCACATGGCATAGTTGAACTTTGATGGACCATGGGTAAGAATGTTGGAATAGGCACTATGAAGATATATTACTGGATGGATGATATCTGACAGTAAAATATTTGACAACAATCTGATATCTTAAATAAAAGGAAGACCTGAAGGCAAAAACATCCATTTTTGGGTGAAGTCTGTGGGTTTTGTGGAATATTTTCAAAGATGTGCCCTGGAATATGGCTGTGCAGATTAGACAATTGGTAGCACCAGTGGGTGCTGCTTGAGGTCAAGGACCAGGTCTTCTTCACTCTTGAAACTCTAGACATTCTGTAAGGTTTTGTTGAATGAATAAATGAATGAACAAAGAGACCCCATCCTGTGCAAGGGAGATCTTTGTGGGAAGGATGCTGCCCTAGGACCCCAGAGGCTTTTTTTGTTTTTGTTGTTTTTTCCCCGTGCCACCACCAACCACCTAATGTGGGCAACATAACCAAGGACCCTCAGATTTGGGGGAGAGGGCACAAGGAGTTAAAATGGCCATAAAATAACAACACAACAAAATTATGAATTGATTTTACTGAGTTGCTAAATCTCTGAAACAGTTTCTAAATTAAACATGTTAGGATTAAACGACAAATAGATGAAAATTTATAGAGTTAACATAATAAAGTTTTAAAATTTGTTGAGTTTATGTTAGGCTCTGAATATATACTGTTTTCAGAAGCAAACATGGTTAAAATCAAGGAAAAAAAACCCACTGAATTATCAATGAGAAAGAATAGAAAAGCCTTGCCAAGCTCTACAGAAAATGCAATTATGCAAACATCCCATTCTTAGAATCTACTGTCTATGGAAATACAGAGAAACATAAAATGTCATAGCAAAGGATGAACAACTCACATGTGTATAAGAAAATAGGGAGCTACTCAGATTCTGGTTTTTGTTTTAAATGTTTTTATTATTTTAATTTTTGAGAGAGAGACAGAGCATGAGCAGGGGAGGGGCAGAGAGACACAGAATCCGAAGCAGGGGCCAGGCTCTGAGCTGTCAGCACTGAGCCCAACATGGTGCTTGAACCCATGAACCACAAGATCATGCCCTGAGCAGAAGTCAGATGCTCAACCAACTGAGCCACCCAGGCGCCCCTCAGATTCTGTTTTCAGTAACATCATGCTTCAGCTATGGGCCTATCTGAAGGTACGTGCAGCAACCTCTCCAGCCCAAGACCTCACGCATCTCATGTTGGGGGGAAGGGACTATTCACCACCTCCCGGCCTCCTGTCTGTGTCTCCAGGCCCTGATGCACAGCCTGCCAGACCCCCAGTCCAGTCCTCTCCCTTCTATTCCTACTTTGGTTAGAGCCAGAAGGAATGAAGCCGGGGCACCCAGAGACTAGAGCAGGGAAGCGGATAGGAGAGGCACCTAGAAGTGTTCTGTATAGGCTGAGTTTTTAGCAGGGGTGGAGGGCCCTTAAGACACCCGAGGGAAACCTGAAAAGAAGGGGAGGGAGTAGGAGGAGAGAACTTGAGATCTAGCTGCTCTCCTTTCGGCCTCAGAAGGGTGACAGAAATGGGGAGCAGAGGACAGGACTACCAGATGTATGGCCTCAGCCCTTCATGTCTTAATACTAAGTCTACCTCCCTACCCCCCATCCCAGCATTGGGCCATGGTTGCTGGACCTGGGGCTTGTTGTTTTTCAGTATTATAAGCATGCCAACAACACCATAAAGCATTTGGAGTATGAAAAAAAAATGAAGTGCCTGTCACAGACTATGATTAAGTTTTGTTTATTTTTTAAATGGAATTTGGCAGGCTGTTTTTGGCCACTCATAGTTAAGTTTGACTTTAATTCTTTTCCAATTATTGTATTATTTCTTTCTATCCATGAATGACATCTTTTACCAATACAAATCTAAGGACACTACATTTGAAGACCAAAACTGAAGAAAAAAAATTACAAACATCAAGATTTCTCAATTATACAATATGGTATCTAAAATCAAGAAAGCCACTGGTACAATTAAATTGTATTAATTCATATGGCAATATACCAGTAAATTAAAGAACACTCCAGATAGTGTAGTATCCTGAGGAATTAATTCACAAATGTCATAACAGTATAGAAGTCTCTACTTCCATCCTTCAATGAACAGTATCAAGTAGACATTCAAATCCCTTTACTAACCACAGTCACACAATGATATTTATACAAGCTCCTAGTTTTCCTCCAATTAGATTTCCATTCAATCATGTCCTTCCTGTACAGATAAGTTAACAGTCTACCCTTTCACCTTCATTGGATTAGAAACTTTATACTGAATGAAACATTTGTTGGAAGAGTTTCACTAATTGCTTTTGCTTGTTTTAATAGCAAGTTTATGTTGGATTCACACAGACCATTGATCCAAAGGACTGCTTTCTGCAGTCAATTCTTTAAATTCATGTAAAATTTTCATCTTGTTAACAACTATCACTTCACGTTCTATTCCCTTTCATCACTAGCTCATCAAAAGCCATAGTATTTCTTTTTAAGTTTGTTTTCATAAATAAAGCTGTCATGATTCACTAACAGTTAGATGGTAAAGGCGACAAATTTCCACTGCCACACTAAGATACCGGCAGTCAAGAGGCTGCTGCCTGCACTATGCTGTTTGATTGGCTGCTACCCATTAGCACCTACAACTCAAATCTGTGTCCAAGCAAAATCACAAAATTCTACAGAGCAAGGACCTTAGGAGTCAACTGTCCATAGTTAAAGCCACAAATATTAAATTATCAACAACAGTAGAACATGTGGTAAAATGTGCGCAGACCTTCTTCACCAAAGTGACCAAAGTGTCAGTTAAGGAATACATTTTAAAGAAGGATAAAATAAATAGATGAGGAAGCACAAGTGGATGAGAAAAAACTTTTTTTTTTAGAAGATGTGGATGAAGATGTGGCAAATCTAAGTTGACCATAGGCAGTTACTACTTCAAGTTATAGGCAGACTATTTACTCAGGACAACTCGGGACTTGGAGATACAGGTTCTAGAAAGTGTGAAATGAGTCTACAACTGGAAGTAGAGTGGAGAACTGGAAGTTTATGCAAAGAAATAGACCCACAGGTCTTCTCTGACCATCTGGGTGTTTATTCTCTGGAGAAATTAAATCCAGAAGGCCTCAAATTGAGAATAAAAGAGATTAGGGTGAGGTACAGAGCTGAAAAAAAGGGAAACTAAGTGAAAAACATGTATACTGGTCTCTGTAACCATCAGCTCCCCTCTCCTGTCTTGCCTTGAGGATGCCAGATGCCAGGAATCAGCATCTGAGGAAGAACAAAGGCTAGGATTTCAGACATTGACATTTGGGGATCTCCCAATGAAAAGTTTAGCTTTTTGACTCAACGATATGTAATAAACTGATCGGTCAGCTGGTGCCCCCTAGGTATACAGATTTGTAGTACCTCATTTATGAAAGTAAATGGACAGGCCAGGATTCCCTCCTCCCCCAATGCTGTATTTGAGGAGAGCTTCTAATAGAAACCAGAGAAAAAGGAAGTGGGTACTTACATATATGGTAACTGAAATTTTTCAGAAAAAACAGAAGGTTTAGAAGATAAAAAGTTGTAAAGCAAGGGGCACCTGAGTGACTCAGTCTGTTGAGCATCTGACTTCAGCTCAGGTCATGATCTTGAAGTTTGTGAGTTCAAGCCCCAAATCAGGTTCACTGCTGTCAGCTTGTCAGTGAGGAGCCAGCTTTGGACCCACTGTCCCTCTCTCTGTACCTCCCCACCGCCCACTGACTTGTGCTCTCCCAACAATAAATAAATATTTTTTAAAAGTTATAAAATAAAAAATATTTTTAAAAATTCTGGATTAAGCTAGGAGCTTCAATACCAAACTATGATAAATTTTCCAAAAAGTGAAGACTGAGAATATGGAAGGAAATAAATTTTAAAAAACTAAGAGATTTTCTAAAAACTAATATATGTATGTCTTTATATTGACGAAATCTACCCAGCTTCAGTTGAAAAAAACAACCAAAGCACAATATCATGAAATTTCAGTATATCAGGAGTAGAGAGAAAAGTCTAATATTTTCTAGAGAAAAAGTATGAGGGGGCATACAAATGACTGTGAGAAAGAATAGAATCAGATTCTCAGTAACAATAGTAGAAGTGCGAAAGAAATTAAGCAATGCTTTCAAAATTCTGAGGGTGGAAAAAACTAATTATATATCCAGCCAAAGTTTAAAATTAATCATATGTGAGAGTGGAATAAAGACATTTTCAGAAAACTTAGAATTTGAAAATTGTATCTCTAATGCATTCTTTCTGAGTACTAAAGAAGGAAGACATGGAGTCCAGGAAATATGGGATCTGGAACCAGTAAAGGTCCAGAAGGAAAATGAATCTAACCCAGAACAGACCTTAATGAGGTGATTACTTACAGAGGTGTAAGGGAACCAATAAGACATAGTGAAACACTAAGAGGCTAGCAACAGCAGGAAGCCATTACCTGCTTTAGAGCTAACAGCCATTATTCTCCCTAGAATTAAGAAGGCCAAGTATTGGGGCGCCTGGGTGGCGCAGTCGGTTAAGCGTCCGACTTCAGCCAGGTCACGATCTCACGGTCCGTGAGTTCGAGCCCCGCGTCAGGCTCTGGGCTGATGGCTCGGAGCCTGGAGCCTGTTTCCGATTCTGTGTCTCCCTCTCTCTCTGCCCCTCCCCCGTTCATGCTCTGTCTCTGTCCCATAAATAAATAAAAACGTTGAAAAAAATTAAAAAAAAAAAAGAAGGCCAAGTATTACTGGAAGCTATTAACAACTAGAATCATGGAAGAAGGGCATACCCACAGAAGTTATAGTCAGTCATTTCCAGAAATATGGACTAAAGAAAAGAATTAAGGAAGAATATTCAGTCTACTTCTCCTTGTTCATTACCTGAACCAAGCTGGAAACCAGTAGCCAAGGCAGCTTGGAGGATAAGTTAGGGGTTAGCTGTCCAGGACATAGGGCCTGGCACAAATGGACAGAGCACAGATTTGGGGAGAAACAAATGACTATCTTGGGACCTATAATAATAGTAGAGGATCATATGGAAGTCACAACGTGACAGATATTCAGCTCTGCTAAAGCAAGGAATCAGAGAGCTGAGAGGAATGTTTTAATGAAGCTGAGGGAGGGAGGTGTCAAGAAAATTAAATGGGATTAATAGATTTGATGATGTGATTGAGCATTTTGAAAATTTTTTTCATATGTAATTGACAAATATTTTACACCTATAAATAATGAATAATAATAACAAAGACAACTAAGTTTGTAGAAATCACAGACAATTATAAAGTCCAAGAAAAACAAAAGGTTACACAAGAAGAATACATCATCATGAATACTACTTGACGTACCATGAATAATATTTACATATTAATGTGTCAAAATACGATACAGATTCTTTATTGGGAACATAACGTGAAGCTGGAGAGGGGTAATGGTGATGAAAGAAAATTAAATCCTCATCTACCATAACACCTACTTAGTAGTTAATATCTAAAATAATAAATCAATAAATAGCAATATAAATATAAAACTGAAATATTTTAAAGACCTATGGAGGCAGATATGAAAAGAGTTGAAAGCACTTGCCTCTGGGAAATAAGAGGGTTAAGTACGGGTAAGGCAGAAGATTACTGTTTTTGCTATTATTACTGTTGTGGTCCTTATTAGTTATACCTGAAATAGTTTTTTGATTTGGAAACTGAAGGATAGTTAAGGGATTTAGTCAACAAAAATCACATGTAAGGAGTGGCAGAGACAGAACCTAATTTAGGCTTTTAATGTGTTTTCTACTACAACTTTGCCTCTCCTTAACACAGCAAACCACTGCTAGTTACATGATTACAGAAATGATTTCTGATTTCTACATGAATAAAAACACAAATCAAAACATAAAAGGTGCTAGTGTATAGCCAATTTTCTCTAAATTTGGAGGACTTAATTTATATATTTCCAAATTAAACACACACACACACACACACACACACACACACACGAAAGTAAGATGAGAACATCATAGGTCAAAATTTCTTTCTAATTCTCTAGACACAGACAGTATGTTAATCTCCCTAAAACCAAATATAGAATCCTCCATTTCTCCAATATATCCTGTAGCCGTTGAATGCTATACTTCAATAGAAATGCAATATATTTGGGTTAGCTGATTAACATACTAAGAGCTGACAAGGAAACTATTCTCAGCATTTGTGGAGTCTTACATTTCCTAAAGAATTTCACATTCAATCACCTCTTGCAATTCTCAAAAACTAATGAGGCAGTTGAATATATGCAGGGCTTTCTTAATATTGTGAAATGTACTCATTGTGATTGGCTATTCAAAACTCATCCAAAAATCAGTTTGTAGGTAGCCATTTACTGTGCCAACTTTGATAGAAACAGATAAATTTTAATTTGTTTTAAAAATATTTAGTAGTGAAGACTACATATAATGCCTCATTTTATATGTTAGTATTTAGCTAAATTATCACTAATAAATGACCAAACATATCCATTAAAAACACACATACACTGTTTCTCTCACAAACACACATTGATGAACAATATGGGATGTAAAAATCATAACCATGCTAAGCTTTCGATAGAAAAAAATAGAACGGACTCCTTCTGCACTCCAAAATCATAGCTAAATTTAACACTTTGGTAACCACTCTATAATGCCAAAATAATCTAAGAGAATTGTACTTTTGGAGATGATTCATTATTAAGCAATGTAATAGAAGTTTTCTGCTAGGCATCTTGAGTTTGTAGCCAGTAGTCCTTGGGTCTGAATTAAGCACTCAAATGCATTAAGGCTCTTCTGACAACTAGTATTTGGCCAATTATTGCTCTAGTGCTTTATGAGAAAGATGGCCAGATGTCCCAGTTAAATCTCTGTTTTATACCCACTGCCCTAGCAGAATAACTATTAACTTTCAAAGATATCCTGGTAAGGATGATATTCTACATGGTCTTTCTAATTTTAGGGGACTTCAGTAGTAGAAATGGGCTCAGAAACCATGGCTGTCCCTTAAGTTCAGCTTTCAACCACCCAGATTCCTGATGATACCCTGTTCTTTTATTATGTTCTATTGCATTGTCAGAGGCTACGCCAACGAGTCACTTGGATCATGTATTATTTCAACAGTTCTCAAGAGCTCTTAAAGAGTTGTTACTTTTGACAGTGATTAATTTGAATCCTCCTTGGTCTTATGAACTGATTAATAAGAAAGTGTGTAAATAATGTTGACAGATAGATGACTTTATGTAACTCCTGAAGTGCAATTCTCATTCTTACTACCATTCTTTTTGAAATGGAGTCATTCATTTTAGCAGAAGTGGTAAATGAGTAATGGTTAAGAGTTGGGAAAATACATGCCAGCACAGATATTGGTCTTATGAAAATGTACTCAATCCAATGAATCACGTTGTAAGTTTATTTCAAAGAAATTCCTCCTTGAATAAAACGGCATAATACAGAACACTGACATGAGGGGAGAAAGGCAGTCCACAAGCCTGCTGAGTGCGAGTGAAAGCCACCTACTTTATTTGAAGCATGTAAAGGATCCAAAATGACTCAGAGCATAACCTAAATTATAAAAATGGAATTGAATGTATTGAGTTTTAGAATCACTTTACTAGTGAAATAAAAACCAATTTCTTATAAATCACCTTAAGAGATAATGCAATATGTTGTAAAAAGAAAAGGCTTTGCAGTGAGTTAGCCCTAAGTTTGCATGTTGTCTCTACTTACTAATTAAAAGACCTCTACTATCTTATTTAGTCCGTCTGTGTTTTGTTGCCTTCTACTGTGTCATGCTGCAGTAGATTAGTAATCAAAATGCATAAGAGAAACTTAGAAAACAGTTTGTGTCCAATAAAAGTATTTATTATTTGTACTATTATTATTACTATTAAGACTCAATTGGGGCGCCTGGGTGGCGCAGTCGGTTAAGCGTCCGACTTCAGCCAGGTCACGATCTCGTGGTCCGTGAGTTCGAGCCCCGCGTCAGGCTCTGGGCTGATGGCTCAGAGCCTGGAGCCTGTTTCCAATTCTTTGTCTCCCTCTCTCTCTGCCCCTCCCCCATTCATGCTCTGTCTCTCTCTGTCCCAAAAATAAATAAACGTTGAAAAAAAAAATTAAAAAAAAAAAAAGACTCAATTACTATTACTACTATCACTCAGTTACTCAAGGCAGGACCTCATATAGAACAAATTTATTTTCAGGGTGGGGGTGATAGTAGAATTCATTTATGATTCTCTCTCATAAAACACTGGTAAACAAACCTGAGTCCCAGGAAATCTTATTTTATAACATAAATTTCCTTGGTTCAAGAGTGATCGTTAAGAACGACAGAACTCTGTATGTTGCCAATATGTATGGTGATTAGACTTATTTAATAAAAAGCAAAGCTAAATGGCCTTATAATATTCAATAAATAGGCAATTTCTTTTCAGATATATGCAAAATCAATTTGGAAGCAGACATTTTTCTATATATCAAGACTGGTATGGGAGTTTTTTCCTAACCACCCAGCTGCTACAATGTTAAATAAATTAATTTTAATCTTAAATCAGAGATGTAATAGGGAAAAGGGTGATTTAATATGCAATCTCATTACATTTGACAGGCTTATTTATAAATGATTTGCCCCACATTTTGACAAGTATAGTTAATATGTTAATTAGCTTTTAAAAAGATGATGACGGGAAGAGAATGGCAGGCTCTCCTTCACACATCATGTTGGGGAGGGCTGTCACTGATTCCACAAGGTAGGGCCACTACATATTGTGGCCCCAGAAGCACTGTGATGTGGCTGAGATACTATTACTTCTTAGCTACATTAGTCACCTTCTGTTAAAAATTAATCCCTTGTAAGTAATCCCTAGTGACCTTCCACTTTAGAAAACAAAGGCTGCTCTAAACATATTTATGAGCTTCTCTAAAGAAACAGAAAGCTTATGCAGAGCAATGACCTCCACGGCTAGAGCAGAACTCCCTGACGGGGAGGAACTACGCAGATAAGCTGCTTTTCACATCTGCACTTCTCATAATGTGGTTCTCAGTACTCTGTAAGCCTTTTGGTTTAGAAGCTTAAAGATGAATTCCTATGCCTTGACTTTCAAAGAGTGACAAAATCCAAGAAGTAAGAGAAGTTATACACGAGACAACGTCCAATTTGATTCCTCTGCCTAAATCCTCTTTCATGGAGGGAGACAAAGGTATCAAAACCTGTGTCTCCTGCTGTGTTCTGGAATCGCACAGTATGTTTATACCTTGCCACGGTGCTGGAGACCCAGCGCAGTAAATCATAACACGGTGAGCTCTGATTTTCCGTCACTTGCTGCCAATGTTAATGCGTATGTGTCTTCATTAATATTTTTACTGCCTGCGGCTATTTAAACAGAAAACTGGAAAATGTAACACTGTGTAGGGATCGTTAGTTTTTAGTTACTACCCTACTGCCCCAGGATGGTAAATGAACTGTAAAAATCGCCTGAACCCACTACCACCTGCCTCCCCGCTATTGTTCATGCATTCATATTTGCACTTCTCCTTGGTGCAGCTGAGCCATGACTCAATTACAGTCCCATTTCCAGTTCTGTGAATACCCAGCATCGATGTCATTGATTATGCAAAAATCAGTGCCCTGTGAACTTCTCTCTAACTGGAAAAATATATACACTTTATTGGACTTAGAGGATAATAACAAAATGGCTTTTAGAAAACGGCTTGGAATGAAATCAGAGTGAGAATGACAGGCATAGCATAGACATAACTCAGATTTTAGGGCTTGAAAATGAAAAGCCATTAAGCATGAGAACTGCTCAAATACAACACATTTACTATTTGGTTTTGGCAATGAATAATCTTGGCATGTAGACAAAAGGGCATTTGGGGTCTTCTACTCTGTATCAGTTTTCCTCCCTTCCACTTAAATAACAGTCTTCCTCTTATGCTTCATTATGTCTCTGTGTAAAGCAAATTAATAGAAAGTACCCAAGCCTTCTTCAAGAGGATGAACACACGCACACACAGACAGATGTGAAAGAAAAAAAAGGTGGGTGCCCCAGGTTGGGGCACAGGCTGGAAATCAAATACTACATATCAGAAACAGAAATATCAGCAAGTCATAATCCATGTGGTTCTTTGTACGTTAAAGAGCACTTTTAAAGGTTTGGAAAAAATTAGCCACTAGTGTATTAAAAACAGCTTCTTCTGATTATGAGGGTAGAGTCTTAACTGAACTGCCAAGCACTAAGACAAGACTGGCCCCAAGCCACAAATATTTCCAAACTATGTTCTATTAGTAGAGTCCTTAACTGACCTCACTGAAAGACAACCTAGAATTTTCATACTTGAAAAAGAGAAAAATAGTCCGTAACTCGAGAATATTAATTAATGCTTATTTATATATCCAACTCCCAACGGTGAGGCAAGAAGGAGGAAGGGAATGAGAAAGTTAGTAACTGATATCCTGATGTAGTAACTGACCTTTATTTCCAACCTTTTCCTCCATTACCACTAATGATCAAAATATGTATTTTGCCCAAGCCCCTGACTAGCCCTGGGGGAAAAAAGTAATTGTGTAAACAAACAAAGAAAACTGTGATGAAAAAATGAATTAGCTTAGCTCCTTAATAATAGATGGTCATCTTTGCTCTCTGGGTTTTGGAATATGCATTACAATGGTATTAGATTTATTATAAGGCATCACAAAATTTATGACAATAGATTTTAGGCTGTTTGATGATCCAGATTCTTTTATAGCTCTATTGAAAGCTACAGATCTACACCCCATAAAAATAAATATATTCATGTGTACACAAAATGTTGCATATATTTTCAGTGGTTTCACAGATCCTGAAATCCTATTCTTGGGCAGGGGGGTGGTGGTTGCTGGAACCTAAATTAAGAAAATCTACATTGTGCCCTACATCACAAGGAACTTGATTGTTTTCTCACTGTAAAATGTTTGGATCAAAAACATCAGGACAGAAGCCAGGCCCCTCATTACAGCCTAATTTACTGAAAGCCAAGATTACTGAGGGAAGAACAATGAAGTAAGTACATGGCAGGAAGATAAATAACACATGGGGAAGTTTTATCGAGGTCATAAACATTATAAGGACATGTAGCTGAATTCTGCATATGGGGGCATAATCATTCATGGAAGATGATTCCTAGGATAAAATAGCACAAGTGTTATGTGAGTTGTTTTACTTTGAACACAATTTTGAGTCTAGACAAGAGATTTTTCTACTAATAGAGGACATTTTCAAGTCACTAAGAAGACTTTCCTGAGTACTAAAAATAAGATTATTCCCAGGGTGCCTGGATGGCTCAGTTGGTTAAGCATCCAACTCTTGGTTTCAGCTCAGGTCATGATCTCACAGTTCATGGGATCAAGCCCTGCGCTCTCAAGCACAGAACCTGTTTGGGGTTCTCGACCCCCCCCCCCCCCCGCCCCTCCCCTGCTCATGCTCTCTCTCAAAATAAATAAATAAACTTAAAAAAAAGAATATTCCCTTATTTGATTATTTGATTTAGATCACACTGGATTGGGAGCTCATTATACTTTATAATTAATCATAATTATCCTTAAAACTTATTAATCTTTGGGCTTCCTAAACAGGTTTTTAAGTTTTGCTAAACCATTGTGTGAAACCGAGACTCTGTTGAAATTAAACTTATTGTGATATTTTCAAAAAGTAATTGTTTTATATCATTTGGGTTATTTGTACCCAGCTTTCTAGAGTGTACTGCACCAAATTTAGTGCCTACACCAAAATTTTCGGACCCGTTAATTTGAGCTTTGTTGTTGAACTTAAACATGTTTCCTACTACCTCCAACCCATACTACTGTTTAGAGATATATACCTCCTTGTTATAAAACAGAGCTGCAAATTGAGACCCTTAGAGAGAAAAACCATTGTACTGACAGAAAAATACTTCTGCTCCTTGTCCCTCAAGAACCATTACCAGACACCATCTGCAAGGGAGCCTTTGATTAAGGAATATTCTCAATCATGCTTTTAAAAAAAAAATCCAGCAATACTGCCACACACAGGCAAACACTGCTGCACCATTAATCTTCATTCAAACTATTAGAATGTTTGTCTGGGCATGACCCAGACCAGGCATTACAGATAGATTAGCTAGAGTAAATCTTCCATTTCTCACCACATGTCAAGGCAGGTGGAATATTCTGTTGAGCCCAGGAGGACATCTGGAGGTCTGTACCACAAGGTAACCACTTCATTGGAGTATGTGTGGCTAGGGACAGATTTTGCTCTTGCAAGACCTGTGGAATACAGGAAACATAAAGAAGTTGATAGGCATTAATAGAACAAGGGAATTTAAATTTGAATGTTCACAGTTTTAAAAGGTCAAACATGACACTGTAATACAGAATCACAAATGCCATGTCAAGGTTACTAGAAAGGCTGGGGAAGGTATATTGTGTTCTACCTATTTCAAATAATGCTAATAACTGATAGATCAATTGTTTTCCTACTGAAGCATCATAAATCTGATAAAGTCCTAGAAGAGTAAACAGATAATTCATAAATGATTAGATATTACACAGAACTTAGAAATCTCTTTGACTTTCCAAAGAATGTTCTATAGAATTCTAGTTCTGAGAGTTATAAGTAAGTACTACAGAAAAAGATTCCAAGGTCAAATCATTTTGGGAAAAGATGGTTTAACAAGTTAAAAGTTAAAACAGGTCTTCATACTGTACTACTTCTCAGTGTTCTTAATTATTCTAATGTGTATTGTGAATCTGAAAGAAGAGAATATGATGCTTTTCTTAAAGGGTTTTTCCAAAGCTTCTTTTTCTTTCAGTGTTCTGTTAAATGCTCTGTGGGAAACATTTATTTAGGAAGATCATTTGAAAACCACCTAAATAAATAATTATAAAGGAATACTTAAATATGAAACAATGGGATGACGAGGTCTAGTATAATAAATAAAAATGTTTCCTAAGAATTTAAAAATGGAGAAAATGGTCATAGTAATATGTTGTGCTAGATTATGTGCAGTTTGACCTCATAACCATAAAGACTTTAGCATTAAAAAAAAAGAATGACAGAAAATATTTGAATGTCTTCAGTGGCTAGCTCTGGAAAATGGGATCATTCAGTTTTGTTCTTCACTTAATACACTCTTCTCAATTTTTTCCCCAAGTTTCCTACAATAAATATATAATTTCTTTTAAAAATCACAAAATCTATAAATGTTCTTTTTAAAAGAAAAAAATTCAGCTTTCTATCTGGGTATGTTCATTAATGACAAGTGAAAAGTATTATTTATCACTGTGAGGCTCAAAGCACATGTACCATTTTTACAATAAATGTACCATAACATTTATTTTAATGTTCTGACAATTTAAATTTTTAAGTAGTACTTAGGGACATAATTTTTTTTCCTGTTTATTAAATACTTGATTGTCCCTTAACTGTATTATATGAAAATGTTAAAATTAAGAGGACAGCTGATGAGAAATTTCTAATTAATTCAACTATGGTTAGAGTAACTCAATTTTTTCTCTAACACAGGATTTATAATAAAACAACAGTATATTATAAATTGTTTCAAGTTTATAAGTATTCCATATCAACATGTACAAACTAACACACACATACTTATATATGTTCTCCAACTTTTCTATACATGAGTGGAACAACTATTTTTAATAACAGATTTCCATAATAACCTCTACTTCTTTTCTCTGCAAAGTTTGATCCTATCCCAATTCAGGTAAAACTGAACAATAGATAGGACAATCAGAATGGTAAAGTGCTTCCAAAATTTAATAATCCCATCAGAAGATTTAATTCCTCAAATTAGCATGTTTCTATACACAGACCAAAGAAGTACAAGTCCTGAAATAGGTTCTGACTCGTTCCATATGCTCTTGGCAAGTGAAATGGGATGCCAAAAACATTCAGGCTGGATTCCCTTGGTTTTTCTGAGGCCCTGTTGACAGAAAGCTAGGCTAGAGGGATAGGAGAATGAAAAAAATCTGAGATTTTCTTTGACAGCTCAAAAGACCAGGCTGGTTATAGAAAATTGTGGTATTTCCCATTTCAAAGAGAGAATAAAAACCTCAAAATAAGCTAGAAATAGTATAAATCTAAATAATTATGCGATTTTAGGTCCATTATGTTCACTCCGAATGTAAGTTTGTAAAACTGGTTAAATACATCTGAAAAACATAAAAAGAAAAAAATTCTTTGTTTCCATTATTGTCCTCCTTCCCATATGTTTATTAGGTCAAGGACTACGCAAACACCATTCATGTGGGTCATATAACTTCTCAAATCAAGAGTGAAAATTAATTTGCAGTATCTAGCTTTTTAATGTATTAAGATAGTTTCTTAAAATGGTTTGCATGTTAATGTGTCATATTGGAGAATGTTACTATATTTTTAAGAAACACTCTTCTGTATCGCTTGAGAAAAACTTTTCTATCCTCTTACTTTGATATAGTCAATTAAGACATTTTCTTGTGGAAATGGTCCTGTATATTGATAAACAAAAGGCTTTAACCCTGAAACTATGTCTGTTCAGTTAAAAAGATTAGTAAATCCCGAAGTTTTTCAGGGAGGGAGCAAATTATTAAAACAATGAATCAAAAAAAAAAGTATACCTTGAAGTAGGAATATATAACTACATTGTTAATCCATATTTTTGGTAAAGATATTGCTATGTATTTATAGTCATGCATCAAAACACGCTTACTCATGCAGAATTTATTAAACCGCATCCTCCGGTTGAAGGAAAACTGTAGGACAGGATTAATTAGCACAGCATGTGTGAAAGCTTTCTTTCTCTGTTCCTTGTCAGTTGCTATGGTTACACTACAGGAAGAGAGGTACACTACCTTTAAAAAAGGATGAAGTTCATGGGTTATTATCAAAACTTCTTATATTAATGTTTAGTTTGAATTAAAGAGTCAAAAAGCAAAGTGAAATGCTAAACAGATGGGTACAGGTTATTTGCACACTGCCACTTTGACGGAGCATGTGCATAAGAAAGGGGACATCTAAAATGGCTTACATAACAATTCATCATATCCCACTTTAAGAGGTTACCATTTCTAACTAAAGAAAAACCCTAGGACAGAGCAAAAAAAAAAAAAAAAATCCTGATATTTAAGTCCTATTGCCAATTATCCAAAGTTGGGCAACCTTGATACTACCTAGCACAGAAGCATCTGAGATTTCCAGAAGAGTGAAGCTTTACAGTTAATGTCTTACCCAATGAAAGAATTCCTCTACATATCTCTATGGTTATCCAACATCTGCTGCCACCTTGAACCTGGTTCTCTCCTCTGGGATGGACACAGAATAAATCATGTGACAATGCTTCCAACATTTGTGCCAAACGGACCAGTTGTTCAGTATCAACCAATAGACACTCATCAGGCCTTATCTGCAGTGGACACTGTTGGCCACCCCTCTTTTAAATTTACTCATTTGACTTTTTGGATAGAGAAAAGTTAACAGGAGTGTCTTGGTCTCCATCTAGGATCTTTCCCTACATGCCCTTAACTGCTGGTTTTGGCTAGGGTTATAGAGTCAAACCAGTCCTTTCTCAAGTGTATGGAGGTAACTGTGGCTAGTGCCATGTTTTAACATCATCCAGAGGCGATTTCTCACAAGATTTTACCTCCAGCTCACATTTGTCCACAGGTTTCAGATCTGGGGCTATGCAATTCCTTACTAGGCATAGGTATAAAGATATTGTACAGGCACTCAACATGACCCAACTACAAGTCCCTACAGTCATGTGCAGGGAATATGCCATGAGTCCAAGAATAAATGCATTTCACTGCTTCAGGTTCCAAAAATGATTAAAAAAATTCTTTTAGCTGTACACAGATACACATTAGATTTCATGTTCCATGTACAAATTCCAGTGAGTCCCTTGTGCAGACAGTTTAATTGGGCAGGGATTGAGTAACCTCTAATTCTATGAATAAAATTGCTAAACCTACCATAGGGGTACAAGGATGGTAATTCCCATGTCTCTGCTCAACTCTTTGACCAAGGAATTGAGAAATAACTGGCAACAATGACTTGTTTCTTTCTAATTATTTAGAATGGCAAAAGCTAGATGGACTTGCAAAAACCAACTGAAACACGATATAAAAGCATAGCTTCCACCATTTCCCAGAGGACATGCCACTGTTCTGTGCTTGTCAGTAGTTTTGTTTTTATATCAGAGTAACTCCTATACCCCTCCCTCAACATATCTCATTTCCCAAACAAAATAATCAGAAAGAGTGTCTTGCTCTTAATCACAAAATCAGTATTTCTAGGACAGCAGCGCTTTTCTTCACAATTTGATTCCAAACAGACATGAAATCCTTGGGTACTATTTTGCCATCTGGCAGTTAGTCTGGAAAGGGAAAGACTTCTCTATTCCATGTGCCAGTCCATAGAGTAAGGGCAGAGAAAGGCTTTTATGTATTTTTTTCCATTCCACAGTCCTGGGAACTGGTCAGAAACTTCTTTTCTCATATAAATTTTTAATGGAGTCCCCTCCCTCCTAGAGGATTTATATTAATACCTTATGATGTGCTAAAGCAGTTTGAAAGTTCTTTACTGCTGCTCTTAGAATATACCAATAAACAACCATCATACAAAACAAAACAAAAAGTATTTTCTTCTGGTGTTCTCCAGAGTTCTGGCTTTAACCTCTTCCCTCTGCACCTGGTAAGTTTTCCTGGGTGATCTGAGTTATTTTCATGGCTTCAGTTACTGTCTATATGCTAATGATCCCAAATAAATATCTCTAGCATCAATATTCCCCTAAAATTTTATATTTTTATATTAAAAAGCCCACTTAGATCTTACGTAGGTATCACAAATATTTTTCCTGTCTCCAATTCTCCCACCAATGTTATCTCCTCCAATGTTCTAGAATTTACCACCAAACATCACCATCCATTATTCAACAAAGCCAGAAGGCTTGTTTCATTGTAGGCTCCTTCCATTTACAAAATTACAGAACTCAATGGATTTTACTTTATAATTCCCCTTTTCTTCTTCCTTCTTCTTAGGTCCCCCTCATCTTTTGCTGGATTGTTACACTAACCGAAAGTCTGTCCATGGCAAACAATTATCAATTTCAAAATACTTTCTTTTTTTTTTCAACTTTTTTTTTTTTTTTAAATTTTTGGGATAGAGAGAGACAGAGCATGAACGGGGGAGGGGCAGAGAGAGAGGGAGACACAGAATCGGAAACAGGCTCCAGGCTCTGAGCCATCAGCCCAGAGCCTGACGCGGGGCTCGAACTCACGGACTGCGAGATCGTGACCTGGCTGAAGTCGGATGCTTAACCGACTGCGCCACCCAGGCGCCCCTCAAAATACTTTCTAAACAATAAAAAAAAATCTACATTTGTTGAAATTAATTAATAGAAAGTTATAATTTGTTTGGAACACTCTTCAGTGTGAAACTTAATAAAAGATTTCAATGTCCAATCTTTCCCCATAAGCACTATGAAAGTTGGACATTCTCCGATTGGAGAATTGCCCATTTTTGCCATCATAGGAAGCACGAAATGTGGGTATTTGAGGTTATTTTCATACATTTAATATCACCTGGTATTACTTAAAGTGGAAAAAAAGTTTTAGGATACAATTATAATATCCTTTTCTTTCCTTTGATGAAACATCTTTGTTTTCTTTTTTGTCCAGATTTCTATTTTAACAGAAGCTAGTCTTTGCAGGATTCCAAAAATCCGTTAAGAATGTTTTGATTGGCATTTGTTAGAGTTTTTCAACTGAATAGGAGTAATCTTTGAAAATAAATTCTAATAAAATAAAGTCCAGAAGCCATTTTAACATGTTAATGCAATATTTTATTTTACTCTGATTTTATTTAATTATCTTTGATTTTTTAAAGCTAATAAATTATGCCTAATTACTACCTATCCTAAAGGGCATAGATTTTTTTATCTTTCCTTTTATTTTTTTATTTTTATTTAAATTTAAGTTAGTTAACATATAATGTAGCCTTGGTTTCAGGAGTAGAACCCAGTGATTCATCTCTTACATATGACATCTAGTGCTAATCCCTAAGAGTGCCCTCTTTAATGCCCATCACCCATTTAACCCATCTCCCTACCCATCTCCCCTCCAGCAACCTCAGTTTATTCTCTGTATTTAAGAGTCTCTTATGGTTTGTTTTCCTCTCTGTTTTTATCTCATTTTTCCTTCACTTTCCCTAAGTTCATCTGTTGTGTTTCTTAAATTCCACATATGAGTGAAATTGTATGTCTTTCTCTGACTGATTTCGCTTAGCATAATACACTAGTTCCACCCACATTGTTGAAAATAGCAAGATTTCACTCTTTTGATCACCCAGTAGTATTCCATTGCATATATATACCACATCTTCTTTATCCATTCATCAGTCGATGGACATTTGAGCTCTTTCCATAATTTGGCTATTGTTGATAGTGCTACCATAAACACTGGGGTGTATGTGCCCCTTCAAAATAGCATTTTTGTATCCTTTGGGTAAATACCTACTAAGACAATTGCTGGGTCATAGGGTAGTTTTATTTTTAATTTTTTCCTCCATACCGTTTTCCAGAGTGGCTATATCAGTTTTCATTCCCATCAACAGTGCAAAAGGGTTCACCTTTCTCTGCATCCTCGACAACATCTGTTGTTGCCGAAGTTGTTAATTTTAGCCATTCTGACAGGCGTGAGGTGGTATCTCATGGTGGTTTTTATTTGTATTTCCCTGATGATGAGTGATGTTGACCATCTTTTCATACGTCTGTTAGCCATCTGGATGTCTTCTTTGAAAAAGTGTCTATTTAGGGGCGCCTGGGTGGCTCAGTTGGTTAAGCGTCCAACTTCAGCTCAGGTCATGATCTCACAGTGTGAGTTCGAGCCCCCCATGAGGCTCTGTACTGTCAGTTCAGAGCCCGGAGACTGCTTCAGATTCTGTGTCTCCCTCTCTCTCTGCCCCTCCCCTGCTCGTACTCTGTCTCTCTCTTGTCTCTCAATAATAAATAAATGTTAAAAAAAAAAAAAAAAGAAAAAGTGTCTCTGTCTTTAGCCCATTTCTTCATTGAATTTGGTAAGTTCTTTACAGATTTCGGGTGCTAATCTTTTATCAGATATGTCATTTGCAAATACCTGTTCTCATTTAGTTTTGTTGTTTCCTTCACTGTGCAGAAGCTTTTTATCTTGATAGTTCATTTTTGCTTTTGTTTTTCTTGCCTCCAGAGACATGTCTAGTAAGAAGTTTCTGTGACCGAGGTCACAGGTTGCTGCCTGTTTTCTCCTGTAGAATTTTGGTGGTTTCCTATCTCACATTTGGCTCTTTCATCCATTTTGAATTTGTTTTTATGTATGGTGTAAGAAAGTGGTCCAGGTTCATTCTTCTGCATGTCGCTGTCCAGTTTTCCCAGCACCATTTGCTACAGAAACTCTTTTTTTCCATTGGTTACTCTTCACTGTTTGTTGAAGATTAGTTGGCCATATACTTGTGGATCTATTTCTGGGTTCTCTATTCTATTCCATTGATTTATGTATCTGTTTTTGTGCCAGTACCATACTGTCTTAATGATTACAGCTTTGTAATAATAGCCTGAAGTCTGGAATTATGATGCCTCCAGTTTTGGTTTCCTTTTCAGTAATACTTCAGCTATTTGGGGTCTTTTCGGGTTCCATACAAATTTTAGGATTGTTTGTTCTACCTCTGTGAAGAATGCTGGTGTTATTTTGATAGGGATTACATGGAATGTGTAGATTGCTTTGGGTAATATCTATATGCTGAAAACTATAGAAAGCTTATGAATGGACTTGAAGTAGACACAAATAAATGGAAAAGCATTCCATGCTCATGGATTGGAAGAACAAATGTTGTTAAAATGGAGATACTATCCAAAGCTACCTTTCATTTTAAATAACAGAAATGATCATAACATTTTAATACAGACATTCTAAACAAGAAAAATTATTCAAATAATTAAATTTCATATATAGGATAATTTTGTTTTCTATTTTATATAGAAGATAAAAACAATATACTTCTCTGGGCAATTCTGCTTTATATGAAACCAATAGATGTGATGATGGTAAGACCAATTAGTCAGAATCCTTTGGCTGACTACCATATGAGAAATATGCTATTGTTGTCTGAGCATTAGCCTGCATACTGGAAGACTTGCAAAATGAAAAAACAAAGTGCCTTATAGTGGTCCTGACACTAACTAATTAGTTGTGTCTCACTGATTAAGTGACTTAAGCTTTCTTGCTATGTTATGTGTAACATAAGGGGGCTGAGATCAGATTTCTCAAGCACCCGTGAGTCGGCCACCTGTCTTTGTAAATAAATTTTGCCAGAACACAGGTATACCCATTCATTCAATGTTATCTGTTGCTGTTTTTGTGCTCAACACCATAGCTGAGTATTTGGCAGAGATTATGACCCATAGGCTATATTTGGTATCTGGTACTTTAAGAAAGTTTGTTGACCCATGGGTGAGAGCAAAGCAACTTTGAGTCCATTCAAGTACTAAAACTCGGTGATCCTAAGGAAATATTACTAAAAACCTTGTTCATTAAATGTATGAAGATCATATAAGTTCAAGTTCTTAAAAAGGCTTTCAAGTAAATAATTCCACCTCAGTGATCCTCTTCCATCACATCTGCATTAACAGAGAATGCAAAGTCATTTTCCGTACAGTGGATCATCACTCTCACAGCTCAGTGCCTTACATTCCATGTTCTAGTTTCTGCTTCTCTTTGTGAGACTCATAGTTATTCCAATGCTAGATGACAACACAATATAGAAAATGAATTTCATAATCGGACTAATTTGGCAATTTACATGAATTTCTGTATCCATGCTGATTTTCTTTCCCAATAAATTAGAGGAAAAACATACTAAGTTCATCATAAGAATATCAGTTTTAAATCAAAACATAGTACTCAGAATTTTTAGGCCATGTGGTGATAAATATGTATTAATATATACCCCAAATATTATATGAGTATGCACTGGTATGTGTTAAAGAAAGATTGTTAAATAATCACAACTATAACGAGGTCAAATTAGGTAAAAATAATTATGATTTTAAGCCAGACGTATCCTTTGTGCTTAAATGGAAAGAAGGCAATATATAAAGATGACGTTATCATACATATATAGCATTTGAAATGACAACATAAGCTCTCATTAATTTTTAGCTTTTAAGGGGAATAAGATTTAGAGTGAGTGTTCCTCTGGAAGGCCTATGAGAAAATCATTCCCATTTCTTTCCTAAAACACCTAAAATTTTTTTAAAAGTCAGGGGTGGGGTAATACAGTATTTTTACCTGATTTTACTAAGGATAATACTAAAATATGAAAAAAAATCAGTGATCAGTGAATATGCTGGTGCTTATAATATAGAGGCAAACCTGATGAGAATTTAATGAGAAGTTACAATCTGTTAGGTTTTTAGATATACGATCTCATTTACGCATTGCAACAACTTAGAAGGAAGCATGATTATTAATATCCTAATTTAACAGAAAGGAAACCAATTTACCCCAGGTCACACAGTAATAAGTGGCCATGCTAGGATGTGAATACAGGCAGTGCCACTGCATCCTCAGGAAGACCGGGGACCTGGGAACAAATGTTCTCAGATGTTCCTGGGATACATCTAGATGGAGTGGCATAGACTGAGTGACTCCCAAGTCCAGAGTGGTGGAAGGTCAGCCTGCTGGGAAAGGAACAGCAACAGGTGAGGACAGGAAAGAGAAGTGAGGAGAAAACACAAGCTGGTTTTACTGGAAGGAGGTTCCCAAAATATGAGTAAATGAGAGAAAATGACCAGTGTTGTGTGGGGAGCCTCAGACAACAATCACACCATGGGCCCTCCAGGAAAAGAGACCTTTGAAAAGGAAGTACTTTGGAGAAATGCTCAGAAACCTTCAGTTAGGTTCTGATTGCTGGAATTTTGATTCTAACTGCTGGAATGAGAGCAGCTCTCACCTGCTGCTTTGTTTGTCTGCTTTAAAGTGGAAAGTGGCAGAAAGCAGTAGCCCCAGAAATGGAGCAGTTAGCCAGAGACTGTGATAACTTAGAAAGGAACAGCTAAAATTTTTTTTAAAAGGTGGATGTGAGCGGGGCTATTTATCTTGCAGGGCTCTAAGGGTCCCCCATTTTCCCCCAGAAATCTCAAACGTGGATGTTGTTAAAGCTAATCTGTAGGATATGTAATGAAACAAGAAAAAGCTCTTCTGAAGTATCCTTACTGATGTGGATTTTTTTTAATTGAGAGGTTTTTATGTGTTTACAACAATAAGTGTCCAAATGAATCCGTTCAAATTAATGAGGCAATTATTGAGCCAAATGAAGGGAAAAAAGGTTTGGGCCATACTGAATATATATTTTTTATTTTATGGTTGCTACCCAATTTTTGTGAACTATTTTCTCCTGTGCTTTTAGTTTTTTTTCTTTTCTCTTTATATTATTTGAGCAGAGGTCGAGTTATGCTTTGGGGTCTCCATACTATACTCAATACAGGATTCCAGACATAATTAGAAGAAAACGTCTACTAAAAGACATGCACACTTTGACTTTATTTTGATGATTTTAAAACATGTTTTGTGATACCTGTTTAGTTGCCATGTAATTGGAGTTGGGTGTCACTAATACAGTAAATAAATAAACTTCAAATCTCTATAAGAAGGTATATGGAGCATTTGGGGAATATTTTCAAAGATACATTAATTCCATGAAATAAATATGTTTCACAATCACTGCAGAGATGAGTCATGGAGCTTTCGTGCTGGAAAGGATCTAAGACAATCTGTACCTTCTATAATATTATCTTTTTTTTTGAGAGAGAGAGAGAGAGAGAGAGAGAGAGAGAGAGAGAGAGAGAGAGAAAGCAGGGAAGGGCAGAGGTAGAGGGATAAGGGAGAGAGAGAATCTTAAGCTGGGTGTGGAGCCTGACACAGGGCTCAACCTCACCTGGTGAGATCATGACCTGAGTCAAAATCAAGAGTCAGATGCTTAACCGACTGAGCCACTCAGTCGGCCCATTGTTATCACTTGGGTGGCCCATTGTTATCACTTTTTATGAGAAGGACAGGGAGGTCCACAGTTCTGTCCATTTGACCTCCACTGCATCAAATCCATCCTCTTCTTTCTGTCCTCACTGACACTGACTGCCACTTTAGTTCCTTAAACTTGCCCTTCTGGGCCTTGAATCTATGGAAGAGCTCCTAGCGGGCCATGCAGCCAGCACGTTTGCCCTTCCTAATCCTTTTCCCTAGTCTGAGGAAGAGACATTTCCTTGCAGTGTGTAAGAGCTTCCTCTGTGCGGTCAGGTGGGATCACCATGTACAAGCTATCTGATTTGGGGTAAGTGGCTTAGCCTAGCTGAGTTTCACCTGTTTCCTCTGTGAAATCCATGTAGTAACTCTGCTAGATATCCTCCATTTAAACTCGGCCCCCTGACCTCAAATTGGGTTTGACCAGTGGGAAGCCCACTGACCAAAGATCAGAGGACCAGAGGGAAGGAAAACAGCAAGATTGGTGTCTCTATCTGTACTCCCCCTTACCACCCCCTGCTCCCTGGTTCCTTCCCAGCTTGACAGGTAAATGGCAATGGCTAAGTTCTCCCTTGAAAAGCTGCTGCTCTTGCTCACTGGGTTCCAGAATCATTTTCTCTCTTAATCCCTCAGGGGAGTAGTGGTAAAGGCTCCACACTATCGCTAGCCTACAGGGGTTTTGCATCTTTAACCCTGCCCACAGTTTCATAAATAGTGCCTGCATCAGACTCTCCTCCATCACCCCAATTGAGCTGCCCTTTTTTCCCCTCTAGGATCCCTGATACAACGACCATACCTGATTTAGGGTGTTTGTGTGAATTAAATGGGAAATGCATGGAAAATGCTTCATAGTGCACTTGGTCCATAGTAACACTCAAAACATACTGGCTGTCACCATTAACTAAAACACCATTTGATCCATCACTTCTCTGCTAAAGAGCTTAATGGATTCTCTGGGCTTTATCCTGTATGTCCAAAATCCAAAGAATCCCCTTGCTATTACTCCAGCCTTGCTTCTTCCCATTGCTTCCTTTTTATGCTCTAGCCAAATTACCTGTAATTATCTGCTTTCACATCAGTTTCTTTGAACCACATGGTCTCCTATCTTGGAATACCAAACTCAGCTAATGAACTCCTACACGTCCTTCAAAACTATACTCTGGCCAAGTCCTCCAGCAGCTTCCCTGACTTGCCCTCCCCTCCCTGGTCCAGGTAATGGTAACGAGCCTTCCTCTTCTCTGACTGACTGAAGCCCTGAGCTTGCATGGACTTCCCAAGTCATTCATTTCCATGTCACACCCCATCTGCCCCACATCAGGCTGCAATTTTCTTGAAGGTAGGACCATGGGTCATTTACCTTTCTGTCACCAGCTCCTGGCATAGTGTCTGGCCCACAGTGAGTCTATTGTTGGACTGACATGTATGGTGGGAACAGACACCTATCCACAAACCCCTGAGACAGTGTTCCTATGGCAGGTGGCATGTGTATATCATCCTGACCAACAGGGAGAAAGAACCAACCCATCTGATCCAGGGTACCTCTTATTTTACCTGTTTTATACCTTGAGACTTTTTGTCAGATCTCAATAGAAAACCTGTCCCTAGATTTTAAAATGTTTAAAAACATAATGTGAGTGGGGCGGCTGGGTGGCTCAGTCAGTGACGCGTCCTGCTCTTGGTTTCAGCTCAGGTCATGATCTCACATTTCAGGAGTTCAAGCCCCATGTAAGACTCTGAGCTGAGGGTGTAGAGCCTGCTTGAGATTTTCTCACTGCCTCTCTCTCTCTGCCCCTCCCCCACTCGCATGCATGCATTCTCTCTCTCTCACTCTCTCTCAAAAATAAACATTTAAAAAGATAAAAAATAAAACGATAATGTAACAGTGAATCACATAAAAGTTCATGATCCTGTTTTTGGTTGTTATTAAGAAGTAAACCCAAAACATACATAAGATTCTTTAATTCCTTAAGAATGCTCAAGTCTGTATTAAATACAAATACAAAGAGATATCATACCATAAAGCTATTGAAATACAACCTACTGGTTCATAATAAGTGATGGATATACTTCTCTAACAAACTGTATGATTTATCAAACTTTAATATATTTAAAATTTAGATAAATAAAACCTCACAAATTAATCAATCTATCCTCTAAATTTTTATAGGACATGTTGTTCTCCATTCATCTCACTTGGCAGTAAGTATATAAAACTATTTTACTCAACTTTTTATCTCTCTGTTTATGTCTCCATCTATAAGTTCTCTATGAGTGAGATTCATTTCTTACAATTGCCCCTTTCCTTAACACCACTCTGCACCTCTTCTGCATGCTGACATAACCCCAAGGCTTCTGTAAAATGCAGTAATTAAACAAAACTCGGTCTGTCTAAAGCACATGTGGACAGGGAATCAATTTGCCTTTGCTTACTAGGATCCCAGACTACGAACTAGAGGATTCAGATGTATTAAACCAGCTTAGAGCCCAACTACAACACTAGGTTTCTCTGATTCTGGATGGCACCCTCTCTGCCTCTCAAAGACTTAATTTAAGCAGAGAAAGAGATGTGCCCAGACCTGAGAGTTTCTTTAAAAAGCAAAAACAAAAACAAAAACAAAAAACCTATATGAGCAGAAGTACAAAAACACTCATTTCAAAGCTTCCAGCTGTTCAGTTTTTCTAAAGGAAGAGAACTGAATTTACCTTTGAGGCTGACTGTGTCTTTATTCTAAGAAAACCAACCTAATGGCAATTTCTGTTATATAAAGGTAAAGCAAGTCCCTACCTACTATTCTGGGGTAAGCTGTGAAATTAACCTGCATCTTGATGTTTCAAACAGAGCAAAGGGTTTAATGTAAACTGGATGCATGTTTTGGAAAAGCTAATGGGTTTCTCAGGCTCTGTGGTTTCTCTGAGGAAGATGTTTGCTGCCTTGGGGAACACAGAGATAACACAACAATGACCCCCTAGTTCTTGATTAGCAGTTTTCAGGAACCCAGAGGACTGGAGAAAGGGGATGTGGTGAGATGTGGTAACATTTAAGTCTAAATGCCACCATGGGTACTGATATTGGAGTGTTGGTTATGTTTTGGTATAAATATTAAGTGCTCTGATTATTTATTGGGGCTTCAGGCTCAGTACCAATCCTGTGGCTAGGGGGTGGAAGGTGGACCCCAAGATCTGAAATTAGATCTACCAGAGGCCTCAGATTCTCATGAGTTGGGAGCTTCCTCTTTCTGGAGGCTAGGGACCTGATTTTCCAGGTAGCATCCCTGGGTACACTCACTTTGGGGAAGGAGAAGCCAGCCTTAGGCAGATGGAAACGAGGAAGAGATAAACAGGGAGGGGATCCTTTGCCCCTACATTGAGGAGGGTCCTCTAGGTTCTGAATGGAGAACTTTAAATAGAAGCAAGTGGTACCCCTTCCCTACCCAGGCCCGGCCCTGCCCATCCCCTGATGCTCAACTTTCATAAAGCCTTGTTGGAAATGATAGTCTGATGTTGGCTGTACTATAGTAGCCTATGGGAAGGGTCTGCATAACTTAAAGGAGGCGAGACGGTCATCGTTGTGCAAAATGCCAGGGAGGAGTCAGCCATGGCACGAGGCCATGATTAGAGGCACTTTTATGGTGGCATCAAGAGGAAGAGCAGAGTGAAGGAAAATGAAGCACCTGTTTCAGAACAATAGGATACCCGCAGCACTCGGGCAAATAACCAGGGCCCATGCCGAGGAGCTCCAATGTGCTGTGGTCATCACTATAAAGGTACCAAGTCATAAAGAAATCTAGGGGGAAGGGTGCCTGGGTGACTCAGTTGGTTAAGTGTCTGACTTTGGTTAAGGTCATGACCTTATGGTTCGTGGGTTTGAGCCCCACATCAGGTTCTGTGGTGACAGTGCAGAGCCTGCTTGGAATTCTCTCTCTCCCTCTCTCAAAAATAAATAAACAAGAAAGAAAGAAAGAAAGAAAGAAAGAAAGAAAGAAAGAAAGAAAGAAAGAAAGA